>NC_079542.1:4644801-5244801 GCF_015846415.1 Triplophysa dalaica
GTCAGTGCTTTTACTTGCCTAAATACTGTTTTGCGTGTCAGTGAAAGGATTTCTCCTCAAATATTCAATGACCTTGTGCCAATTCTAACAAACAGTGTGCACACCTTTGGAAATGCATATGGAGAAATAATAAATCAATTGATATTAACAATACTTGATGTCATGATGCAAAAAACCTATAAGCAAAAACTAAATATAAGTCATTCTGTATATGAAAGCGTATGCAACGCTCTAATGCCTCTTACAAAAGCTAATTCAAGTCAAATCATTAATCTTTTGACCATATAGAGTGTTTGCTCAGATAAATGATCTAGCTCCAGGCATTGTTGCAAAGTTCAAGTTTTTATTTATATAGCGCTTTTCACAATGTGTATTGTTTCAAAGCAGCTTTACAGGGGCAAACAGGAAAAACAGAAAAGTTAAAACACAGCACAGTGCATGGTATTTATACAACGAGTAAGTTCATTCTAATAAATAACATCTAATTTCTAAATAAATAAATGAATGAATGCAGTCTCCCGGTGAGCAGGCCAACACTGCCCTGCTGTGGCGAGGAACCCAAACTCCAATGATTGATTAATGGAGAAAAAAACCTCGGGAGAAACCAGGCTCAACCGGGAGGGCCAGATCCCCTCTGACGTGTCATAGCTGCACTCAGACTGGTGACATGTGATTTTAGTTTAGCATTTAATACCAAATATTGTAACTTCAGCATTAATAAGACAAATAGTCCGTCTTTGCTCTTGGTTGGGGATGTAGTGGTCTGAGCTGGGATGGTCCGATGGTCATATTTCTCTTGGCAGATGGTGGAATTGCCTTAGATGGAGCTGGGATGGTCAGTCAGTCTGCAGCTGTATCTGGTGTAATCTCAAATTGGGGATGGGCATCTGTCGGTCATCTGGACATGGTGGAACTTCTTCCTACCTCGGGATGGGCATCTGTCGGTCGTCTGGACATGGTGGAACTTCTTCCTACCTCGGGATGGGCATCCCGAGGCAGAGGCGGAAAGAGAATAAAGAGAATAATTAGCGTAGCTGCTGTTCATTAACTATGCATTAAGTGAAAGCTTGGCTGAAAAGATGTGTCTTTAATCTAGATTTAAATTGGGAGAGTGTGTCTGACCCTCGAATAGTATCAGGAAGGCTATTCCAGAGTTTAGGTGCTACGTATGAGAAAGCTCGTCCACCTTTGGTGGATTTTGTTATTCTAGGTATTGTCAAAAGTCCTAAGTTTTGAGATCTCAGCGAGCGTGATGGGTTGTAACGTGATAAAAGCTCGGTTAAGTAAGTAGGTGCTAAACCGTTCAGGGCTTTGTAAGTAATTAAAATAATTTTAAAATCAATGCGATACTTAATGGGTAGCCAGTGAAGCGATGATAAAACTGGGGTTATGTGATCGTATTTTCTTGACCTAGTAAGAACTCTGGCAGCTGCATTCTGAACTAACTGTAGTTTGTTTATCGATGATACAGGACAACCACTAAGTAGAGCATTACAATAGTCAAGCCGTGAGGTCACAAATGCATGAATAAGCTTTTCTGCGTCTGCAACACATAAACTATTTCGTAATTTGGCAACATTTCTAAGGTGGAAGAAGGCTGTTTTTGTGATATTTGAGATGTGATTTTTAAATGACAGGTTGCCGTCTAATATAACGCCTAGGTCTTTAACTGTATTTGTTGGAGTAACAGTGCAGCTTTCAATTTGCAGGCTGTAATCGGAGATATTCGGTTTACTTAATTTTGGTGCTATAAGTAATATTTCTGTTTTGCTAGAGTTTAAAAGGAGGAAATTACTAGTCATCCAATGTTTTATGTCCTCGATGCACTCTGCCAGTTTGGATAGCTTAAAGGAATCATCTGGTCTTGATGAGATATATAGCTGAGTATCATCTGCATAACAGTGGAAGCTAATTCCATGTTTTCTAATAATGTTGCCGAGGGGCAGCATGTATATGGAGAAAAGCAAGGGTCCTAAAACCGATCCCTGTGGTAATCCATAATTGACTTGCGTAAGATTTGACGATTTCCCATTTAAATGGACGTATTGATATCGGTCTGTTAAGTAAGATCTGAACCATTGCAGTGCCTGTCCCTGAATACCGATATAATGGTGTAAACGATCTAGTAGTATTTTATGGTCTACAGTATCGAAAGCAGCACTAAGGTCAAGCAGGACTAAGAGTGAGATGTTTCCTTTATCTGAAGCAATAAGAAGGTCATTTGTAATTCTAACGAGCGCAGTTTCAGTGCTGTGATGCGGTCTAAAGCCAGACTGAAACTTTTCGTGCATGTCATTATTTTGTAGGAAGGTACACAGTTGAGTTGACACTACTTTTTCTAGTATTTTAGACAAGTACGGGAGATTTGAAATCGGTCTATAGCTTCCAAGTTCATTTGGGTCTAAATTTGGTTTTTTGATAAGAGGCTTAATTACAGCCAGTTTAAAGGGTCCTGGGACATGTCCTAGATTAATAGACGAGTTGATTATGTTACAAATGGGCTCAATTACAGCAGGTAGTAACTCTTTTAATAAAGTAGTCGGAATGGGGTCTAATAAGCATGTCGTCGGTTTGGATGTTGCAATAATTTTAATTAAATCTTCCTGATTTATAGGAGAAAAACACTCCAGCTTTTCTTTTTGGGTGACGGTTGAAACTAATTCTTCCGACAAACTTGGAGGTTTGGTTTTAGCTATGTTGTCTCGTATTATTTCGATTTTCTCTGTAAAAAATTTCATGAATTCATTGCTACCAAGGTGCGGCGGAATACCCAGGTCAGGTGGAGTCTGTTTGTTTGTTAATTTAGCAATTGTACTAAATAAAAACCTTGGATTGTTTTTGTTATTTTCTATGAGGTTACGGAAGTGCTCGGCTTTTGCTGCTTTTAGTGCCTTTTTGTAACAGCTTGCACTCTCTTTCCATGCAATTTTAAAGACCTCTAATTGGGTTTGTTTCCATTTTCGCTCCAGTTTACGCGTTTCTCTTTTTAGGGCGCGAGTGGTGTTATCATACCATGGTGCTATGTTCTTTTCATTTATCCTTTTTGACTTCATAGGTGCGACCGCTTCTAATGTATTAGAGAAAATAGTGCCCATGTTGCTGGTCATGTCATCGAGCAATTTTATATTCGTTGGAAAGGTTATTAGAGAAGTCAGATCTGGCAAGTTCTTTACGAAACTATCTTTAGTAGTTGAGGTGATTGTTCTACCTTGTCGATAACGAGATATACAACTGATTTCTGCAGTGCGCAGTGTACATATTATAAGATGGTGATCGGAAACATCGTCGCTTTGAGGTATAATATCGATATTGGTTAGATCGGCTCCGTGAGATATAATCAAGTCTAGGGTATGATTAAGGCGATGAGTAGGTCTATTGATGTATTGTGTTACACCACAAGAGTCTAGTAGTTCTTTAAACGCCACAGCTAATGGATCGTTAGCACTGTCTACGTGGATATTAAAATCTCCAACAATCAGTACTTTATCGACGTTAACCAATAGATCCGATAAGAAGTCTGCGAACTCTATCAGAAAATTAGTGTAAGGCCCAGGGGGTCTATACACAGTAACCAATGTAAGAGAGACCAATGATTTTTTACTTTTGTTTGGAACTGTTATGTTCAACGCAAGCATTTCAAATGATTTAAATGTATGCATTGTTCTCCGAGTAACGGTAAGAAAGTCTCTAAAGATTGTTGCGACACCACCACCTCGACCAACCGGACGTGGCTCATGAATATAACCGTAGCTTGGAGGAGTAGACTCATTTAGACCAAAATAATCATTTGGCTTAAGCCAGGTTTCAGTGAGGCAAAGTATATCAAAACTGTTGTCTGTGATCATTTCATTTACAATAACTGCACATCACAAAGTGTGGATTGTCCTCAATACCAGAGAGGATACTTAATGCTGCAGAAATTAAACTGGATGAAACCATGAAAGAAAAATTTCAAAAACTCAACACATCACTTGAAGATCCAGCAAGTTTAAGTGCAGTGGATAGTGTATGTGAGGAAAACGGTGTGTCCACATCAACAAGAAGAAAGAAGAAGAAGAAGAAAAAGAAAAATCAGCAAGCGGTGGATTCTCAGGTAGTAGAGAAGGAAGATGAAGAGAAGCAATTATTTCCAGACACAAAGACATCCACCGAGGAGACAAATTCAAGTGTGCAGCCCTTCACACCGCCTGTTGAGAATCCTCCGGCAGGAAGAAGTTGGTATTCAATCAGTCAACGCTGGAAGGAACTTTTAGAAAAACTTTCTATAATTGATGCCAACAAAACCTCTAAAATAAAAAACCTTACTCTTGTAGTCAGTGATGAGTTTAAGATCGCTCAAGGAAGTGATGGAACAGAAGTGTTTCTTGGTCTGAGGGATGATGGCACAGAGGTGGCTGTGAAAAGAATGAATAGGTCCAATTACCGGCTCCTCAAGAACGAGGTGGAATGTTTACGACGACCTGAACTTTATGATCCTTCTATTGTGGGCTATATAGACTTTGCAGAAGATGACAACTTTGGATACCTTATGCTTCAGCTTTGTGAGTACACACTTGAAGAATTCATCCAAGATCACTTAACAACCGATAGCTCTCGGAGGACTTGTGTTTTAGAAGAACTTGTGAGGAATGTGCTCTGCAGTCTACAAGTTCTACACAGCCCGAAAACTAATGTACTTCATCGGGACATCAAACCCAAGAACGTTCTGATTGGTAGGAACTACATCTGAGTTTTAGTGTAAAATGTTTTTTTAATATCGTACTGATTTTACGGTTTTCGCAGACATAAGAGGGAAAGCTAAACTGGCTGATTTTGGCATAAGTCGTCGACTGAAACCGAGTGAAACCACTTTACAAACAAGCCCCGCTGGAACTAAATTCTGGAAGGCAAAGGAAACCATATATGTGAAGAGCAACATAGGGTACAAAAGAAGTTCTGACATTCAGGTGAGTTGTCAATAATACATTAGGTTTGGAATGACATAAGGGTGAGTAAATGATGACAGAATTTATGGGGGACATTTCTTTTGAAATTAAATTTTATTAGGAAAAGTAGCAGTACATTCTGATTAAAATTGTCATCTACTGGTAATGCTGCGACCTGTTTTTAAGGTTGCTGGGATGTTAGTGTACTACATTCTCTCTAGAGGCCATCATCCATTTGGTGAAGATCCATATTGTGAGGTCAACATTCTGTAGGGAAAATACACACTGGATCACCTGGAGGATGATGTAGCGAAGGATCTTGTGGAGTGGATGATCAATGAAGATCCAGGAAAGAGACCAACTGTGGAGCAGACACTTGCACACCCCTTCTTCTGGAATGATGAAAGGTACTAAAGGATATCACTGTTGTGTGTGTGATTGGGCTTCTTGAATTTGATCTTTAAGCTTAAGAATCTGATACTTATAACATGATGATAAGTTATGCATGCTTTGTCAGACAGACAATTGTTTTCACGTGTTCTGTAAAGACCCGAGCTACGATCTCCCAATCTGCAGGACCATCTTAAGTCATGTAAACCTCAGTCAATCTAATGTGTTAGTGTTTACTTGTGGCATCTGCGTCATCTAGCTGATATCTCACTTAAAGGTCTTAGGAACATAAACTATGTTTTTTCTACCATAGCTATGCCTACTTAACTATTTGTAATAATGTTTCTGAAATCCTCTCAGGAAAGTGGAGTATTTGAAAACACTGGGGAATCAGAAAGAAGCGGAGAATTGTCGTAATGCTGAGGAGGAGCTGCTTCGTGCCATTGAACAATACACAGAGGGGAAAACCTTTTCTGAATGGAAAACTAAAGTAAGTAACTACACAGTCCATGTTTTGCAAATTATGAAGACTTATTGCCAGGTTAAGAATGATCATTGTGGTTTATACAATATGGCCGTTGATATGCATTCTGTGTGCATTGTTTGTCAGTAAACACACGTGTGAAGTAGTTCCAGGTCTGTCAACCGCAATACCTTTTCATATCACTTTGCCAAGTTTAAGTAAAATAATAAGAAGGTTATACTGTAAACTACTTGACCATAGCATACATCTATTAAGAAACAAAATGACATTACAATTAAGCATTTGGCAGACGCCTTTATCCAAAACAACTTACATTGCAATGTACTATACATTTGTATCAGTGCAGGAGCAATCCCTGGGATCGAACCCATGACCTTGGCATTGCTAACACCATGCTCTAACCCCTGAGCTACAGGACAGGTTTTTTTAATGATGCACAATTTATTAAACTTAATTATTATAAATATTTATAGCAAACGTCAAAGATAACTGTCAAATGACTTGAAACAATCAGCGTGGAAGAGTTACCTCTGTAACCCAGATGTTAACTTTGTATGCCACTGTCAGAACTGCAGCATCCACAGAAAACTCATTCTCTTCCTTGAAGTGGCCGCATTTTAAGTTTTCAAATATTTTCAAAATTATATATGCTTTGTTAATCAATTTTGAGAAATAAATGCTATAAATGTTATAAATATTCCTAACGTTTTTATTCCATTCTTTTTAATATGGCTGTTATGCAAAATTTCTTCTTAAGAATGTTTTGTGAATCCAGCCCCTGGACTGTAACCAGCATTTGAGGATAATTATAGGGTGATGTTTTTTTTATTCAAAGCAGACGTTTTGGATAAACGCATTTGCCAAATGTATACATGTAATGGCAGGTGTCATATAAAAAAAAGCAATAGCTTTATGAGAGCCTATCAGAAGTCTCTGTATTGCCATAATATTAAAAAAAAACAAATTTACAAACCAAATACACAAAACCATCAAATATGTGACTGTTTGTAAAATATTAATAATCGCTGCAGCAAGTCATGGGGACAAATGGCACACAAATGTTTTCTGTAAGTGACTACATGAATGGTATGTGGTAGAAATTAAATATTGTGTATTTTGTGTACATTATGTTATACCACAATTTTATTTTTTAATGTGCTCTAAAATGCAAAATGATCATTATGCATTTGAATTCAATGGCCTTTACAATTATTCAATATTTGGGGGTATCAAAGCTATATTCACAGTTTATTGTCTTTATTTCTTATAATGTATTTTCATGTTTCCTAGATTTATTGTAAGCACCATTGATGCATGTATTTAAAATGCTACTTTAATTAAAATTACAATTATAATCTATAATGCAGTCCACTGTGTACAATGACTCCTTTATTTTATGTGAAGCATACAGGATATTTTTTTGAGAATATCTATATGACCACAATATGGTACTTAAATGTGCATTTATTTATTTGAATTACGCAAATTTCTTTGAAAAACGGATGTAATTTACTGAGTGACAACAGCAAAGGAAATCTTGACCGTTCCAAAATGGCGGATGCGTCGGCTTGTATAAAGACGGCGAATGTGTACGGTAGAGCCACGCCCACCGTGTTTTCAGCGTTACCATTGGTCTGTTATCGGCACACCTTCCAGGAAGTAACAATCTCAGTAGGCCAGAGTTGAAACGTTAAACAATATCAGTTACGTACACACGATAGAAAGTTTGTCGTCGGAAGGAGACTCTTGCGAATCAGCCATGAATCCTGATATTATCCGTGAACGGCAAAACGCCACATTTAATCCGGAGATCCTCACAAATATACTGGACGACAGTGCAGAAAAGACGCGCAGGAGGAGAGAAATAGGTCCGACAACTTGTGATTTCAGTTCATTATGATTATATGAGAATCGCGGAGTAATTCTTGTGTGACATTTGTCACAGTGTGTAAATGGTTTCATATCGTTTCTGTCTGTTTGCTTGTTGTTGGTTCTCTCCTCTAGAATCTCTGGTTATTAACGATCCAGACTTTCAGCATGAAGACCTAAACTTTCTTTCCCGAAGTGAGAGATATGATGCGGCATTAAAGAAGAGCGCTCAGATGATTGTCAAGATTAGAGAGCATGGGATCTCCGACCCAGATGAGATCTATAGCTACAAACGGTATGTAAAAAAAAACAATTCTTAGATATAATGTGTGTGCATTGTGTGTAGTTGTTTAAATGTGTGTGGTATAGTTCGGATAATAATATATCGGATAATTCCGATATATCGGATAATTTTCACCATATGATGTCTGAACAATTGTATTGGTTGAGCTGCCAACACGTAACCTGCGTCAATTAATATGGATTTTTTCCTTTTTTTTCTTTAAATCATTTTAAATTAATTTAGAATTTTTATAAATTCTATTCAATTAGTTTTTCAGTGAAAGACATATTCTGTATTAATTAATTTGCAAAGTTCAATGAAATAAATGTTTTCAATTCTATACCAAGTTATATGAACAACAACAACAACCAAAAAAGATAATTCTGCTTTTTTAAATGCTATTTTAATTTGTTTCATTTTTGTATTCTTTTGTTTAAAATATCATGATATTACAATAACCTTGAACTCAGAATTGTGTAGCGAATCGTGAGCGTATCCTTACAATTGAATTTAATGCATGTGTATACATGTTTATTTGTCTACAAAACTAACTACCAATAATTTAAGATCCAGACTAAGTCAAAGTGTTTAATATAAAAATAAATATATATTTTGTAACGTATGTCCAAATATTTGAATACGTCACATACTACTGTTAAAAACAATCGAATGATGTGTTCTGCATGTTGTACTTTTGCTTCCTGCTGTTCCTCCACAGTGACCATATTGCTGCAGAAATCAGGTTTTTATTTTTGCAAAAGTTGATATTTTAAATTATATAATATTCAGATGCATTATCAATTTGAATTTTAATAAACTCCTAGTTTTAAGTAAATGTTTATATAATATGCAAATATATAAATTTATAGTTTAACAAAAAATGTAAGTTTAATTTTAGTTTCAAGAAGCATTTAGAATTACAAATGACCTTAATACAAATAGGCACCTTGCAGAAGCTTAGCTGGTTTTTAAAAGGTTAGGTAACAAATCTATGTTTGACACCCATGCCATGACCAGCCGGCTGGACTTTGTACACCCCAGAATTGTGCTATATAAAATACAGGCAAAGGGAGGTTACACAGTGTGTTTACAGAGATAATCTGAGCAAAGGTCTTAGATTAAAAGTGTGTCAAAGAGCATTAATAGGACAGTTCACCCAAAAATAAAAATTCTGACATCATTAAATAACCTCGAATACCTCTAAATATTAAGTGGAATGTAAAAACCCATGTGTGTATGCATTCTATCTAATCTTTGTACCTGTTTTATCCATCCTGCAGTGTTGCGAGAGGCACATTCCAAGACCCTGTCGGGGTTCACTATGTCATGTTTATACCCACCTTAAAAAGCCTGGGTACTGTTGAACAAGCCAAAAAGTGGATCCCGTTAGCTGAGTCATTCCGTGTGTTAGGCACCTATGCTCAGACAGAGCTGGGCCATGGTCAGTCTCACCTACCCCAAACAACGACTTCATTCAGTCTAAAAGTGTTTGGATTTTGAGTCCCACGTGGGCATAATTGAGAATGACCCTTGTAGGTGTTGACAGCTCAGTAGTACCAGAGTTAAAAAATAATCATTCACTTGCTGTTCAGCATGAGATACAAATTTGGCAAGAGATTAAAAAGAATGTTTTCAGCTGATATCCTTGTGCTTTTCGAAGATATTTTAATATCTGTGTTTATTCAGAAAACATTATTTTGTTCGACCAGCCATATTTTGCATTGCTCTTTTCAGCACCCAGCACTTAAGAGGACATTTTGTCAACATGTTTAAGGCTTGTACATTTTTTAACACAAGAGTGGATCATGGGTGAATAGTCTGCAACATTATTGCGTTTCGTTTGATTTGCTATAGAGGTTGCAACTTGTGTTTTATTTGTAATGTTTTGCTCCGCTGCTTTTCTTAAAATTTGCGGGTTTGTACCTTATTTTAAAATGTATATATTTGCTCTTGAAGAACACAATTTTTCTATTATATTGCATTAATCAAACTGTTATTCCATGTGCTGTCTAATTCTAATTTGCATGACTTTTTCTCTTTTTTGTTTTTGCCTTTTTCTGCGGTTTTGCTGACTATCCTCCTTCCATCATTCTTAATCTCATCCCTGTTCATCATTAATCATACACCCTTTTTCCTATTCTATTTCCCAAATTTTTGCTATCTAAATAAATCCTCCATCTTTGCACTCACACCCCCTATTCTTTAAAATGCCCCACTTGACCCCTGCCCCCCACCTTTCCAAAGATGTTTGCACCGAGGGCGTCCAGAGCCCCTTGACCTACACTTGGGTATGTTTCTGCCGACGCTGTTGAACCAATCATCACCCGAACAGCTGGATGCTTTCTTCATGCCAGCGTGGAACCTGGAGATTATCGGCACCTACGCACAGACCGAGTTGGGGCACGGTAACAAATCTGGCATCCTACTTGCAAGCACATATTTTGTTCTGGATCAGTCATGTTGTCCTGTATGTAGATACATAGTCCATGTTAAAGTAGTAGAGAACTGACTTTTTTAACAAATTGTGTTGATGTATTATTTGTGAATAATTTCCTTTTTAGCTGCGAAAAGTAGTTTATGCGAAAATACAAGTTCTCTCATCCTTTATTCACCCTCATGATGGTCAAAACCTGTATTTGACCAACATGTAGTTTCATATCAAAGATATTTTGACAAATGTCTCAGTGGTTTTGTGTCCATACAATGGAAGTCAATGGGGACTGATGTTGTTTGGTTGCCAGCATTTTTCAAAAGATCTTCTTTAGTGTTCTGGTGAAGAAAGAAATCACACACACGTGGAATAATGTAAGCGGGAATAAACAATGAAAGAATTTTCATTTTTTGGGTGAACTAACCCTTAATGAGTAGAATCTTGCCCGGAACCTAAATCCCATCTGTGTCTGTATTGTGTTATAAGATGTATAAGCATTGTAAGAGAATTCTTGCTGAGTGTAATACAAGAGACTCTTTGAACAACATTTTATTAATCTACCCTATGAAAAGAAAACAAAGACTTAAACTGTTTACAATTTAAAAAAATGTGTTCGATATTTGCTGTGCTGGAAAATAAAAAGTATTCTATTTTGTGTGCTGTCAAACACCTACAAGGGTTATAACAAGTATGCCATTACGCAACCTGTAAGTGTTTTTACACTTTAGCTAGATATATAAACTAAAATAGTATTTTCTGTATGAACCTAAAAAATGATCCTTTAATACAACATTGGTTTTATTAGGTGTGTCATTGCTTGTGTAATATCATTCCAGGTACACACATCCGTGGTCTTGAAACCACAGCGACCTATCATCCTGCCACTCAAGAGTTTGTTCTGAACAGTCCAACAATCTCCTCTATTAAATGGTGGCCAGGGGGATGTAAGCAAACACATACTTTAATGTGAAATATAAGCCAACACAAAGAAACGTTTTTTAGAATCATTTAATTCTGTCTTTGTTTCTAGTGGGTAAAACTTCCAATCATGCTGTGGTCCTGGCTCAGCTATACACTCAGGGCAAGTGTTATGGTCTACATGCTTTCATCACACCCATTCGCTGCATGAAGACACACATGCCACTTCCAGGTAAAAAACATTCAGCGTGTCTCTATGATGATAGACTGTACAAAAAGTCGAGGACCGTCATCATCTATTGCCAATCATACCAAATGGCATCTGCTAACAAATTTAGCTAGTCCTGTTTCTTAGAAATAAAAAATTGTAAAATAATTTTGCTTTGACAAGTGTTAGTTTTGTACTACTTATAATACTATACAATTAGTCATTACAGCGAGATCAGGGAGCAATAAGCGATATGTCATACAGGAGCATTAATATAATAGGTTCTAATACATAGTTACTAGTTTCAACAAAAGCTAGACCAACACCTGTTGAGAGAAAGAGAGAGGGTTAGTATTTTTTTGATAATGATACTTTATATAAAATAAATGTGGTTTTAGGATATGGTGTATATCACATTCATGAATTCGTATTAAGTGCTCACTGTAAATGTAGACTAGAGCATGTTTGTATTGTTTAGCTAGTTTTGTTGATATGTGCTTGTACATGACTTTAAAGGGATACTCCACCCAAAAATGAAACTTCTGTCATAATTATATAGAAGTATATATTGAATACATTTCATTTTTAAATGTCATGAATTGCGTGTGTCTGTTCATCTTTTTTCAAGTGCAGTAGTGAGTTACATTTACAGTCAGTCACATTTACACACAGTTTCCTATTCATACCGTGCATCACTATTTGTCCGTTTTACAGAAAGAAAAAAAATACATAAATGTGAGACGCACTATTTATATCTTATCTTATAAACACTACCAGAATTGCCAAACTTGATGAACTGGACAACAACACCCTCCAGTCAACGGTTCAAAGGACTAAATATAAGCGTGTTTAAGATGTGGTCATGTGATAAAGATGCTGGTCTTAACTGCTACAAGTTATCTCCTGTTGTTTATTTAAGTAAATTGTTATTTTATGTAGGAAGTTGTAGGATTGAATTATTATATTTGAAATATGTTTAGCGAAACTTGTTTATTCATCTGTTGTTTGATAAGGTGTGGTGGTTGGTGATATTGGGCCGAAATTTGGTTTTGATGAGGTGGACAATGGGTACTTGAAACTGGAGAATGTGAGGATTCCACGTGAGAATATGCTGATGAAGTATGCAAAGGTGAGCACATCTTCCCCACTTGATGCAAATGTTTACTATTGTAGTATTAGTTGTACTTAATATTTTTAATTGACAATCATATCTGTGGACATTTACATTTAGTCATTTAGCAGACGCTTTATCAAAGCGACTTACAAATGAGGTAAACCATGGAAGCAATTGAAAGAACATAAGGACTACAACAAGCATAAGCGCAGTAAAACTGGTCTCTTATCTCTTTTAAATCTTTAGCTTTGTATAATGGATATAAGTCAGAACTAATCGTTCAGGTGTTAAAGGAAGAGATGCGTTTCAGCCGATTCATAAAGATGGTATTAGATTTATTTTGATCTTGTAGTAGCGGGCAGATCATTTGACAAATGTGGAACAGATCCAGAGAAGGTACAGAAGGTGAGAGGTTTTTCTCTTTTTGGAGTGGCACTACAAGACGTTGTTCGTTTGCAGAGCATAGGGATCTGGCGGTTACATAACTGTGTATTGGCGAGTAAAGATATGGGGGTCCAGTGGTGGTCTTGTTGCCCAAGAGCAGTGCTTACACTTTGATGCGAGCAACTATAGGGAGACAAGGTCTCCTAAAAGGAGGAGTGATGTGCGCTGTCTTCGGTTCATTCAAGACCACTCTTGCCGCTACATTCCGGATCATCTGTAGAAGTTTGGTTGTGCAAACTGAGAGCATAGGGATCGTTTTCTATCGTAAGCAGGTTAGCTATCGTAAGCAAAGCTGTTTTATAAATATTTGTTCATACAGTATAAGTGGACCACTATACCAGTCAGAAAGGTCAATTTTTTGAAATTGAGATTCATCTGAAAGCTGAATAAATAAACTTTCCATTGATGTATGGTTTGTTAGGATAGTACAATATTGGCTGAGATACAACTTTTTGAAAACGTGGAATCTGAGGGTGAATAAAAATCTAGATAATGGGAAAATCGCCTTTAAAGTTGTCCATCAGAGATGCTGTAACAGGCCATTGCTAAGAAGAAGCAGGTTTGTTTAAATGCTCTGTATTGGCTCACCGAGCGTGCAGGAGCAAGCGATGTTTTAGGCGTGTTTCTGAAGCTTTTTTTTGCGATTTAACTGCATACACTCACAAAAATAACGTTTTATATTAAGTAAGAAATTTACTAAAAATCTTCATGGAACATGAACATTACTAAATATCTTAATGATGTAATTATTAAAATAAAGATTGACCCATGCAATGTTTTGTTGGCTATAGCTACAAATATACCGTGCTACTTATGACGTTACGTTACGTTAAGATATGACAATATCACTGCATTTATTCTTGGTCAATAAAGAAATATTTCACCCTAAAATAACAACGTCATCACCCTCATAACATTCAAAACATGTTTATGACTTTCTTCTGTGGAACACAAAACATATATTTTTTAAGAAATGTCTCAGTGGTCTGGTCCATACACTGGAAGTCAATGGGGGTCAGTGTTGTTTGGTTACCAACGTTTGTCAAAATATATTTTTTGTGTGTTCTGCAGAACATGTGACATGAGCATGAATAAATGATGAAAGAAAACGAATTTCTATTTTGTCCCTCACAACATCTGTGTTTGTGTAGGTTGAGCTAGACGGGACATACGTGAAGCCTCCCAGTGATAAGCTCACATACGGAACCATGGTGTTTATTCGCTCGATGATAGTTGGGGAGTCTGCACAAGCTCTCTCCAAATCCTGCACCATCGCCATCCGCTACAGCTCAGTCCGACATCAGTCTGAACTACGCCCAGGGTGAGCTAACATATACATGCTTTCTTATGTTTGCTTCTTCGCTTTATTTTAATTGCATTAAGGAAAATCCTTGTGTTTTCTTCTTAGAGAACCAGAGCCACAGATATTGGACTATCAGACCCAGCAGTATAAACTCTTTCCTCTTCTCGCCACTGCATACGCTTTCCACTTTGTGGGCCAGTACATGAAAACAATATACCATCGCATCACCGGGGACATTAATGAGGGGGATTTTAGTGGGATGCCAGAGGTACATTTCGACTCCACCTCAAGTCTATGTTGTATGTTCATATCGATTATCTGTATATATCATGATTTCTCTTGATGTTTTTGTAGCTGCATGCGTTATCTGCAGGTCTGAAGGCTTTTACAACCTGGGTAGCGAATGCAGGCATTGAAATGTGTCGCATGGCATGCGGCGGTCACGGTTACTCCCGCTGCAGCAGTTTACCTGACATTTACGTCACTTTTACACCCACCTGCACCTATGAGGGAGAGAATACTGTCATGATGCTGCAGACAGCCAGGTATACATTTCCTCTTAATAATGGTGTACTGTTTATCCAATGCTTTACATTAATGCATTCGACTGTCATTTTAATCTACAGTAAAGTGACTTGCAGTGCATTCAAGGTATACGTTTGAAAGCAGCATAGAGTTAATCGCAAATGTTAAAGTTGTTTTCCATTTCTGTTGATAAGGTACTTGGTGAAGAGTTATAAGCAAGCCCGGGCAGGACAGCAGTTGAACGGCATCATGTCTTACCTGAATGAACCTCAGCACACGATACAGGCTCAGTCTGTGTCATCACGTCCCTTCATGGTCAATATTAATGACCTGGCTAGTCTTGTAGAAGCCTACAAACTTAGAGCCGCCAAGTAAGTTTTTTGCGAAAACCACGATTCATAGAATTTGTTGTATATGCAGAGTATGTCATTATAAAAGGGATTGTTCATAAAAACTGAACATGTACCGTTTTGTATGACTTTAAATCTTGTGAAATTCACAGAAGAGAAATGCGCTAGTTGCACAAGATGTTGGTGGTGAACTTTTGCGAGGCCTGAGTCCGCAGACTCGTATCCGGTCGTGTAACGTGTTCTGGCTCAACAAAGTGTTCAGCAATGTAAAGAGGATCTGTCATATCACTTATATATTACTTTATTCTTTTTTTTATCTAAAAACACTGCCAAAAATACTCCTTTTCCCATACATTGTCATACAGCCGGAAATTAATCTGCCGACTCTGGCATCACAAAAGCTCACCGGCGCCATCTTGGGCAACTATCGAATTATGATCAGTTCAGTTTTTCATGCATTTTCGATAAATGGGGACAAAAGCTTTGGAGCTACAAATAAGTTGCAAAAACATCAAACACAATTTTTTTATTCGTTTTTTAAGGTTTATTTTTGGTTTGCTAGGTTTTCCTAATGGAAATAAACTCAGCAAAAAAAGAAACGTCCTCTGACTTTCAACCGTTTTTACTTTCAGTAAACTTAATATGTGTAAATATTTGTATGAACACTAAAAGAGTCAACACCATAAGACATAAACTAAAAATGTTTCACAGACATGTGACTAACAGAAATAGAATAATGTGTCCCTGAATGAAGGTAGGCTCAAAAGTACCAGTCAGTATCTGGTGTGGCCACCAGCTGCTTGAAGTACTGCAGTGCATCTCCTCGTCATGGACTGGACCAGATTTGTCAGTTCTTGCTGTGAGATGTTACCCCACTCTTCCACCAAGGCACTTGCAAGTTCCTGGATCTCAATGGGATTGAGATCCGGGCTCTTCGCTGGCCATGGCAGAACACTGACATTGCTGTCATGCAGAAACTCACGCACAGAACGAGCAGTATGGCTAGTGGCATTGTCCTGCTGGAGGATCATGTCCGGATGAGCATGCATAAAGGTACCACATGAGGGAGGAGGATGTCTTCCCTGTACCGCAAGGCATTGAGATTGCCTCCAATGACAACAAGCTCTGGCCGATGGTGATGTGATATACCGCCCCAGACCATGACGGACCCCCCACCTCCAAATCGATCCCGCTCCAGGGTACAGGCCTCGGTGTAACGCTCATTCCTTCGACGATAAACACGAATCCGTCCATCACCCCTGGTGAGACAAAACCGTGACTCATCAGTGAAAAGCACTTTTTGCCACTCCTGTCTGGTCCAGCGAAGGTGGGTTTGTGCCCATAGACGGCGTTGTTGCTGGTGATGTCTGGTAAGAACCTGCCTTACAACAGGCCTACAAGCCCTCAGTCCAGCCTCTCTCAGCCTATTGCGGACAGTCTGAGCACTGATGGAGAGATTGTGTGTTCCTGGTGTGACTCGGGCAGTTGTTGTGGCCATTCTGTACCTGTCACGAAGGTGTGATATTCGGATGTACCGATCCTGTGCAGGTGTTGTTACACGTGGTCTTCCACTGCGAGGATGATCAGCTGTCCTTCCTGTCTCCCTGTAGCGCTGTCTTAGGCGTCTCACAGTGCGGACATGGCAATTTATTGCCCTAGCCACATCAGCAGTCCTCATGCCTCCCTGCAGCATGCCTAATTCACGTTCACGCTGAAGAGCAGGGACCCTGGGCATCTTTCTTTGGGTGTTTTTCACAGTCGGTAGACAAGTCTCTTTAGTGTCCTGCGTTTTTAGAACTGTGACCTTAAATGCCTACTCTCTGTAAGCTGTTAAGGTCTTAACGACCATTCCACAGGTGCATGTTAATGAATTGATTATGGTTAATTGAACATGCATGGAAAACATTGTTTAAACCCTTTACATTGAAGATCTGTAAAGTTATTTGGATTTTTACAACATTATTGTTGAAATACACAGTTCTGAAAAAGGGACGTTTCTTTTTTTGCTGAGTTTATAATGTTAGTTTTTGGTTCCCAGAACACTGTGGAAACCCCCAAAATAAGATTATTTTTAGAACAATAAACTACTTTCAGATTATTTAAATAAATTTGATTTTATCGTGAATAAATTTGCCAAAAATGGCCCATAGCACTGATATGACGTTGAAACAAGTTAATAAAAATAAGTAAACTCCCTGACAGGTTCTGGGAACATTATGGTTACTGTAGGTTATTTAGCAAAATAAATATTTTGTAACGTTTTAGGAACATCATTTTATAGTTGCAAAAATTAAACATAATAAAGAAGGTTTAAAATTGTTCATATTTGTTTATTCAATGGAATTACCTGAAAGAAACCAAATACTGTACAGAATATGTTCTTGGACCGTTCTGTGTTTGCTTGGATAACTGTATTGTAAAAAATGGTTCATTTGACTTTGGCAATAAACGAAGGTTGCTTTACAAATTGGACATTGCTGCCTCTTTTAAAACCAAATCTATTGTAGGACTTCTGTTATATATGTTGTGTTCGAACCACTGGTTTTAACTTTGGAAAAATGTTCACAGGTTAGTTGAAACGGCAGCTAAGGGCATCCAGGTGGAGCTACAGCATGGCAAAAGCAACGAGGATGCCTGGAACAACACTTCCATCGATCTAGTCCGAGCATCTGATGTAAGCCTTCTTTTCATACAACATAATGCAGAGGAAAAATAATTGATGACATTATAATACATCAAATTCTTCAATAAACGACAATAGCCAGTCAAGTGTTCTTTTTTTTTAAGATTCATTTGATATCTTTCTGCCTTTAATTGTACAGTATAGTGTGAGAGTGGAAAGGAAGCAAAGTGGGAGAGAAGGGGGTTGGGTCAGGAAAGTACCACGAGCCGGGAATCGAACTTGGGTTGCCCGGAGCCTAACCGCACATTGTGTTAGCTGCAGTCATGGGTTCTGAGTCTGACTGGTATTCTTCATTGTCTCTCAACAGGCTCATTGTCATTATGTGGTGGTAAAGTTGTTTGCTGCTAAACTGAGTGAGATTGGAGACACAGCCGTTCACTCTGTGATCAGCACTTTGGCTCTTCTTTATGCCCTTCACGGAATTGCACAGAACTCTGGAGACTTCCTACAGGTTATATAAGACACATTCAGTTCTCTTTTCTTTGTATCATGTTTACATACAGTTGTGTTGATTATCTTGAATTGTTCAGGCCTTTTACTGACCTTGTTTTTCAACTTATTCAGGCCGGTATACTAAGTGTTCCCCAGCTGTCTCAGATCTCTCAGAGACTAAAGGGTCTACTCTCTGAGATCAGGCCCAATGCAGTGGCTCTGGTGGATGCCTTTGACTACCGTGATGAGATGCTCAATTCTGTTCTGGGTCGATACGATGGCAATGTCTACGAGCACATGTTTGAGTGGGCCAAGAGGTCCCCTCTTAACCATACAGAGGTAAGGGCTCAGTTTTGAGGCGTGTCGGTGTTAAAATGCATTAGCTAACATAAACAATGGGCAATATAGCTTTTCAGCATTTATTCATATTTGGTGATGGTGGTTAAAGGAAAAGTTAATCTCAAAATGGTGTTTTTTTTTTTACTCACCCAAATGAGGTTTTACATGTTTTAAGACCTTCCAGCGTCTTCGGAACACAAATAAAGATATTTTATATTATTATAGGTGAGATCCAGGAGATTTACAGGCCTCCTTACAGACATGGTTATAGTTGTTGTCAAGGTCCAGAAAAGTACTAAGACATTGTTAAATTGCTCCATCCGCTCATAGTGGCTCGATTGAATTTTTTTGAAGCGACGAGAATAATCTATGTCCCAAAAACAAACAAAAAATAACGACTTCAATCAATATATTCATCTCTGGCTTGTCAGTCTATGGAGTACGTTCACAACAGCACTTTGACGCATTCTGTGGGGGCAGACGCCGCCGTTATGACTGACAACCCGGAAGCGCAACTCTGTTTACAAGCAGACGCATGCTGTATATGCGCTGATCTTCGCAAAAGATGTTTGAAACTGATGAAGACACTTTTTACATGACCGTACAAACCCCATGCGAACGCGCCAAAGTGCTCTCGTGAACGCGCACCATAGACTGGCATGACAGAGGAGAAAATATTCAATAAAGTCGTTATTTTGTTATAGAGTATTCTTGTCGCTTCAAAACAATGCAATTGAGCCACTATGAGTGGATGGACCCATTTAACAATGTCTTAGTACTTTTCTGGACCTCGACAATACCTATAACCATGATGTCTATGAGGAATTGTTTTTATTTGTGCTACGAAGATGCCGGGAGGTCTTAAAACATGTTGAACGTCATGTGGGTGAGTTAAAAATAACCCAATTTTGATTTTGAGATGAACTTTTCCATGAATGCCATTACAGTTATTAATTGTGCATCATGTTAAATCAATGCTAAAATTAAAGTGAACTATCATTTGTTATTGCTGTAGAAGTGTTTTTCATGGTTCGCTAATACAATAACTAAAAAGTTAACAAAGTTGCATCAGTTAAAACAAATTGTAATATTAACAGTTTTAAAAACTGTACATAGACTTAGTTCATGAATATACAATAATCGTACTTATTTTTATTTTTAAAGGTACATGAGTCCTTCCACAAGTATTTGAAGCCCCTACGGTCGAAATTGTGAGCAGTTACCATTAAGCCTATCTGGAGATCAGCTCTCAGTGACTTCTAGAAAGTTCCTTCTGCTCGTCTCACGAATGAATGCTGCTGTCAGAGATTGGATTATTTTCTTGTGCAACTGGAAATGATTTATTTCAGCGCATTATGTTTTGATTGTCCTCTCTGTGCACTTAAAATAATCATTATTCCATGTGTATTAACTTCAACTTCCATGACTTTTACAATTGATTCGATTTCTCCCTTCATTCATTTTATTTGTTTTTGTCTTTCCAGAGGATGTTTACTTATATATTGGCTGAAATAAATTGATCCAGAATCAACTACCTGTAGTAAACAACATGTATGTTTTCATGTAGGATATGATTAAAGTCTCATTGTGTGACTTGACAAAACTGACTTTACAATGACGTTTTTAAACACTGTAAATAATCTTTGGAGGGATTTTGACTTGGAATTCATGATTTGAGAGTCAGAAATGTTTTCCTTAGTTGATTTAGCCACGAGCACTGTAATAATACTAACTGCAAGGATTTACGCAGCTTTATTTACTGTAGGTTCATTATGATTATTGACCAGATCAAAACTTTTAATTGTTCACATGTACTTTCAACTCTTATTTTCTATTAATAAAGGATATATTAACATTTTTGACTGTTGTTTAAATAACCAAATGTCTTTGATTTAGTTTTGCTTTTATCGTTTCTAATCTTGTTTCTAAATTGTATAGTTCAGTAATTTGTGTACATTACTCACTATCATTTTTTTTCTATAATTTTAGTTTAAAGTTTTTTTTTTATTTGATTGTTTTTACATTCACTTTAATTCAGTTTGTTTTATCAAAATCGAGGTTAAATCAGTCACATTCATTTCTATTGAACATTTAAAAACGGCAAATGTAGACCACGTGTTTATATTGAAACAGAATACTTGATGTCAGTAAAGGCCAAGGGGCGGAACACGAGCTCCGAAAAGACACAAAATGTTGGGCAACTGGACCACCATACATGACTCTCTGTCCTATTCCGAATAAACAACGCGAAGACGTTATATTTCACGTTTGATATTCTAGTATTATGCGATAGAATATATATATATATATATAATACATATATTAATCGAATAGAGTTTGTTACTTCAGGATTGTCTTAAGTGCCAGAGAGAACAGAGGATATGAAGCCATGAAGAAAATGTTTTGAAAATTGAGCATATCAATTATTCACAAGGTGGGGGAATCGTTTTATAAAGTTATTTAATAGTTTTATTGCAGGCATATTGAATTAAATATTTTTGTTCTCTGCTAAACTTTCAAAATACAAGGACCTGTGGTTCTTTTGATATTTTCCTAATTTAAAATAGATTTTAACACGTACTGTTTCATAAAAATGCTTTTATGTTCCTTACAAAGTTTTGTGTGGCGGTCGATGCGGCGCTGCGCAGACCCATCAACCTATGACATCGAATTACCGCGAGAGCGATTGAAAAGCAGTAGTGGACTCTCGCGATACAGACTAACACTCATCCGGATGGACTTTTACGCCTTTAAAGGGTACTTTGGGAAGGTGAAGCCACACAGCTGGGCTACTCTCTCCAAACGTTCACAAATAAAGCTCTTGAGTAGGGCGTGATGATTCTCTTTCTTTTTTTTGTCATAAAGTCAGTAGCGTGATAAAAGCGTCAGGCAAAAACAAATGTAAAAGCATTAAATACTTTTTTGTCATAGCCCTTCCTTCGTGTATCATAGATGAGGCAACTAAATATGGGAGCGATACATTAATTGTCCACAATGCGTTTTGGCCATTTCCATGCAAAGGTTCACATTATAATAGAAAATAAAGATTTTACCACAGGTTCTCACCATACTGATCACTCAGAATCAGATACCAAATATTCGGTGGCTTAAATACCCACGCAAGGGCTCTTCTTCATATGTTTCAATCGGGAACATTTCGACCGACATTCCTTATAAATGGGCACAAAGAAATTTAAAATAACTATTACATGTTCGGGGAATGTTGATTCTGGTTTGCCATTTTAAATGACAGAAGTTTTACAACACATGCATAGAAACAATGATATTTTTCTTACGTCTAGACTGGGGTTAAGGAAAATACATATAGATGATTTAATACGCTGGTACTAAACATGCATTCATTGAGAATTCAATTTATATCTCAAGTTTTGACTGAAATTGTCACATCCACAACGCTGGAATTGACCTTTATCATCTCTCAACAGATCGAAATTCATATCTGAAGAACTATGGCATACCAGATCCAGTTATCAGGTGTTTCAATTCCAGTAGTTTCCAGAAAAACAGACCCGCTAATACAATGCATCATAGACAACAAGTTACAGAGATTAAAAAAACGTATCAGAGGAAAGGACATCAATGGGCTTTACCCTTCTGGAGTCTGGAATGATGATGTCACACTGTTAACAGCAGCAGTTATATGCAGGAATGAAGAAATCTGCTCATATCTTATTAAAGAATCTGCTGATCCTAACAAACACTCAACAAATGGACATGCTCCACTACACTATGCTGGTTTTACACCTGGAGTTCCACTGAGTATCGTGAAAAGATTACTTGCAGCAAAAGCTAACACAGAAGGACATGATAGTCAGATTTTCACTCCATTGCAGTTTGCTGTTGATTACAACCGTGATGAAATTGTAAAAGCACTCCTGGAGGCTGGTGCTTCACCTAAAAGTAACTAAGGAAGAAATCAAGCGCTTGACAAAAAAATGGATGATATAATTCATCGACTTTCCTCACAGAATGAAGATTTGGAGAAAGTACAGATATTTTTCTCTTTCTCTTGTGCTGTTCCAAAGAAACACCAGACAGAGGTTTTCAGCATCTATAAGGCACATTTCCTTAAAGAGAATCCTTTTACTCATACACTTCTGTTTGAGGAGTACTTTAGTGTTATTGGTGCAGGTGCAGAACAATATCAGCAGAGTGCCATCAAGTGGTTAAAAGATACAAAGAGCTCAGACAAATACATTGAGGACGTCATCAAGCGCTTTCCAAGAATTTCTAAGATGCATTATTTAGCAATTGCATTTAATTGCTTAAATGCAGTCTTGCGTGTCAGTGAAAGGATTTCTCCTCAAATATTCAATGACCTTGTGCCAATTCTAACAAACAGTGTCCAGCCTTGTGGAAATGCAGAGGGAGACAGAGTCAATCAATTTATACTAACAGTACTTGATGTCATGATGCAAAAAAACCAAAAGCAAAAACTAAATATAAGTCATTCTGTATATGAAAATGTATGCAACAGTTTAATGCCTCCTACAAAAGCTAATTCAATTCAAATTAGTCTTTCGACCTATAGAGTGTTTGCTCAGGTGAATGACTTTGCTCCAGAAGTTGTTGTAAAGTGTGGATTGTCCTCAATACCAGAGAGGATACTAAATACTGCAGAAATGACACTGGATGAAACCATGAAAGAAAAACTTCAAAAACTCAACACATCACTTGAAGATCCAGCAAGTTTAAGTGCAGTGGATAGACAATGTGAGGAAAACGCAGTTTCCTATTCAACAAGAAAACAGATGAAGAAGAAACAGCAAGAGTTGGAGTCAATGAAAGGAGATCGGCAAGAACCAATGACTCCTATCAAGGAGACGAATTCAAGTGTGCAGCCCATCGCACCGCCTGTTGAGAATTCACAAGTAGAAAGACGGTGGCATCCGATCAGTCGTCGCTGGAACAAAAATTTTCAAAAACTTTCTAAAATTGATGTTAACAAAAGCTATAGAATACAAAGCTTTACTCTTTTACTTAGTGATGAATTTAAGATCGCTAAAGGAAGTGATGGAACACAAGTTTTTCTCGGTCTAAGAGATGATGGCACAGAGGTGGCAGTGAAACGAATGCTTAAGTCCAACTACCAGGATCTCAAGAATGAGGAGACATTTTTAAGACTTCCAGAACTTGATGATCCTTCTATTGTGCGCTATATTGACTTTGCAGAAGATGACCACTTTGGATACCTTATTCTTCAGCTTTGTGAGTACACACTTGAAGAATTCATCCAAGATCACTTACCAGCCGATAGCTCTCAGAGGACTTGTGTTTTAAAAGAACTTGTGAGGGAAGTGCTCTGCAGTCTACAAGTTCTACACGGCCAACAAACTAAAGTACTTCATCGGGACATCAAACCCCAGAACGTTCTGATCGGTAGGAACTACATCTGAGTTTTAGTTTAAAAAGGTTTTTAATAACTGACTTAATTTACTGTTTCCACAGACATAAGAGGGAAAGCTAGACTGGCTGATTTTGGCATAAGTCGTAGACTGAAACCGAGTGAAACCACTTTACGAACAAGCACCGCTGGAACTAAATGCTGGAAGGCAAAAGAAGCAATAGATGAAGAAAGCAACAGTGGCTACAAAAGATGTTCTGACATTCAGGTCAGTCAAAAAGTCAACAAACTTTCAAAACAAGTTTGTCGGAAAAAGCATGACAATTCAAAATGTCATCTAACGCTGCGACCTGTTTTAAGGTTGCTTGGATGTTAGTGTACTACATTCTCTCTAGAGGGCATCATCCTTTCAGCAAAGGTGCTGCCTGCGAGTACAACATTCTGCAGGGAAAATACACACTAGAACACCTGGAGGATGATGTAGCGAAGGATCTTGTGGAGTTGATGATCAATGATGATCCAGTAAAGAGACCAACTGTGGAGAAGACACTTGCACACCCCTTCTTCTGGAATGATGAAAGGTAGAAATACATACGGGTCTAATTAGTCACTGTAAATTAAACAACAAGAGCAAAGTCTTGTCGTCACTATTCCAGTGGTACAGTCTCATGTGGGTTAACAGGCAGATTTAGATAGAGTGAAAAAAAATTCATAGGTCATTAATCCTGCCATGTTACTCTTCAGCCCAATGTAAAAGTAAGATGATATCACGCATTTGATCCATGTGAAAGTGAAAATAAAGACACTTTTTTTATAAATATCTCGTGTCATGACACGCTTTGGTTTCCACATTCAGCTCTCTTAAATGAATTGCATCGTGTATGATAATATTATATTGTTTACTGGTGGCATCTATTTCACATTTCTGAAAATCCTCTCAGGAAAGTGGATTATGTGAAAAGATTGGGAAATCAGACAGAGGCAGAGAATTGTCGCAAAGTTGACGAGGAGCTGCTTCGTGCCATTGAAAAATGCACAGAGGGGAAAACCTTTTCTGAATGGAGAAATAAAGTAAGTAACTACACAATCCATGTCATGTAATCCATCATAAACGTATTTATACCAGAGATGTGTTTTGATGTGCATGATGGTGTTTTACAAAAAGTAGTCTTCACTTGAACATGTAGAGATAGAAATAGATATAGTTAACACCCTTGACATCTGTAAAGATTGAGTTTTTTCTTTAGTTTGGCCCTGAGCTCGTCCAGAAACTGGATGAAAAGAAGAAAGCTTATCCTGAGAATACCCTTGGCCTGCTGCGTTTTGTACGCAACCTGCACGAACATTAGTAAGTCACACACAGCGTGAAGTATGGGGCATGTGCATACGGGGAGATGAAGAACTTCTGCTAAAATCTCAGCCAGCCAAGTCGCTTCCGCTCTCATTGCGCTGACCATGTGTTAAAAAAAAATCTAATTCTAGCAAACCGACAACACTACGGTTGAACATTGCTATATGCCTTTGTGGTCATGTTTTGAGGGCAAAAGTTAACTTGGCTTTTTGATATTTGTGAACGTAGCTTGAACTGGATAGCCTGAAGCGCTTCTCCTTTTTGGGTGCCAATCCATGATGTAGTGTTTGGATAATTAGACTCACGTCGTTGACCATAACAAAGCTGGCTGAGATTTAGCGGACATCATCATCTACCCCATTTACACTTTAATTTAGTGATGTTGTTTGTCACACTCGGTTTTCTTGATGTTTTTATTAGCTCAGAGGATGCAGCGAACATCAACCTAATGGCTTTATTCCCTGATCTCTTTGGGAGTGTGTACAAGTTTGCAAAGGAAAGCGGATGGCACTCCAGGCCGAGTCTGAAAAGGTTCATGAACTCAGCACCATAGATTTTACTTTAATTCTGGATGGAATATGAACACTGATACTGCATCATGTACCTAGAATGATATATATATATTTTAATTACTACAGTGAGAACACTGTCCCAACTCTCAAGATCTGTTTCCTTGGATAAATTTCAGGACAGCAGGCTAAAATCAATAAATTCTGTTGTGAGAAAACAGTCCGCATTGTGTATTGTATTTGACACTTGGGTGCTTTCTTTCTCTTTGAATACAAGGGAACAGTATCTGACATTAACAAATACACAGTACATAATGACATTTTGTGAAGGTGTTTATAATACAAACAGTTTTTTTAGCTAGCCCCTTTTTAAAAGTCATGAAATATGCTTTTTTGACAACTTTTTTAAAATAGCTTTTTACAGTCACGTTATTGCTGCAAATACTAATTGATGTACAATTAAGCAGACAATAAGGCATCTATGCATGTATATGAAAGCAAAAAACATCACACGTGAGTTAAAAAGGTCTTTATTTAGTTGAGCTGAAGACCACCTGCCCACCCTTTCTCCAAACCTCACCACTATTCTCATCTCCAAATCACTAGGAAATACACATGCATTTGTGCAACGGGCACTCTATCACAGAGAGTTTTATGTTACCAGTTACCTCTTTCTGGTCCTAAACTGATGTGGTTTTCCAAACACGCAGCGCAAGGACATGACGGCCCAGGTCTAACCTTATGGATTTATGGTAAAATTAAGACATTTAGTTTAATTTCTTGTTACATTGCATCAATTTTTGCAGCGTTACAGTTACATAAATGATTATTCTTTGTGCTTAAAGACACAGCGTTTAATTGTTTTGTATTAAGGCTCTTTAAATGTGCGCTAAACAAGCCTAAAACATTTATTTATTTTCGTTCGTTTAAGAATTCATATATTCACCCGAGGCTGAATAAGTTTAACACCAAAAAGACGCTGAGGCTACCTTATGTTTTTATTGTAACTAATTTCCTTTCTGTGTTGCAGAAGCGAACCGTGACGTTTGAGCTTTGGCTCAACACGTAAAACAATTTGTGGATGTGCAAAACTCTGCAAACGCATATTTTTGGCTGTTTGAATGTGTTTTGCACAATATTTACTGCAGCAATTGTAGCAAAAAATGTGAGTGCACGAGTGTCTTAGTTTTTATTAGTTGAATTGGATTGATACACATCTTCAAACTCCACTCTCACAGGCGCTCAGTTGTTTTGCACCAAAAATACCTTCATAGAAATGCTTTATAAGTAGTTTCCATAAACTTGATTTTGAATTGTGTCCAGTTATGCACACAGATTTAAAAAGATTTAAAGCGCAACACTTTCATTCAAAGCGTTGTTTATCAGTTGTTTAGATAAATAAATGCTTGAAGAAGGATAGATGAAATATAATTTGATCGGAATTGAATGCGAAAAATGTATGGGAAATGTGGTCTCTATGTATGCAATGCTTCTGCGTTTAACGGGAAGAACCCTCGTCAAGGGAGACTTAAAGCGGAGAGAAATGAGGAAACTGAGAAAATAGTTAAATTGAGCAGATGCTACACACAGCAGTGGTATATACTGTACCAGTGGTTCTCAAACTAGGGGCCCTAAGATGGATCCAGGGAGACCACAGATTTTAAGTCATTTTATGAAATATAGAAACTTATCATACATTTTATGAAATAAACATCAGATAAATAAGACCAACCAAAATAATAGATGTTCCAGTGTTTGTGTAACTAAATATATTTTTGGTTTAATTCTAATTAAAAGATTACAGTAAATGTCTTTATTTGGGGGGTCACAAAGCGATGCCCCCTACACAAAGGGGGCCCTTTAACGAAAAAGTTTGAGAACCACTTGATTACAATACACTGTTTATTGGTTTCTTATCAGGAAATGAGACATTTATTTACTTCCAAGGGGGCCTCAAGATGACCAATATTTTAAAAAGAGACAAAATTACCATTGAAAAACATAAAAAAGAAATACCTAGTTAATAAACGTTTTTCCAGTCAATATTAAGCTCTAAAATATTTAATTGGGTAGAAATTTTGCGGGTTTTTGAGAGGGGGCCTTGAATATTGTTGAATTCAATGGGGAGTCAAAAAGGTTGAGAACCCCTTTTATATAGAAGTGCTCTTCTACCTTCGACAGCATTAAAGAAAAACCTGTTTATGAGTAACTAAACAAAACTTGAGGTGATGTCTGAAAATACACTTACGTTCTATTATTTGCAATTGCCCCTTTGCAAGCAGTTTGATTGACAGGGGATCTGAACAATCAAAACGCCGAAATGATGTGCTCAGTGACTGAACGCCATTTTGTCCAGTCCGACAAACCTTGCGTAGCAGAGGTTTGGTGATTTAAACCAAAACCTGGTTTAAATTTTTAATTATTTTTTTAATATATATATTTTTTTATTATTGTAATAGTAAACGGAGATATATACCCAGCTTTAATGGACGTTTACACTATAAAGATAAACGACAACTAAGAGTCATGATTCTGCCTAATCATGTCAATTCTTTTTTGATCTAGTGGCAGGATCATGACAGAGCCTCATGTTTTGTGGGGAGAGAGAAATGTTATTGTTGGTTGATCTCTGGTCTTGTCTTTGGCCCCGCCCCTAAAGATCCTCGTTTAGCTTTCCATTAGTGTTACATTCCCCACACCTGCGTAGTGTTAATTTACCCCTTGTTAGTCTCCCTATTTAATTTCCTTGTGTTTCTTGTCCTATGCGGATTAGTTTTGTACTGCTTGCGTTCAAGCTGGTGTCTCTGTACCCTGCCTTGTTGGAGGTCTTGCGGTGTTTTGGATGTTGTGTTATTACTTAGTCTTGTCGTAGTCATTTTATTAGAAAATCCAGTAATTCTGTCTCTTGTATTTTTGTGGGAAGTCTTTTGTTTCATGTTCATATTTTAGTTACATTCCTGTTTACTCCCCATACTATTAAAGTTTTTGGTTGATTGCACTGCTGCCTACGTTTGAGATTTTTCTCCTGTCCGAATCCTTGAAATAAAGAGTCCGCCCAAATTAACCCAGCAGGCAGCACCTCGGCCTCTACTAGGCGGGAGTTGGCCGATTGGTGGCAGTCAACTTCTGCCACAACCCAGATGGGCGATGGCCCATTTCCTTCCCAGGGTGATCGGGCCTTCCCTGATTATGCCCAGGCATTGCCAAAGAGGAGGGGCGATCTCCCCAAGGCCATTATGAACGCTTTCTTCCTAGTGGGCCTGGTCAACCCGCCTTCTCTGGTGGATCGAGAGTGGATGGTCAGGGGGTCATTCCAGGAGCTGGTTATTGAGCTCTCCTCCAGCGACCTTCCGGGCCCCTCAAGATCCTGTCTGCCTCCCGTTCCGGAGGATTGCCTGGTGAGGGTAGGCATCCTGGGGAACTCGGTTCCTCCCTCCTCAAGCCCAGCTGTTCCTGTTCTTCCAAGCCTCCGTGGATGACGTAGGACTCCCCGTCCAACTTCTCCAGCATGAAGCTATCCACACCTCCCGCCGCTTCCCTGCAGCCAGCCACGCGTCTAGTGGACTGGCCCAAAAGGGAGAAGCAGAGGAGGGGGCGCTGCCTCCGTTTCCAACAGTTTCCAGTTCAGTTCAGCAGGCAGTCCAGCCGGCGATTCAGCCTGCAGTCCATCCGGTGACTCAGCCGGCAGTCCAGCCGGCGATTCAGCCTGCAGTCCATCCGGTGACTCAGCCGGCAGTCCAGCTGGTGATTCTGGTCTCGTCTTCGGTCCTGCCCCTCTCGTTTCCTCGTTTAGCTTTCCATTAGTGTTTCATTCCCCACAACTTCCTAGGGTTAATTTACCCCTTGTTAGTCTCCCTATTTAACTAGTCAACTAGTGCCATGATCCAGAGGGGCGATTGCCGTTTCCTCCACAGGGCGATCGGGCACTCGCTGATAATGCCCAGGCATCAGCAAATCCTAGATCCTCAGGAAACACTGGAAGAGAGAACTCGTGGAAGAAACACAGAAACAGATGGAAAATAATTAGCGTAGCTGCTGTTCATTACATTCAGGCAAAGATAATCATTTGTATTTAATCTGATGACTGGAATGCAAGAACCAAGACTCTAGTTAGTTTAACCCATTTAACTACTTTGAATTTCCTAATAGCTCCATATCGCTGACCTGAAATAAAACCAAAGTGTGTTATCCAAAGATATGACTGAATGTGGGTTTGTCAGCTTCCTCACATTTCACAATAGACAACAGACCCTCAATAACTGTGCCCTCTACCTGGACGTACTCTAACTGGTGACTTAGGCCGCTGGAGCATGTGAAAGGGATGTGAAAGAGTGAGGTTGCAAGCAGTAGAGGTGAAAAAAGTTTTTAAGTATTAAGGGTCATCTTTTCAGAGCAATTGGGGGATTGGAAAGGAGGTGAAGAGCAGAGTGGAGGCAGGGTCTAGTGGGCGGAAAAGGGTGTCATGAGCAGTGATGCCGGTTACTCTAATCTGACCACATTTTTCAGTAGTGAGTAATCTAACGCGTTACTTTTTCCAAACCATTAATCAGATTAAAGTTATTTATCTAAGTCACTGTGCGTCAATCTTTTTGTCATTTTACTTAGTAAAATTTTTATTTCTTGCGTCTCAGGGAGTGAAGTCACGTAGCAATTCACGTGTAATAGCCCCTGCCACGCAGCGACACAAACGTAAACAACAATGGAGGGAGGAGAGAGATGCACGTTTCTAGCTGTAAATACAGTCACGAGTTTGTGTCCGCTAGATGACAATATTAAGGTTCGTTGTACTCTCTGTGCTGGCAACAAAGTGCTATCTAGGTATAAAAACACTACGTCAAATTTGAAGAAACAATTGGAGTCGCAGCACTGCCACGTCCAACTTACAGAGCAAGTCCCACCAGGTGGTGCGAAGCAGAGAACAGCAAGTCCCCCACCACCCAAACAACAAATGCTGGACTGTGGTGCAAAACCAGTACGTGGGGGAGACTTGAAGAAGTTGGTCGGGCAGTAGTGATGTGTGGATGGCGGTTAAATCCGCTGGCGCTGCGGATGATCAGCGGGTCGGGTAATAAAAAAATACATTCAGAGTAATTGCGGGTGGGTCGCGGGTGGATGATATCATATACAATATTAACAACATTTCTCTAAAAATACGAATGTGTTTTAAATGCATTTTTCAGAGGAAAAGAAATGCGCACGTGGCGGCGGTAGAGGACGGTCTATTTCTTAAAGCAGAAATCGAGGCAAAAGGGAGAATTAAAAAGAAAAGGTAGAAAAGAAACGTACTATGTGGGAGCGTTTTAGCGAAGGGTGAATCATTTACTGGGTATGTAATATGCAACGACTCTGAGGCGTTGTATGTATATGAAAGCCATAAGACTGGTACCTCTCATATGGTACAACATGTGTGTGCTAAATCAAAATATTACATTTAAGTATTTATAGACAAGGACAGTGCTAGAAAATTTACTGAGTTATTTAAATGACGATCGTGTCCAGGTTGGATATCTATATCAGAGAAATTTATACTTGCAGGCGGGTGGCGGGTGGATACTTTATTTGAAACAGTGGATGCGGGTGACATTTTAGCTTATCCGCACATCGCGCAGTATGTTGTAGAGGAAATGCTGCCCTTAAACACTGTTGACTCGCACTCGTTTCGTGCGTTTTACACTTGTAAAACCACTCCTAATGCTGTGAACAACAGGTTCAATGTTCATAAAACATGTTAAAAAGAAATGAATAGTTACACCTATAAATAATGTAGATTATAAATAGTATTTTTTGCCATTATTATAGGGTTAACAGTTAAATTTGTCAGGTCAAGAAAGAAATTAAAAAAAAAAAAAAATACGTTAAGTGAAATCAAGAAAATCAGTCTTTAAATTATTTTGAATAAAAACATGTTTTTTTCAGGAAATAGTCTTTAAATTCAACTTAAAATGTCAGGAGATACATTGTTGACATTACTGTCAAAAATACACTTCCAATAAAGTGAGTTTTGGAAAAAACGATTCTCATTTTTATGTTGAGGCATCGGGGGAGTTGGTGGCAGCTGCTGAATGTAACTGATAAAGTAACGTGTAATCTAATTTAGTTACTTTTAAAATCCAGTAATCTGTAAAGTAACTAAATTACTTTTTAGAGGTATAATCAGCAATCAGATTACTTTTTCAAAGTAACTGCGGCAACACTGGTCATGAGTAATGCGTGAGAGTACCATATAAATGAAGGAAAGGTGTACAGGATGGTAGTGAGACCAGCTATGTTATATGGTTTAAAGACGGCTGCATTGACGAAAAGACAGGAGATGTTGAGATTTTCTTTGGGAGTGACAATGATATACAGGATTAAGAAGGAGGGCATGCAGGTTGTTGTGGTGAAAAAATAAGATGCAGGGGACAGATGGAAGCAGATGGTTCGCTGTGGCGATCCCTGAAGGGTGGAGCCAAATGTATGTTTGCTTTAATTAATTAATTTGTGTGTAAAAGTTACAGACATTCAATGTTTAATAAGTAGAATGTGAGTTCAGAGTTGTCTAGAAAGCAAGGACTGAAATACTGAGGATTTTTCAATAATATTTACAGTATTTTTTTGATTCTATTTAGTGCTACTACATGCTATTTAGTTTAACTTATTATTGATAACTCAAATTAATGACATTTAAAAGAAGTGGTTCTATGGTTGCATGAAAAACCTTATGTTAGGGTTCTCCTGAAGGTAAAAATATCCCTATGGTAAGGGATTTCTTTAAGAGAGTCGCAACAAAGGTCTTAACCATCACCCTTACCTGTTAATACTTTAATACTTTCTGTCAAAACATGGCATCAGAGTTGGGGTGTGCCATATGACAATATTAGTTCGCGAACGATCAAAATGACTGCACGATCCACTTTTTAATCGTTACATCGTCCTATTTAGTGCAAGACATGTTATTTCCGTTGCTGTTCGAATTCGTCGACATCCTTGCGATAGATTGCGCCATGTTAACAAGCTCGTATACGTTGCTTGTGAATTCAGGAAGATTAAGTGACGCTGTCAGTGACGATGGAGGAAAACAGGGAGGAAAAATTCTACATCAGTATTATTGACATGGTTTGGGTTTTCCCCAACTGACACGGCCCAAACAACAGTTATTTGCAAATGTTGCAATGATAAGATTCGCATGTCGGAGGGCAACACAATGAACCTTTTTAACCACCTCAAAAGAAAGCCCCCGAAAGAGTATGCCTACAGTCCAATTTTAAAGGGACCCCTCGTGAGTAAATCAGGTACGATTTACTCAGTCTACCGGACTGTTTCCATACACATAGCATCATTTGCACTCTATACTGCTCACTTGCACACCAGGAATATAATACTGAATGCTCTTTTGCACTAATGGACTACTTTCATAACTGCATTAAACTCATCTACTGCACTGTAACTTCAACAACTGCACTAATTTATATACTGCACTGTAACTCTATTAACTCCATCTACTCATCTATTGCACTATAACTTCAATAACTGCATTAACTCATCTACTGCAATGTAACTTCAACAACTGTACTAACTTATATACGGCACTGTAACTGTATAACTGCATCTACTCATGTATTGCACTATAACTTCAATAACTGCATCAACTTATATACTGCACTGTAACTGTATAATTGCATCTACTCATCTATTGCACTATAACTTCAATAACTGCATTAACTTATATACTGCACTGTAACTGTATAATTGCATCTACTCATCTATTGCACTATAACTTCAATAACTGCATTAACTCATCTACTGCACTGTAACTCTATTAACTGCATCTACTCATCTATTGCACTATAACTTCAATAACTGCATTAACTCATCTACTGCACTGTAACTTCAACAACTGCACTAACTTATATACTGCACTGTAACTCTATTAACTGCATCTTATCATCTATTGCACTATAACTTCAATAACTGCATTAACTCATCTACTGCAATGTAACTTCAACAACTGCACTAATTTATATACTGCACTGTAACTGTATAACTGCATCTACTCATCTATTGCACTATAACTTCAATAACTGCAATAACTCATCTACTGCACTGTAACTTCAACAACTGCACTAATTTATATACTGCACTGTAACTCTATTAACTGCATCTACTCATCTATTGCACTAAAAAATTGTGATTTGAATTTTTTTCTTGATCCCCACCCCTACATGCCCCTACATTGTTGAAAGTAGCGCTTTACATCTTTACATCTATATATTCTCTCCTCATGCCTTCAGTGTTTGTCAGGTCTTTTTGTTGTTTTTTGTCGTTAACGCTAGAACTTATGCTTTAAAGCTGAAACCTAGCACAGTACCTCAAAGCCACGTAGCCCAGTACCTCAAAACCACGCATGCTTCAAAATCTCTTCCAGATGGATCCGCTCATCTGGATTCCTCTGAAGACAGGCTTGAATGAAATCGCAGCATTCTGTGCAAAAAAAAGAAAATGTTGCTTTGCACCTGCTTTGCTTGATTGTATTTGTTCAAAATTCTGAATAACAGTTAACTCTGATAATGATCTCACCTGCAGTCAAGCCGTCTTTGCTCCATTTCTTTTCGTTGATCTCTTTGAGGTGAAGAGAGGTGGGACATCTTCCGCACACAATAGCAAACAGCAGTACGCCCAGGGAATACACTGTTGCTGGCTTGCCATGGTACGAGCCCGTTTCAGCATATTCAGGGCAAGTGTATTTCCTTGTACCTAAAGAAAAGCATGCAAAAAGGTGAACAGAGGCACTATCTGAAAATATCATCTTAGTATTTATGTAAAGTGATAAAACATACCCATATAGCGGTAGTAAGCCGAGCTTTTGAGAAGATCGCCGCACCCAAAGTCGATCAATTTGACCTCCAGGGTGTTTGGGTTGATCAGGAGGTTTTGCTTTTTTATGTCTCTGTGGAAAACCCCGCGTTCGCAGCAAACTTGAGCGGCTTCGGCCGCTTGCCTAAAGATAGTGCGCGCTACGACCTCAGTGACGGTGCCTCCATTGTGCTTCACGAAAGAACGCACATCTTCGCAGGGAGAAGGGCGCTCTAGGACCAAGATGATCTGATCTGGATTATCCTGCCAGTCCAGAAGCTGGATGATCACAGGAACATTATCTCCCTTTCTGGCAAGCAAGTGAAGACCGACCTCTCGAGGCAAAGGTTTAGAACAACCCGGCTAGAAGAAAGTAAATGTTTATCACGATTAGACGATTGACAAACAAGGATTAAGCGAAAAAACTTAGTGCTTGTACATAAAAAAACTATGAAGATGTTTCCAACTGAATAATAACACAAGCTACTTACAATGTTGATATAATCTTTGATTACGTTCCTGGTCTTCTCGACATATTTCACTGCCACCTGATGAACAAAACAAATAATGGATTTGTGTTAGCATTCATCCTGAACAGAACTGTACTATAATACATTAACAACAGCGAAGAGCATGTTTGGTCTCATTATATCAAGCACTGAAGTCGTGGACACTGGATACAATAAGGTTTGGAAAGGATAGGGTGAGATATCAAAAAGATGAGCACAAGACAGAAAAAATGCTATTTTTTTACCTTTAAGCCATCCTGCACACGTGTCCCCTCAAAGACGGTTCCGAAACCTCCTTTACCCAGCTCTCTGCCGACCTCATACTGGCAGCCATTGATTACTGTTAAAAGAGAAATGCAGCAGACATCAAACACCAAACATTAGCAACACTTAAACTCCCTGTGAACCCGAAGTTGCAATCAATTTTACTTCTGTATTTTGACGCATTTTCCAGTGAAATGGAATTTTGAATGAGAAAAATAGTGGGCTCGGCTTTCGTATTTCTCTGCAAGTTGATTTGATCTATTAAAAAGCCTTTGCATTTTGAAATGAAACTGGCAGCAGACTAACAGTTGAAGGGGAGGAGTTAACGGGTGCTCCGCCCAAGCCATCTAACATAAGTCATTTAAGATGGATTGTCATTACAGGACTTTAACTGAAGATTATGAGGGCACATGAATTTTAAAAAGAGTGACCAACATTGGTCAACTATTTTCAATAAACTCTCCAATTTTCATGAAAAAATAGGCATTGTAAGTTTTAATTTCAGTAGGACTTTAACCTTAAACTAGCTAACAATATCTGTATAAAATTTAAAATATATTACTATTGTTAAAAAAACTAATTTAACCTGAATATTGTTGCTGAATATGTTATTAAATACACACATATATTACTTTTATACATATATGTGTGTATGTAATAACATATTCAGCAACAATTTATAGAAACAGAATGTTTACATTGCTAAGAGTGTGTTAGTGATGCACTTAATCATTGTGTGAGTGAAACACAGCTATTGGCCAATCAGAATCAAGGACTCTGACTAAATCTGTTATGTTATGTTGGAATTATGGAATGAAAAACTCACCCAGACTGAACACCTTGGACTGATTAACATCCTCCAGCTTCTTTTCAGACTGATCATGGCTGACAGAGTTGATGGGAGTCTGGAGGTCGTCTAAAGAATTGTCCTGGAATGAACAGTAATATAAGTGGTGTATTGTCTACATATATGATATTGACACAAATTGACTTGCCAACTTCCAGACTTTAGAATAAACCAACAACAAAAAACACACGTCCAGAAATTGCACTTTTTCAACAACTGAAGCCACTACAGAGAACACGTATTCGGTTTTCTACTGTATGTGGCTTATGCTCTAAAAACTAAACGGTGACTAATACGAAAACCCTTTTTTGCTGGGTGTCAACTAGAGGTCGACCGATATGTGTTTTTCAGGCCGATACCGATGCCGATTATTTCCATGTGAATTAGACCGATAGCAGATATTTTGAACCGATATATATATATGGTGTAAAAACGTAAATTTATATAGATATTAAGCACACAGGCTCTGAAACATTTGAAAGATTTTTAATTCTGACTGAGAAATCTTAATCATGACACTTATATTAATAATAACAAAAGAAAGAAGGGAGCACCCAGCAGAATTCTGTGAACATTTTGTAAACCAAAAGAAACACAGTAAAAAACAACAAGGAACAAATAAAAAAAATGAATTGAATGGAATAAATTATATTATTCGATTCAAGTTCTTTATGCTTTAAAATGGCTTGTATTTTTGAAATGGCATAACTTAAAATGACGTGCAAAACGCCAGCTCGATCAATTACAAGAAACGACTGCAGTGTGCTGCTCGTTTGCAGAGCAAAATCATTGTTATACTATGGATGTGAATTATATCTACATTATAATAATGCGTTAATCCTGCGGAACCTGCAGGAAACCCGCAAAGCTGCTCCCAAATTCAGGCACTAATTATACTGAAGTGTTTTGCATCTTCAGTGTAGTGGATTGAGATTTATTTCAACATCTGATGCTGCCTTACCTCAGAGAGCATGAACCCGAAGCAGCACTTTCGGTGTGAGATTGAAAAACACTTTCTGTTCCGCAGCGTCCCGCATTGATTGGCCGGACTCGTGACTTAGTCCCAACAAACAGAGGGGCAGTGGGCGGGCATTACTCTAGGCAACAAACTAGAGTGACGTTTTCCGACTGCTCTCACTAAATCCTTGGCTGCAGAGCCAAATAGCGCATTTCAAAATTAAATGAATTTATCGGCTTATCGGCTTTGAAAATGATCGATATCGATTATCGGCTAAATCTTTGACATCGACGCCGATAATCGGCCAGATCGATAATCGGTCGACCACTAGTGTCAACTGTATAAACATCTTCGTACCTGAAACCAATTATCCTCATAAATCCTTTCCAGATCAATACGTTTCTCTGGATCCTCCTGCAGACAGTCTTCAACCAGACAGCAGCATTCTGTTCAGAAAGAGACGATTATAACCTTAAACTGTGAGTTTATCTGAATGTCACTTTAAACTTCACGCCTACTCCAATTCATGATCTTATTCAATTCTGTAAGTCAAACCACTATCATTCAAGAAGAGCTCACCTTCTGTCAAGCCGTCTTTGTTCCAGGCCCTCTCATTGATGAAGAACCGATCATTAGAGCTGGGGAATTTTCCGCACAACAAGGCGAACAGCAGCACCCCGAGCGAGTACACCGTCGCCTGCTTTCCATTGTACTTGCCGGTTTTAAAAAATTCAGGGCAAACGTATTCTCTTGTACCTGAGGAAAACAGATTTCATGTCATTTTACTGTTTACATTGCCACAAAAAAAAGCCTAGCACTGAATCTGAATGCTGATCTTGTTTCTATAAAGTATTTATACAAACGTGTCTGACTTACCTGTGAATGTATTGTAGGTCGACTTTTTAAGTAGCTCGCCACACCCGAAGTCGATCAGTTTGACGTCCATGGTGTCTGTTTTTATAAGGAGGTTCTCCAGTGTGATATTACGATGGAATACTCCCTGTTCACAGCATGTCTTGGCAGCTAAGTATGCCTGACGCATGATGCGTTTCGCTAACTTCTCGTCGAGCTGTCCCCCTCGGCTCGCAACAAACTTATTCAATCCCTCGCAGGGAGAAGGGCGCTCCAGGACCAGGATGTAGTGGTCCGGATGTTCCTGCCAGTCCAAGAGCTGGACAATCTCAGGAGAGCGGCCATCATCACAGGCAAGCATTTGAAGAGCCACCTCACGCGGAAGGGGATCAGGATGACCCGGCTAGACCAAAGACAATAGCATCATTACCTCAGCTACATCTTAGTTTCGGAAAAAGCTGAAGAAATTTGTATATGAAAGATAAAACATCTTAAATAAGAAGAAGATAATATAATAATTATAAAATTATAAGAATATAATAGGTACAACTTACGGCGCGGATATAATCCAGATGCCTGGATGTGTGCACGTATTTCAGTGCCACCTGATCAACAAAAACAAAAATGATCAAACTGGACAAAACATACATTGAGAAGGTTTATAAAAGAAAAATTAAGATGTTAAATAGATGAACACAAGATGTGATGAAAAATATTTGCTGGATAGTTACTGCAGGTAAAAAAATCAAACCTTGAAGCCATCATGAAGACGGGTCCCCGCGTAGACGACTCCACGAGTGCTTGCAGCCAGGATTTCACCAACAGCATACAAGCAGGAGTTGATCTCTATTTAAAGATAAATGAAGTTGACATAAAACAATATTTTTCCTTAAATATACTTGTAAAGGTTACCAATGACCATAATTGTATAGGTGTATGTTGTCTTCTGTTGTTGAGACTAACCCTGCAGGTTCACACTGGGCGTCTTCGAGTCTTCCAGCTTCTCTTCAGACAGTCTGACTAAAGATTGCTTGATGTCCTCTTCCACGGCCGCCTCGATATGAGCTTGAACCGGCTGGATCTCTTCATCCCGGACCGACTTGCTTGGGACTGGATTCTGAACAACATCGCTGTCTAAATGCAACCGAACAAGAAAGCGGTCAAGGGAATCAGAAAGGCCTGTATTAAAAGATATATGAAGGATAAATGAAAGATAAATGAAGTTGACGTAGAACATCAAGCATTAGTAATACTTCATTCAAACCTATTTTAACAATATTTTATCTTAAATATACTTGTAAAGGTTACTGTTGACCATAATTGTATAGGTGTATGTTGTGTTCTGTTGTAGAGACTAACCCTCAATTTTCACACTGGGCGTCTTCGAGTCTTCCAGCTTCTCTTCGGACAGTCTGACTGAAGTTAGCTGGATGTCCTCTTCCACGGCCGCCTCGATATGAGCTTGAGCCGGCTGGATTTCTTCATCCCGGACCGACTTGCTTGGGACTGGATTCTGAACAACATCGCTGTCTAAATCAAACTCATAAAGGCGGTACAGGGAATCAGAAAGATCCGGACCCTCAATGACTGGAGTGTTGAGGATCTCCATGTCACTGAGAGTGAGACCCAGTGCTGAAATCACTTCTGTAGAGAGAAACCAGATCAAACACAAGATCAATTACAATTCATGAAATAACGAACACTTACATTAAAAATCAGTTATATTGATATCAGGAGATTAAAGTGACAGGAGATTTCTACAGTACACATTTCTCTCAGATTCCCAACAAATCGATCTGGTCATAATTCATCAGCACACGTTTAACATCATACTTTTATCAATACGTTACAATAGGACTATCTGGCAAGCATCATAAATACTAGTTATATATCTATATATACAGTAAAACCTTAAACTTAACCATAAATGACAACAAACAGATTACAAAAATAGATGATTTATGCAGTAAAAGCATGCTCGACAGGTGTCCTGTTATCATTCTTTAACAATAACTAAGTTTTTTACACTATATAACAGATCATTAGTTGGAATACATTGAAACGGTAACGTTTGATTCAGATACATATTAATATAACACATCTACAGTATGTTTACGTTAATAAACTATTGATTTGTTGTCATAATCCTCCTTAACTTTTCAATGTGGGGTCACGGCTAATGCAAACATAGACAAGACTTCACATAACGTTTAAAAGCATCATTTGACCCTAAACATTTGCGATTATATTATTTTATACCTGCTCTCCGTCTGTGCATTTCTCGGAGTTTTCCGAAACGCACAGGTGAGTGATGGTCGATGTCCGATGGTGCAGCTGTACATTGGCCGTACAAGCCGCTCCGATCGACAACGCCGTCAGTTTTCACGCTTTTACCAAATATCTGACCCATAACGCTGAAGTAAACACAAAAGCTGAACAACCGTAATCGTGAGAAAAGCAGAATGATCAGTAAACAGCAAACGGACTAGTTTTAACAGCAAAGTTTAGATGGGACGCCGAGATATCATTGTGACGTCATATAAGAACGTTTGTAATGTGTGTCAGTTGCTCAAAGCGCGCGTCCGTCAGTTACTATGACAGCATGTTATTGAGGAGTTACGGCAAGTTAAGTTGCTGAACTACATTTTATTTTACTTGGATTTGGATTCGATTATTCAATGTTTTGTTATTAATTTGTTAATTACAGTTGTGCCGAATGTTGACCCCCGATAAATAGTCAACAGTCAGTCCGTTAAATTTATTTAATGTCGTGTATGAATTATTTAATGCATTTAATACACTGTATTCGTTATTTAATAAAGTGTGTTTAAGAACTAATTTAGGATTCATGTCTGTTTTTAGTAACCATGCACAGACGTTGTCCGCCATTTTGTCCACATTATGTGTTCAGGCACATTGGTTTTTGACAGGCTTTGTCTAAACATGTTCAGTCTGACATTAAAACGTGTCTCTTGTCTTTCCAGTTATCATTTACTTCTTAGGTGTACTTCATTTTCTTAATAAACTCCATTATTAGTATTAATAGACTTCAATATGCCTTGTTTACATTGTTATATGCCATTATAACCACGATTTGTGTCCTCGTAAACCATATATACAAGCATTTTTAGAAATTAGTTCCACACACAATCATGCTTGAGCCATTGCTGTGTTTTTCATCATTTACTGTGAATAATTTGCTTGTAAAAAGTTGTGTAGAAACTTTACACACTAATAACTGTGCTGTTGCTGTGTATTTAATACCATAACAGCCTCTTGCTCATGTGATATTACTTTAGAGTTTAACTGAACACAATCACCCCATTTGCACTGTCATTTCACAGGGGGCAGGTTGATTTGAGTTCAGAAGAGGATGAGGGGCACCTATGGTCGTTCAGCTGTGCTCACTGACCTCTGAAGGGTCTTGCGGTCAGATGGACTACAGTTCCCTCTCCAGAAGTGATGCGACATGTCAGCACGCTCTCAACAGTTCCCCTGTAGAATGTGGTGAGGATGGTTTGAGGGAGACGCCGGCGGAGGAAGTGTAGACGTTGTTTTGCCATCTTGGAGATGGAGATCGTGGTCCAGGTGAGATCTCGTTCCATGGTTGTCCTGTGGAAAACACTCCACTACATTATAAAGCATGTCATACTTTAACTCCACTTCAAAAAAACATTTATTCACGAAACGTATCTGAGAAGTGGTAAGATATATGCTTTATAATGTAGTGAAGTAAAGTACAGATTTCAAATGTACTTGATAGTAAAGCTACCAAAGAAATGTTTTCTTTGCCATAACCTAGAAAATATCTTACAAGGATTGAATTACTCGCCTCTGTGCCATCACCCGCGTAGTGCATAGTAATACTCCAGATAAACACAAATGAAGACAAGTACTGACGGAGGTATAGCTTTACAAAAGACCTGGCCGTCCATGCTGACCATCCTGTCGGCTGCAGACATCACAATGCACCATAAAAATACATCAGCTCATTTACCGCATTAAAATTCTGTCATTGTTCACTCACCTTCGAGTTGCTCCAAATCTGTATAATTGTCTTTGTTCTGATGAACACAGAGAAAGATATTTGGAAGAATGATTGTAACTAAACAGTTCTTGGACCCCATTCACTAAGAAAGTAGGAAAAATTACTTTAGCACTTTTTTGTTCTGTTAAACAAAAAAGAAGATATTTTGAAGAATGTAAGACAGCAAACAGTTCTGGGGCACTTTTGACTGCCGTTGTCATTTTTCCTACCATGGTAGTCAATGGATCCAAGAACCGTTTGGTTACAAGCATTCGTGCAAATATCTTTCTTTGTGTTCAACCAAACAAAGAAATGTATATAAGTTTGGAAAAACTAGAGAGTGAGTAATTCATGACAGATTTTTTATTTTTGGTTTAGCTATCACGTTCATAGGATTAGGATATCACAATATACCAGCTCTATATACTATTTACATGCCTAGAATTATTCCAATTATGGTGGTTTTAAACCAGTAAATTACTGAGTTTTCTTTATATTACTGAGTTTTCTTATATAAAAGACTACATTTAAAGTTTCTAAATATATTACATTTTGTTCTTATATAAAAGCATTCATTTAAGATTAAGTTTACACTAAACACTAAGCCAGGTGTAGTAAATGACAACGTGACATATATCTGCATTTTAAGATTGATGTATGTGCATTTCTTTTTTAAGCTTTTAGAAGGTTTTGCCACGGTTAAATGCTGATATATGGAGCTTGACATTTAGCTGTGGAAGGTCAGAAAAGGATGGACTTACAAAAATAGGTGATGTCATGTGAAACCTGATTGGTTTAAACGGTGGTAACAACGTGAGAACAATGTATAAGAGATGGAATCAGATATGTATAGGTCAGACATCTTCAGATGAACTCTGTGTGTCTCTCTTTGACTTGTTCGAACAAATTAAAGATTGAAACCTTTGAAACTTGGCTTCTTGGTCTTCGTGATTTCTCTCAACATTTGATGATCGATTTCGTCACAAGACTAGTGTGTTGTTACCTCCTGATTAACAGCCTGCTTATTGATGCACAAACCATTCTGTAGCACCACCATTCAGAAACGTAAATCTTTATAGGACCTTTCATGACACAAAAGAAACACACCTTGCAAAGTCAATAAAACAAAGAGAAAAGGGCAGTACAGTCTGAGAAACAAATAGAAATTAAAATGACACAAAAGCCTGCCTAAACATTTCAATGTAATTCAATGTATTGAAACCTTTTGTAGAAGACACTTTACCATGACATGGTGTGACTAGACTTTGCCTAACATCGGATATAAAGCCATACATTATAAAAGATTTATAAAAGATTTATAAATAGGGATGAGAGTAGAGAAAATATTCCTCCGTTAGTCTTAATAACTTGTAGCTTTACAGAGATTTTTAAAGACGGTACATTAAATACAAAATTGACAGAAAAGTCATTGAATTTCCTGTCAAAATAGTTGTTTGTATGTTTTATGGCAACAAATGCGATGTTATATTTTTAATTCTTCATTATTAAAAACGCATATGTGTCACGTGGTTATGTTTCAAGCGTCTCCCTTTGCAAAAAAACGTGCATTTCAAAAAAATACGTAGAATTTGATTTACGGTATCGCTATACTAGCACAATAATACACTGAGGATAGAATGTGGATGGCGCCCTCTGGTGGATTTCCGTTAAAACAGCACATCAATCTAGTCAGAATAAGGATAATATCATGTATATTAATATAACGCGTAAAGTGTCGTTATATGAAAACAGTCCCTTTTCACATGGTATGAATTAAAGCACATATCTGTCTACTTTGTTGGTATTTTGTCAAATCAATCTTTAATAATTCAAATGAAAAAACACCTGATCACTTGTTACTCATCGACACGGGTACTCGTTCTCGCTTATATGATAAATAACCTTAATAATGTGTTGAGTGTTAATGTAAGTACAGTGTTTACACAAACCCGGATCTCCCTCACCTTTGAAGTGCACGAGCTGATCCAGAGTAAACAAGGGAGGCGTCATGCAGGGCTGCGCATGACGTCAAACTAACGCGAGAGCGTAGGTGTCGAATCGCTCTCGCGGTACTACCGTGTCACTCACCGATCGCTCTGCGTCTGCGCAGCGCTTCTTCAAGTGAAACACACAACTGGGAGGGTGCCGGTGGTTTAGTCCATCTTCCCCAATGTACTAGCTTAGTTTTTAATATAAGAAAACATCGAAGAAATGAACGCCTCCGACAGACGTGAAAGTGACTGGCGAGGTTTAGTGAGCGAGGTGAGTGACTGCTTTACTCAAAATCTGCAATGACGATGTTTTGTGGATGAATGGTTCCCATATGCTACTTTAACCACCGATGTGACGTTAACGTACATAACGCAGTTCTCTTGCTTGATGGTCTTACGAGGTTCAAGTTTAATAAACACTTTACGTTTAACGATTGCATGCTTTGTGTTGTCATTTAAAAGTGTCTTTTAAACTCAAATGTGAATTCATAAATACGTAGAAAATAAGAAATCTCAAGAATGTGATTAAACCTTAACTTCAACAGAAACAAATATACTGGATAAGGGTTGTTGTCACATGCATTTACCTGCAGAACAAAAAAGAAGATATTTTGAGAAATGTCACTGTGGATTTGTTTACACACAATGCCAACGTGGGCTGGTGTTGTTTGGTTACCTTTGATGTTTAGTGATAACATTTAGGACCTTTACCTCTCAGTACACTCACACATGTGCTTTTCTTGGTTCTCTATATAGTTTCTGATATGCAAACGCAAGCTGGAGAGCAAGAAGGACGCTCTTCTCATTTTATCCAAAGAGCTGGACACCTGTCAACAGGAGAGAGACCAGTACAAGCTGATGGCCAACCAGCTTCGAGAGAGACACCAGGGTTTGAAGAAGAAATACAGAGAATTAATTGTGTGTCCCTCCCTATCATATGTGTGGTGGTTATGTACATGAACTTTTATGCATTTGGCAAATACTTATTTCCAAAATGATCTGCAATGTATTACAAGGTATATATTTTATCATTATACAACCGTAGGAAAAATTAAGAGACTGTTTCAAAGTAGTCTTTCTAAATTTACAATTTATAGGTATGTGCTTGTGTATTTTTCTTTTATTCTGTATTTCTTTTTGCATTTTTTTTAGAATTGAAAACTGTAGAAACAGGTTTAAATAACAGGAAAGATATGCTGTATTTTTTCAGACCACAAGTACTGCAGAGAAAAGAAGTTCATATTCACTTTTATGCAATACAACAATTTCTTCATGTATTTTAGGAAAATATTTATTTTTTAAATGTGATAACCTTGATTTTCCTCACAGTTTTCATGTGTTTTATCATGCTGTCAGTCTTTCACATCGCTGTTGGATGACTTGATTTTGTACAAATTCAACAGACACAGGACTAAAATGATGATTCAATGAAATTTTGGAGTTGTCACTTAATTTTATGTGCACCTCCTGTGTTCCTGAACCTAAATCTGTCCTGCTTAAGCATTGCTCTACCAGTCGTGCTAGAGAAACACCTGTTTTATGATGAATAGGTTGATAATGTTTGTGTATTGATGTGTTTTATAATATGTTTCAGGATGGTGAACCTTCACTTCCGCCAGAAAAACGGAATCAGGTGAGCTAGGTTTACACTTCAGTATTCATTTTGTCACTTGTTGAGAACATATTTCTAATCTCCCTCTCAGGTGAATTTGGCGCAGTTGTTGATGGATTCACGGGAGAAAAATAAGAAGCTGGCTGAAGAAGTAAAGGAGCTGACACAGAGACTAAGTGAGATACAGGGAGACAATAAGGTACACACAGACGAACACAAATTGAAACATGTGCATTATAACCGTTGCATCGTCAAACCTCAAAATAGATCAAAATATCTCCCCACAGCTTTTAAGAATGACAATCACCAAGCAGCGTCTCGGGGATGAAGAAGCTGTGGTCCGACATTTCCCTGCTCATGAGCGTGAAGGCTTGGTCAGACAACTTGAAGAAGCAGCGCTGCAGGTAAATCAACCTGCTCTTTTCTGTTCGTTTTATAGCATTCCTCTACAAAATCTGTTTCATTTCATTTGTACTTTTTCAGTTCTGAATTAAATGAGCTACATATTTAATTGAATCGCATTGTCTTTCCTAATTTAATTTAATTGAAAGGCAGTGTGATTGAGACATGAATACTGATCGCAACTTAATTATCAGTTCATTTTAGCATTTGCTGTTACCAAAATGAAAAATAAGCAGCTTTTACTTCAAAGCTCTCGAAATGAAGCAGCAATTACTTAGATTTCAGTCTTATGCTTAACACTTGTTGTATTCATAATTCCAAACAGTTACATATACACTGCAAGTTTGCAGAAAAATAAACTTTATGATTATCAATGGATATCATCGCTGTTGTTTCTTAAGAGAGAAGAGCTTGAACACCATCTGAAGACAGTGAGCGATGAGCTCCAGGATATAAGGGCTGAGTGCACTGTGTTTAAGGAGAAAGCTGAACGCCTTAATTGTGAGCTGAACCACATTCTGGGCGGCCAGGAGAAACGCATCATTGATGTGGATGTCCTCTGCATGGAGAACAGGTAAGCAACCATTAGCTCTGGTGTATTTTATTTCTAGCAGTGGATCCACGGATTGTTTGCAATGGATTACTGGACACGAAACAATGAACTAGCATGCTTGGAAAACCAGGATAGCCACTTGTAGTGATCAGACTGGTTTGGTAGCTGGTTTGATGCTAGTAATGTGATCTACCAGCTTTAACCAGCATGAGTAAGATGGTGTACCAGTTCATTCTCTGTTCATCTTCTGCATTTATCTTCTGCTTGGACTGCTACAAGCCGATAGTTTATCTTATTTCACATGGAATGGAGCAGAACACCTAATTTAAAAGTAATAGGAATAGATGTAATGGCTTCTTAAATGTGATTGCACACCGTTTTGCTTTTGGGGATGTGTTCTTGTTTTCCGTTGCAAGTGTGTGTCTCTCAGATGAAATTAGTTGTAAGTTAATGTTGTATTACAGATATTTACACGAAAGACTGAAACAAGTTCAAGAGGAGGTCACACTGTTGAAGAGTAATATACAGAAGTATAAGGTACGGCTAAGAGATCCTGTTCATTTTGGTTTTCAGGTACATTAAAGGGATAGTTCATCTACAAATAAAAATTCTGTCATCATTTATTCAACCTTATGACATTTAAAACATTTAAATGCAACGTCAGATATTTTGAGAAATGTGTTAGGGTTTTGTGTCAATACAATGTGAGTCAATGAGCGTCAGTGTTGTTTGGTTACTGTTCTTCAGAATATCTTCTTTTGTCTTCTGCAGAGGAAAGAAAAGTTATAGGAGGTTTGAAATACCGTGAGAGTTTTTAAATGATGAAAGAATTTTCATTTTTGGGTTGACTATCTCTTTCATGGTTTCATTTACTGAGTTAAATCTGTTGCATGGCTTTAAAAAATGGTATTTGCAAAAAATCTGTTAATAAATGGTTGTTTCATGGATATCAGATTGCTCTGGATCGACGAAGAAATGCAACAGTAGGTGCCAAGTCCAACAGCAGTGCGCTAACCGGAGTTCTTTCTCCTAAACAAGGTGATTAAGCCACATGAATGCTTTTTAAGAAATTGAAAAGGAAATGAAAATACGCTTCTATTCAGCATATTAAATGACCTCAAACGCATTCATTCTCACATACGTTAACCTGTAATCATGTTGTTTACAGTGCAGGAGTTGTCAGAGGATCGTGGCTGCAGTTTACCAGTCACAGCTCAGTCCATCTCAGACCTGAAGTCTTTAGCTACAGCCTTGCTGGAGAACATTCAAGAAAAGAACATTATCATTCAACACCAAAGACAGACCAGCAGGTGATGTGCATGTGTTTTTTTTGGTATGTTCCATAATAAATAGTTTATGGTTGGTAGTCCAGTGTCTTAAATAGTAGTCATTTGTTTTTAAGCATTCTTCATCATACACTGCATATATCAACTTTGTTGCTTTGAGTCTATTTAAAAACATAAGCTTGAAAAGACTTGAAGAGCAGCTAGATTACCATCCTCTGCTTTTATAAGCATAGATCTATAATGGGTCAATGTATTGTGCCTCATAGGATTCTGGGAAATCGAGTCGCTGATTTAGAGAGGAAGTTGAAGACTCTGGAAGTTTCTGGACTTTGGAGTCTCCCAGGTGAGTGTTTCCCGGACATTGTTTACTCACCCTCAAGTATTTCATGGATCTGTATTCATATATTTAACCTCATGTCGTTCAAAACCTGCATATGACTCTTTCTTCTATGGAACACAAATGAAGATATTTTGAGAAATGTCTCAGTGATTTTGTGCCCGTACGGTGGAAGTCAATGGGGATCAATGTTGTTTGGTTACCAACATAAAAAAAGTCATACAGGTTTGGAATGATGTGAGATTTTCCATTTTGATGTTTGTTTAGCTATATGCCTATTTCTCAATATTTGACATGCTATGGGAAATATCTCCATGTTGTCAGTTATTTACATTTTCACTATTTCATTTCTCTCATTTATCTTCTCCTGTCTGACAAAATTTCCCCCTCATTCCTCTTGGTTCTCGATTACCCGGTCAGAATCAAGGTTTGTTTTGTTTATTTTACGGTCTCAGGGACCTTGTTTTTCAGAGTCAGTTTAGAGGATTTGTTATAGAACCGCCATAAATGCTTTACGCTTCTCAGCACTTTTGAAATACTCCCTTATGAACTGATTAGGAACTTTCTGAATAGTCTGAAACCATAAGCTTGGCAGTTTTCGTCAAGAATTTCAATGCCTTTCGAGATCAGCATTGAATGCTAAGATATGACCATGTGAAGGCCTGCTCGCTCGAGTCGCTCCTTAACACCGGGTCGTTTTTTTATTCACTGATATATTAATTTAGCAGGGGACGTTAATGCGTTCAGAACAGCTCGATGCTCTGAGAAGGCATTCACGCTGCATTTGTCAATGTCTGAAGAACACCAAGCCTCCAACCAAAAATACATGGGGGGGGCTGACAGCGAGTTGTGAAATCGCTCGCCTGCTATTCCTCAGCGTCAGGAAGCAGCCAGAAACAGTTAATCATGTGACAGTGATGGGGGATCTCTGATTCGCACGGAGAACCGACACGGTCTCCTGTCGTGAATATTTTTCAACACGTTTCCAGTGTACAAGACGGTGACGGGTACATTGGTAATCCAAGGTTATTGGCAAACACAATTAGAATGTGATCTCGTCTTAACTTGTGTTGCATCTCAAACTTTGAGTTTTCTATGTCACGCAGATGATCGCAGTATGAAATGTGGTAAAATGCTTGGAGCAACACTCCTTGCACAGTTTGCAATGAAACCATATAGTTTAGGGAAGAATTTAAATAAATAGAAATTGGAAAATATACTTTGACAGAAATCTTATAATGTGCACCTGCATTAGCTTGAAAATACCTAGATTCCTTGAAGTGGATTTATTCCCTTGATGCATTGATAATCTTAACCAGTTGTATATGTTATATTTTTTTTAATGAAGAAAAGTGGTGCTTACCAATGTGATCATGCAAGTGTTGCCAGGACGTTGCTATGTGTTTGCCATGAAGTTGCAATGGTGTTCAGATAGTTGCTGTTATGTTGTTAGATGGCTGTTCTATATTTCAAGTTTTTTTGTGTGTTGTTGTGGCATTTTGGATGGTTTTTAGGGTGAAGCTTGTCATGAAAACATCACATTTGTCAACAAGCTGTACGATATGATGTATCATTTACGTCTGTAGCACAATGCTCTGCCAAAGATGCTGGTTAGAGTTACGTTTGAATGATGTTTGCCTTACCAAGAACCACCAAAAGTGTTTGATGATAAATCTCTGAAATAATACCTAAAATTTAATCAATGTTGCCTTCAAAAGTTTTGCGCCTACCACCCTGTTATTGTATACGATTTTAACTTGTTTGTTGATTTATGGCACGTGCCACTAATGTAGTGATTTCAGTTTAGCTTCAAGGTTTTTGTTTAATTGCTTATGCATAATAGGATCAATAACCATCTTTAGACAAGCTCAAAATGCAGAATGATTTTTAGCAGATGTTGTCCACTAGAGGACAGTAAAGCACTTTGATATCATCTGCCTGTCATAAGACCTGCTATAAAACTGACAAGCATCCATTACTGAAACTGATTGCCCACATTACAAACACATTTGGGGAATGTGGTATTATTAGAGACCTTTGTGGATGAGAGAGAGACGATCACAACTCAGTCTATGAAAGTGATTGAGCGCTGGAGAGGGAGGCCACATGAAAATGAATAAGTGAAGCGGTTGATACCCGGGGAGAAAGAGGAGAGACTCTCTCTGGGTGTTGTTTTCAGAATATGGACATCTACATTTGTGAGATGGGTTTTTTTTTGCTTGTTGTCTGATTCAGGGATGGTCTGTACTTGTTTTCTTGCAATGGTGTTGACTGCAGTGTGACAGAAGTGCAGTGCTGTCAGAATAGTGTGAATTTAACTTGTCTTCTTTTCAGTGGGGTTACTAGCCTAAGCAGAGGAAAAATAAAGGGCAGTGTTGGTGTCTTTGCTTCCCCTGAAATATGAACTTTAAGCCACAAATTTGTGGGCCATTTAGAACTGAGAATGCCAATGTTTCAAATTTGATGAAAATGAGTGCAATAGCTTTTGCGACGCCAGGGTCTACAGACTCATTTCCGGTCATATAATGTATAGAGGATCGGTCGTTTTCTTATTACTTATCTAAAAACCACCCATATTAAATTGCTGACAAAAATCCTCCTTTTCCCATAAAGCGTTATAAGACCAGAAATTAGTCTGCTTACTCTGGCGTCCCAAAAGCTCACCAGCGCCATCTTGTGCAACTAGCAAATTTGAATAGACTAAGCTTTGAAGGTTGGATTGATGAAGGGTTGTTTGAAATTTACAGTGAAAGTTCACCCAAAACTGAAAATTCTGTCATCATTTACTCCCCTGCATGTCATTTCTGTTTGACTTTCTTTCGCAGAAGTAAGATATTTTGAAGAAAGTTGTTAACTGGCTCCCATTCACCAGCATTGGCTTTGTGTCCATACAATAGAAGTGAATGGTTGCCGGCGCTGTTCGGTTACCAGCTTTCTTCAAAATATCTTCTGTGTTCTGCGGAAGAAAGTTATACAGTTTTGAAATGACAAGAGGTTGAGTAAATGATGACACAATCATTTTTGGATGAACTATCACTTATAGAAAATAATTTATCTGAAGAGTTTTTGAAGGTATTTTAGGCACTTAAAGGGCAATTGTTTTGTTATGCACCTGTCTATCATGTCTTTTATTTGGAAACGTTACAAAGTAATATTTTTCGTCATGTGATCTTTGTGTCGTGTTCTCATTGGTTCACTTGTTTTGTTTTCCTTCAGGCGTGTCTTGCTCAGTCATTAATCTATGTATTTGTCATTGTCGGTTGTTAAATGTGTTGCGTGCGGTTTCATGTTTTTTGTGTTATTGTGTCATGGCCATGGATTTTTGCTTACGACTGCATTCCTTGTCCAATGTTAAGACAAAACATTAGACATAGAAAGATAGATAGTTGGATGTGTTTGAAATGTCACCTGTAGAAATCTTCTTTTAAAATTTGTGTAGGGTTTTTTGTTATATTTTTTATGAAGGGACAGTTCAACAAAAAAAGAAAATATTATCATAAAATCTGTACAGCGATGCAATAGAAGAACCATTTTTGGTTCCACAAAGAACCATTCAGCCAAAGGTTCTTTAAAAGTGCAGTTTTGATTTACAGCAGCCGTTAGTGTTGTATTATAGATTTGGCCCAAAATCAGTCCAAACACAACAGTGGCCACCAACGTACAAAAAGATGTAGTTCTCATGGCTTTTAGCAGAGATACTCACAGATATCTATGGAGATACTTTCCAGCAGAGAGACGTTGGAGGGAAAGACTGTCTAAAAATCACCCCAGAGGAGGTTGCTTTGATTCGGATCAGTATGTGAGTAACATACTAACATACAAAGATATGTTGTTGTTGTAATAAAAGTTATGTTGACTGAGCAGTTTTGAGCGATTGGTAATCTGGAGCCGCTTTAATATTGTACTCGTCCAGATACTTGAGAGAGTGAGAGCGCATTGGAGCTGAAACTGGTGAGCGAGCGAGAGCGCTTATTCCTCTTTTACTCAATGATGAATAAACTTTCAGTTAATCCGCGGGTCACATGCGTTCCGAACCGGAGAGCACAATCTGTACGGATCACGGATCATCCCGCAATCCGTCTCACCATGATACCGCAGCGGAGAGGACATGGCGTCGAATTCAATGTATGTAGGGCCACTCTGTATGTAGATATAAACAGCTTATTCTAAAGTATTAGAAACATCATGTAAGGTTTACATTTATACACCTCTGAAGAAATAGTTTTGTATATTATATTTCATTTCCGTCAATAGATCCTCCTAAAAACGCCATATTGTTCCTTTAAAGCACCACATCTTTCTAACTATTTTATAATCTAAAGAACCTTTTTACGCCTCAAAGATCCTTTTTTGAAACAGTGAGATTCTCCAAACGTTAAAAGTTCTTTATGGAACCAAAAGGTTCTTCTATGGCATCAAAGAACCCTTTAAAGCACCTTTTTTTCGAGAGTGTATCAGTGTTTTCAAGAACTGTTTAGTTACAATCATTCTTCCAAATATATTTTCTCTATGTTCATCAGAACAAAGACATTTATAAAGATTTGGAACATCTCTAGAGTGAGTACATGATGACAGATTTTTTTTGAACTATACCTTTAAATGGATTAAATTTGTGAGTTTAGTGGATTAATACTCTTTCCCTGAATGCTGTTATACCTTTCATTGTGTTTTTATTATGTACATTTTATTTTATGACCTTAGAAATTAAGTTCTTTTTTAAGTTAAGCTTTCCTGTAGCTCAGTGGTCATGCAAAATCGTGCATTCATTTTTGCACGTGCAAGGAAAATTATTTTATATTTTATAACATTTTGTGATTTTGATAAGAATGTGGCTTGGCTTCTAAGCTATAAGATGTGATGCAGAGCTTGATTTGTCCATGAAACTAGATGATTTTGTCCCCCAGTGTGAGGCAGGGACAAACAGTGTATGAATGGATGGATGGGCAGCTGCCAGGTGGGGATCGCCTCGCATCCATCCATCCTGCTTTGCACAGCGGGCTGCGAAGCGGCTGCAGTGAAGTTTCACGCTGCTCGGCATACAGAATTAGCCTGACTTTTTAATTAGCTCAGACGCCGGTCTCATAACACACGGATGACCTTTTCAAACAAAGGAAGTTGAGCACGGAGACGCAGCATCATTTCAGCGACTCTTAAAAATAAACCCTCTCGTGAGATCATGGAGATGTCCAGAGGACCATATGGAGACCACAGATGCTGACAGCTGTCAAACTAAGATAACTTCTGTACATTTGCATATACTGGCCCCAAGAAGTATTTTAAAGTCCTCTTGAAATCAAAGTTGATTTGTTTTGAATATTAATATTAATATTTGGGCATTGGGCTTGAGGATATCTGTAAACTAGCGTGCTCCCAAACATTTCAAGGCACTTCAGCTGGACTAGTTTTTAGCACTATTAACAACAGATTCCACAGTATAAAGGTCACTTTAAAGATAAAATAAGTTGCATTTAGTTATTATTTCGTAATCAGGAGTAGCTTTATTTCCAAGTATGCTTTTACACACAATGAATTTGACTTGGCGACAGGAGCTTAGTGCAGAAGAAAGTGAACACATGGTGCAAACAAAGTAAAACTATACATTAAGATAATTTTCAGGGAGGAAAGCACAAGGTCACATTTCAAATTAAACATTTCACAGAGAGTTTATTCACTTGAATACATGAAACTATTCAAACATACAGAGATGCCTGTCATTATCAAAGTTTCCAGATAATTTGATGTTCTGGTTTTACACTATGGGTTGTCCCGTTATGTGGGTTGTGGCTATACTGTCGTCTTGTTGTTTCATACATCATTGACCCTAAGAAACTGATCAGATAATGCACCAGATCACTGGTGGCCAGTGTTTTCATGGCACCAGTTTAGCGTGCAGTGTCCTGTGGGTAACATATGGTGTTAACCTGTGATGCATGCAGCTAGTACTAACGAAGATGGATGAGAGGAACTCACTTCCTGTGTGTGTGTGTGTGTGTGCGTGTTTGTGTATAAGTGGACAGCCTGACCCATTCCACTTTAAAGGTGTATACCTCTACAAAAACTTAAGTGTGGGGCCTATTTTGTTTGTGTAAAATCTGATTATTTTATTATAACAGAAGAGGTTTGCGGTCTTATTTTTTGCTGTTAACAAACTAGCTATTATTTGCTTGCATATAGGCTAGATTTTAACCTATTGACCGTCACTAATGACTGAAAGCTGCATCTTCCGACAAATCGTTGCCTTGGAATGATGGTTCTATCTGACATTTTTGTACAGCACTCTCAATTTTGTGCTGACTTATTTACATTACTGTATGTGTTGTTTGTATTATTATTTTATTTTATGTACATTTAGGGACTTTTTTTAAAAACACAAAAGTTTAATCTACAAAGTCAAATTGAGTGAACCATATAATTCCAAGGTGATGAAATATTAAAATTAAAGTGTCAAAGTTAAAATCAAACTTTGACATCAGAATTTGATAATAGAAAATTTAGCAGTAAAACCTTGTTATTAATCATGGTGATGTCCTGGTAAATGATGTCCCTTCCATGTTGTTCAACAGGAGCTGAAGATGCCATCATGCTGACTGAGAGCCAGTGTTCCACCCCTTTCTCCTTTCTTGGCCTTTCACATCCGTCAGAAGCCTCAAAAACAACTAACTCACGACCTCCTGCAGGTGAGCGTGTTTAATTGTGCGTAACCAAATCTGCCATTTGCTAATCTCAGCGTCAAGAGACCGAAGTTCTGTAATTAGCTAATAATCTGACCGTCCCACCCCTGCCATCATGCCCATCCTTCACGCAAGCTCTCATTGGTCAAGCCGGCCAAGCGGCCAATCCCTTTCAAATGCCGTGGCATTTGGCAAATGCCGGAGAATTCTGGTTCGCTGACATTCACCAACTTTTGGCGCGTTTTCGGGTAGGGACAGCCCCATAAATATGGATGCTGCTGTGTGAAGCGGTGTTCAGCGTTTCTGTTGTCCCACAAATAAGCCACATGGAGTGTTTAACCTTTTCTCTGAATGCTCTCGAATATGGGTCAGTAATCCGACAGAATAGACGGCGATGATTCAGAGGGGATGCAGAACTAAGCTGTTGCCATCGCTGACAGGCCGTCACGCTTCTTTTCTTAGCTGAATGGTTTTGTTGTGTTTTTTTTTGTTTGCTTTTGTGATATTTTAAATGTAATGCTTTAAACGCTCGCTTGGCTGCTCTTTGTGTCTTTCGCTGTGAAGAAAGGTACAGGCGAAGATATTTCGAAGTTTAAAAGTCATAAAACACTTTCTTATGGTACAGTATGTGTTCATCATTTAATCATTTGTATTTATTAGTACATTTTCTTTGTAACGTACATTGTTTTATTTCTCAAACACATGTCCAGATTGTTTTTTGGCATTTGCCCCACCACTCTGTCCTTTCCAATTTGCATAGTACGAATTTTTAACCGAGCTCCACTGCTGTGGTAAATGACACATAAGCCTTGCAGCAGGGCTTCTTGCCATTAGCATTAGCGCTAACACCAATGACCATTAATCTTCTTTGTCCCCCTGATTGGTTCAGATGACAGGACAGGAAGAGGAGGGCCATCGCCATGGGAGCAGGACACAGCTGGCAATGACAGCTTCCCAAACATGTGGCGTGGCTCCCGCCCCTGTCCAGATGGAGGCGGAGAAGAGGTGGACACACCGGTCACCCCTGACAACAGGGAAGAGATCATCTTGCGCGGGACACAAATCGTGAGACGGACTGATGTAAAGGGAGGTACTGTGGAAAAGCTGGGCTTCTGCAAGGAGGCGTGTCCCAGGTTGGAGGTGGGACCTGGTGAGATTTTAGGGCAAGAGGTCATGAATTGGCATCTGATCGTGGAGAGGAGTGAAGATGCAGCTCCGAGTTCGCAACTCAGAGTGGCAAAAAATGCGTGCGTTACTGAGCAAATTGTCTGTGAAAATGTCAACTTTCAGACGTCTGTGGAATTGCCAAGGATTAGTTTTGAGGATATTTCAGAAGGTACCGGCGTAGATATAACCAGTGTAATGAAAGAGCGTGATCAGGAGAGCGACTCTTCTGTACTGCAGGAGTGGGAATCTGGAGAGGCCGACAAGAGCCAAAGTCAAAGTTTTGCCTGATCAAATTCCTAAGAGATTGAGAAATTATGCTTTTGTAGACCTGTTGGGTTTATCAATCAAATAAAAAGCAGTTGACTTATAAATCCCCCCCCCCAAAAGATTTAACTAACAATATTGAAGCATGAAATCCTCATCTCAATGATGTGGTCCCATATAATCAATATTAAAAAGGATGATTTATCAAAAATGATAATTATTTGACATTTTGCTCTCCCTCATGTTATTCTAAACCTGAATGACTTTGTTTCTTTTGCAGAACACAAAAATATATTTTGAACAGTGTTGGTAACCAAACAACCAAATCTCCCCCCATTGATTTCCATTGTATTGTCGCAAAACCACTGAGATGCTTCTTCACAAATTTTGAACAACAAATTGTGAATAAATTTTATAGTTGTTATTTCGGGGTGAACTTTTCCTTTAATTTTGAGTTGATTTTGTTCTGATTTTGCTAGAAAGATCAATGATGAAACGCAGTGACCGGAGACATTAACATTGTCCTCGTTCAAATTTGTTTTTTTCTTTCATTTACATGCACGCATATGCATACTTGTTCAAAAGAAGTGGCGTACTCGCACCTCACCGAGTGGACTCAGCTGGCAGCTGGCTCTTAAGCGCAAATAAAATATCCCAAAACAAACTTCTGAACTGCTTGTTCGGCAGAAGGCATGCTTCTTCACTTTCCATCTCCCATTTAGAATTATCCAAACGGGGCGGCGTGATGCCAGGGAGGCATTAGCGGGTAAGGAGTGACTTTTGGGAAACAGATGGGAGCTAATGGAGTTATGAGGCTAACAGACTGCAGGGTGAGGTTATCCGCCTTACACATTTACCAGCTCAACAATAGTGACAAGAGTATAAACTACACACTAAAGAAAATGAGTCATGGCTTTGTTTAAGTAAAGGTGGAGTAACTATGGTCATTTAGGATTAAGTACTACGTGTATAACCATTATTTTACAAGGCTACATTTACCATGGTTTAACAGAAGTAACATATTTTATTTGCAGTATAATCATGATTAATTTAACAGGACTGCACACTTCAGTGTGCATGAAATCCCACATATTTCCATAAGTAGGAGTCGATCCGTATCTCTTCATGCCTCTTGTTTTCATCGGCTTGCTGTCATCTCCACCGTCACTTCTGTCTGCAACCGTCACAGGCAAAGCTCCCCGACACCACAGACTGACTGGCTTTCACTCTACCACAGTAAAAACTCTTTAACTAGTGGTAAAATCAGATCTGTGATGTGACACTGATTCACTCCTCTCGCGTTTGCCTGCTGTCGTGCAGACAGGCCGTCAGTCTCCATACTGCCACCGCTACTCATATTCTCCGGCTGCTTTTTCTTGCTCTTTGGTCTTATTAGACAAGAAACGTGGCATTTGTACAGAAGGTTGCGCAAACATATACTCTTGAATTATTCATTGAGAGACGTAAAGTGTACGCTGAACTAGGTGAGAGGGTGGTTGTATGAAATCTAGTGGGATTCGTTTTACAAGGAGCATATGCAGCTCGTGAATATTTGTTAGTTTCTACTTATGAATATGAAGTTAAAGTATTAGAGATATGCGTAATGGAAGTATTATTAGATTCACGTAGATTTACATCTCTTACAAAAACACAATACATGTGTGCATTTTGAGGCAAAACGATGGCACTGATATATTTTATATATATGTGTTCAGTTTAAACAGCTCTAACATTTATTTTAGTCGACTAGCTTTAAACCCTGGAATCCACCGCTATAAAAGACAAAAGACTACTCTGGGAGTCAATGGTGACCCATAAAAGTTCAAACTTTCATTAACGTATCTTAATTTGTGTTCAGCACAACAAAGAAATGTACACAGGTTTGTAAGGGTGAGCATCGTTTCATTTTGGGGTGAACTATTCCTTTAAGACGAAGCACATGGAGCAATGTGTATGCCCTTATTTATATTAGGTTTGATTTGTTTATGCCTTGGGAATTGAAACGGCTTGTCTGTTGTCGTTGTTCAGATACCGCACATAAATCATTAAACTGAACTACTTGACATTCTGGATGTTGAATATACTGTATGTTTATGAATAATAGAGTTGAAGTCATGTGTCAACTTATGTGTTATTTTGTGGGATCTTATGTGTGATTTGTATGTGTATATATCTTCTTAAAAGATTGACATTCTAAAGGTAAGGCACGCAAAAAATGAATTTACAAGATTTCCTATTGTTGCATTTATGTCATGTTGGAATCATTTCAGGATTTATGTGTATGATTTATGCCGATATAAAATTTCTGTAATTGCCAGTGAAAAACTTTTAGAGTTTTATTAAGCTGTAGATGCTGTTCATAGTAAAATACAACGCTTTTGTTGTGAATACAATAGATCTAATCAAAGTTTTATAAAGAAATATATCACATTTCTCACAATTTGTTTTCCCAATCATCTTTCATTAACAGAGGATGTTGAGTGATTTATTTACAATAAACAAACTAAAAATCAATTAAATGCAATTATAAAAAAAAACATTACTCTGTTAATGTTAGACTTTTAGAAATTAATATTATTTATCTTATATTGTGAAAATCCTCAGATGCCATTCTATACAGATCACACACAGTTAGCTAATGGTGATTTTAACAAATGTGTAAAATAAATTATGATATTTATACAAATATTGATTTTCACTTTTTTTATTGTGTTTATTAAAGGTGTAGTTAAAAATGAATCATATTTCATAATTTATTCACCCTCATGTCAAACCTGTATGACTTCTGCAGAACACAGAACATATTTGGAGGAATGTTGGTAACCAAACAACACCGGTCCCCCTCTAAAAACATTTCTCGTACTATCTTCTTTTGTGTTCCACAGATAAAAGAGTCAAATACAGGTTTTGAAAAACTAACGAATAAATAATGATACAAATTTTATTTTTGGGCTAGCTATACTTTAAAAAAGAAATGAATAAACGATTTACACAGTTGTAAATTATTCTCATCCTATTTCATTAATTACAAAAAATCTTCTGTATGTGTCCTCTCCATCACGTTCCCCACTTCTCATCTTGTACTATTATCAGCACCCTCCTTCTTCACTTCCTCCCGTAAGAGCTCCGCACCCGCCTGCCACAAACGCGGAGAGCTAATACCAATGACACATCCAGCAATTCTTTTCCCAGCATTCCCACTACGTTTACTTTCTTCATCTAACCCCATTCCCAGATCGTCCTCCTTTTGATGAACCACCACAGCTCGTCCCAGTATGGATTGACCCCCAAACAGCCTGGCCTCTGAGAGCTTGAGAATGTGCCGTATAATTCCGTGCTCGGATTCAAAGTTGCCCAAGTCTCCGGGATGACCTGGATGGTCAACACCCTGTGGATTGTAATGAGGGCCAGCACTGACGCAGCCTTGACTGAGGTCACCGTACTGATGGATGTGGATGGCCCGGACTTGAGGGTCAATGGCAGGCAAACCGCCGAGGTTTACGATCACTTGTAAAGTGCCGTTGGGGAAGACCTGCTTGAAGAGAACTTGTCCGGAGATCTTTGGCTGGCCAGGTGATAGATCAGGAACTGGAGTTACTTCGCATGTAGCGTAGATTGTGTTGTTAAATTCTATGACTTCAGGCCTTGGAGCTTCGACGTTTGAAAGAACAGTATTACCAGAGAAGATTAACTCATCATTTATAATACGTAGTGCCAGAAAAAACAGAGAGAATGTTGGTAGGATTTGCTCCATGTTGCTCTGTAGAGCCTGCAAAAAAGAGTGGAATTAAAGACCCTTTTTAGACTTTGTATAATTATAATTAGTTGTATTAAAGGCAATTTTTTACAATGCACATCAAAGAAGAGTTCTAAATGTATTGCTTATATTTTTTTCTACTTTCCTATTTAAGTTAATGAGTGTTTTTATGGGTAACACTTTACAATAAGGTTGTATTCAGTATCAATTTGTCAATTGATGATTAGCAAAACCAATACAATTAGTAATTAATTAATAAAACAAACATAATTGGATAACAATTGCATGTTAAATCAATGTTTAATTCATGTTAAAAGTGAACTTTATATTTTAAATATGTATAGAGTGTATTTGCAAAAACTACTTTGACTTGTGCTGTGTTCAAAACCATATTACACTTGTGGTGTTTAAAAGGACCCAGCTCCCGAAGATAGTTTATAAATCACTTATCATGCAATATCCTCACCAAAGATCGGATTCAATCTTTTTGTCAACTTGTTTTATTTCATTTAGGACTGGTTTTGTGCTTCTTTTTTAAATGGATTATTCATAGGCTTGTCAAATCTGGCCATTGTGAAAAACAAAACACTGACACTGTCATATAAAGAAAATTTTGTAAAGCAAATAAACTGTACATGTTCTTTATGGTGTGGGCCCTCAAAAGATATATCCATAAAATATTTATGTCTTTATGGCAGCATTAATGTGTTCTAAGTGTAATGGTCAAATTTGAAAGGGAACATAACAATTATTATTTTAGACCCCTTTTCAGAAAAAAATACATTTCCAAATAAACGTCCTGTTTTTGTGATCTTTCACTTTCAAAGGCCAGTAATTTTTGACCAGGATCACAAGTGTCATCTTGTGTGATTTTCAACAAAACAAAAGCATTTCAGCCTAATATTCCTAATTAAACATTAAGTACACTAGTTTGATAAACAGTGCATCTTTTTCATATTTTATTTAATATCTGCAAAATTATACCCAAATAATGCTTATTTCACCCATAACTAAGGTGCGTATAAGCTCAGATCAATGAGGCCTACGATTAATCAGTTCAGAAAAGAAACACAAAACCAATATTAACTGAAATAAAACAAGTTGACTAAAAGATTGAAACCAATATTTGGCGATAATATAGTAAATCGAGTGATTTATAAGATCTCTTTGGTAGGCGTGTCATTTTGACCTATAAACCAATTCTGTGCCATTGTGTATACAATTAAGGCATTTCAGAAGAAACTTTCTAGTTTAACAGATTAGTCTAGATTAGAGTAGGCTAGTGTGAACATCACTGCACATTTTTGTAATTTTTATATAAAATTATCAAAATTATTCACAAAAAATGCTTTTCAGTCAAGACTGAGGTGCCTAAACTCAGATTAACTAGGCCTACGATTAATCCCTTTAAAACCAGTCCTAAATGAAAGAAAACACATTTACAAAAAGATTGAATCCAATATTTGGTGAAACAATTCTGATTTATAAGCTATCTTTGGTAGGCGGGTCATTTTGACGCTTGAACACCACAAGTGTAACAAGGTGGGGCAAAAAACACAAAAAAGCAACAAAAAATGTCGTTCTTTTATGAGAGGTTGTTATAGTCTTTGTTTACAAAGTCATAAAATTTTAGTCCAATCCAATAACTAGTATTTTTGGGTAAAAATATTTTGTTTCGGGTCAAAATGAACCGAACATAACATGAGGGTTAAAAATGTTTAATAACCTTGTTTTTATATACATTTTATATGATATTTATATGTAATATTAATCAAACTGCATAGTCTCTCTCTAACCCTTATCGTACTTTCCGTGTTTTTATTAAATAATAACATAATAAAAAAATACAGCTAATTATAATAACAGCTCACAATAAAAACATTATAAAATATGATTTTTTAAAAATACAAAAATTGATTTATCTGTTAAGCAAGCGTAAGCAAATGCAATATTGTTGTAAAGTGTTACCATATCATGGTATGCATTCAGTTAAAATATCACAGCTTTATGACCTAAATATTTTCTAAGCGTATCATGTAATCCAATATTTCAAATACTAGAATGTGCTATTTACTGCTTTTTGAGTACAGTTGCTGTATTGTGAAAATATTTATTAGGCTTCTGTTTTTGTTAAATAACCAAGATAACCAAAAGTTATTTAAAATCATAAGAGTTTCATGTACTTTGTACATTGGCTACCAAAACCAAAGGTAAATACACTTAGTAAATATTTGCATGAAATAACCTACGAACAAAGTCACATAAGACTAAACATTAAAAGCACATTACCTGAAATAACTGAGATGTTGTTCAGATGTGTGTGGACTGAGTACTGTGGACAAAAGATTATCGCAAAGCTTTATTGTAATGCAACACCGTGCTCGGGTTGAGAGATTTTCCATGCTGGGAATCAAACTTTGTATTATTGATCCATTGGTCTTTGGGACCTCATGGAGTTCAGGTGAAATTCAGAGGGACACATTAACATTCCCTTTAAGTTATTTACAGTGATCTTGAGTGGATTTAAAGGCGGTTTAAATAGAACATTTTAGCTCACATACAGGACTAACTGGCAGTCACAAGTGAACACTTGAACAATTCTTCTGTTTCAAAAAGCCGTTTTTATAGGACTATTTCACATAAAATTTTGACTGTTACTTAATGGTCTGTGAAAGCGTAAGTAAAAATGCCCTGTATTTCAGATTTATACGGAGAGCGTTGCGAAGGCTTGTTAATGGCGACTTTGTCTATCCCATCACCATCAATTCCCAGCCAAAAGCAATGATCCAGTTGCTATTATGTAGCTTGTTAGCCATGCCTAGACTGTGTAATTACCTGTGTCGATGGCAATGATTGTCTTCTGCACTAGCTGATTCATTGCAGTTATAACATCATACTGGCAGATGTACTCCGAGTACATTCTGAGACTTGACTGAAAAGCCTACTCACACATGATGTCTTTATAAGTCACTTTATGAACTTCATTATGAATAAGAAATATTATATTATATACATTTTGGCCAAAAGATTGATTCTAATACTAAATATTATAATCATACTAAGAGAGTAAGGATATTATGTTAAACAAATGGTAAAACATTGAGGAATTATAAGCATTTAGCCTATATTTTGTATGTAAATATAGAATACCAACATTATCAATTCTCATTTTCAAATCTCAAAGAAGCCATACCATTGAAAATTTAGGGAAACTTAGATCTTCACATAGGCCTAACGTTTAACAGTATAAAAATCAATAAAAACGTATAAGTTTGTATCTTAATAGTCTCTGTTATTGAACGAGTTACGATCTTTTCAGGACTTTTAATGTAATTTATTTCAAAAACATGATCTAAAATTAATACAATATAGTGGAATTATAAAGTGTACTTTATATTAAAGAAAACTTTATAATAAGTAAAGTATAAAAGTACACTTTATAATTCCACTATATTGTATTAATTTTAGATCACTAAAAATGACTTAATTCACTTTTATTAAAGATTTATATGAACCATATGAATTTTAGTTTATATTGATTCATATCAACTAAAATGGCTTAATAATGTAACTTTACATCTCTATGGACTGCAGTTAGAGGAGGCCGCGACCTTTATTTACTGGTTAATGTTAAGTAGTACTTCTGTCGTTTCTTAGGCACAAAATAAATCCCAAACTGTAACGAACAACTGCCATTAACAGGAGTCTATAGTCTGTTCGTTTTCAAAACAATCTTTTCCTCTGTATTCAGTGAAATGGTACTGATGGTGTGAGTGCTTCCGGTCGCCATCTTGTCGTCTAGCCGCGCAGGAAAGCGGGACAACGCAGTGGCAAAACAGACCGACCTCTTTCTCTTTTAATTCCTAACCTTTCTATTAGGAGATGTCAAAACGACATCGCTTGGATTTAGGCGACGATTATTCGTCGAGCAAAAAGAGATCGTCTGACGGGTAAGTTAAATGAAATCTGAGGAAACTTTGAGGTGTCCGCTGTGAAGCTGCTAACGTTAGCTTGTCTTAGCATGTTCAGCTACGCATACCCGGCGACACACGAAACGGGGCGTTTGAGCTCGTGAATAAAGCACATGACTCGCACGGTTGCAATCGGGGTTGAATATAATGCGTTGTGTAACATTTTTGTGTAATTTAACGTTACACGGTAGAGGGCGAGTCGTCTTTGTGGTGACAGGCGCTGCTAGCACGTGTGCTGTCCGCGTGCAGCATTGACGTTTCACTTAGTGTTTCCTCCGCTGCCGGTTTATGTTTGTAAAGAGAGTAATGTGGATAAAGACGAGTTAACAGGGACACGTTAGGTGGGAATGTTAGTGTGTCATTTCAACGCAAACTTTTAAGACACCGGTATCTGAATGTTGCATGAGTAGCGTTCAAAGAAACTGACGCGAGGCTGCGAAAGTGTAAAAAACCGCGAGACTACAGATGAAATGCATATAGATATATATATAACATGGGATCTTTGAATGTTATTTTAAAGTATGTGGTTGGCTAAAAACGCGGCCTTCCTTGGTTTTCCGTGGTATGTAGATTATGTTGTGAAATGTGAACAAATGGTTAAAAGTATGTTTCATTATAATCTCGTTATAATGCTAAACTACCATCAATGATTATTATCATATAAACATCATTGTCTTGTAAATGAAGATGAGGAATCATTGTGATAGCTTCATATATTTATTTAAAGCATTGAAAAGGCTTATTTGTTGCTTATAAACCCTTTGCCCTGATCTCTTTGCATCTTCTCCCCAGTAAGGACCGTGACAGAGATCGTGACGAGCGATCGAAGGATCGTGACCGTGACCGTGACAGAGACCGTGATCGGGACAGAGAGAGAGACAGCAAGAGTTCCAGCGTGTCCCTCAGCTCCAGCGTGTCCCTGAGCTCCAGTGTGTCCAGCGGTGTAGGGATGATCCCTCTGAAGCAGACGGCCATGCAGCAGCAGATCAACCCCTTCACCAACCTGCCTCACACCCCACGCTTCTACGAGATCCTCAAGAAGAGGCTGCAGTTGCCCGTTTGGGAATATAAAGAACGCTTTAATGATATCCTCAACCGTCATCAGAGCTTTGTGCTGGTTGGAGAGACAGGCTCTGGAAAAACTACACAGGTGTCTGCTAAACCCTCGCATACATAAAACAAGTGCATCCATGCAAATCTGATTGGGATAAGTGAGACCTTCAGATGCTTTATTTTGGGGGTCCCGCGAGGGATAGGGTGGGGAACTAGGATCAAAAACAAACTAGACTGTACGCCACTGGAGCTTACTCATTAAATAGCCCAAATTCATATCTTAGTAATGTTTCGACTTCTCTTTTCAGATCCCTCAGTGGTGTGTAGACATGGTGAAGGTCCTTCCCGGGCCAAAGCGCGGGGTCGCTTGTACTCAGCCACGTAGGGTGGCAGCCATGAGTGTGGCCCAAAGAGTGGCAGATGAAATGGACGTCATGCTGGGACAGGAAGTTGGATACTCTATCAGATTTGAGGACTGTAGCTCTGCAAAGACCATACTGAAGTAAGTCACCGTACAAATAAACAAAATAACGACGTGTTTAACTCTTCCTGTTTTAAAGCGATTTGTATTTATGCCTTTTGTTTACAGATACATGACAGATGGTATGTTACTTCGTGAGGCTATGAACGACCCGTTGCTGGAGCGTTACGGCGTCATTATTCTCGATGAGGCTCACGAGCGCACGCTAGCCACAGACATTCTGATGGGTGTACTGAAAGAGGTGGTGCGTCAGAGGTCAGACCTTAAGGTATGTTAAGGATGTGCTGATCTCATACCTTATTTTGCCTCAGATATTTTATTTTAACAGCAGCATGGTTTGGAAACAAAACATTAGAAAATAGACACACATTGTGTGTTTCTCAGTGAATGATGTGAATCGTAATTGTGACGTCAACTAAACAAATGAAGACAGAGTTTCTGCTTCATTCATTTCTCCATGGAGGCCCACCACGCCAAAAATCCTTCCTTCAGGACATAATTTGTTCGGCCATTGTTTGCAACTCTTTCACTAGATTTAGCGACTTTTCCAACCCCTTTTGTTCAGAAGACATATAACGACAAACTTAGCGTCTGTTTGGTTAAACTGTTCATCAAGTAGAACGCGAGCCCGCCACAAGTGCAGGCTGTGTGTGATAGTGTACAGCGTGAGTGAGTCGTGCACATTACAGGTCGTCATTGACACACCCACAACGTGAGCGCATCATTACGAGTCGCTGTTTGCTGTGACAGATTTTTTTCTTAAGCCTTATGAACAATTTGATATTTGATATCGTGAAACACGTCGATCACAGGCGTTAACAGCCCCTAATACATGATAAAATCATTGTAAGAACGTAATGACACGAGACCTCTCATTTTGCTTTAATTTGTAACACTGTTAACAATAAAAAAAAATTGACAAGCACAATTTCTGTTGGTTCAAATGAATTCAGATTACAGTCTCTCTATGAAGCACAAATTAAGAACAAAGCTTCTCTGTAGACTCTGTCTCGTTTTAAATAAGCAGAACCAAATTTGCTCTCATCAAAAGTATTTTATTAGTCAGTATCTGTATTGGGGGTGCACCGAAATGAAAATTCTTGGCCAAAGCCGAACAAAAATGAAACACTTGGCTGAACACCGAACATGGCTTTTCGTATTTCTTCTACTTATTTAGCCACTTTTTTTACTTTTAGTATTTTGTCTTGCTTTTCAATATAAAACAATATGATATAAAATAAAATGAGTAAAACAAGTAGGCTAAATAAAAAAAAGCCCTAGGCCAATGACTAACTGCTGAAAAAATATACTGTACTCTGTAAGCCTGTAACAAAAACACTTCATTAAGAACTGTCATTCAACATTATAAGCATATAAAATATGAATAAACTAAAACGGTTGAATTATTGTTGGCTACACTGCAAAATGATTTTAAGAATAAAACGTCCATTTAAGCAATTCTTACTGACAACCATTTCAGTTCACGTCTCCCCTCCAAACTTCGCCCACAAAAACTGACTGTTCTCTCAGAAGGTACAGTCGTATACAGTTAGTACCATGTATAAACCGAGTCGGACCCACAGACACATGTCAGCAGTAAGGTTAACGTGCACGATTTAGCCAGGAGTTTCATCTTTGAAAGCATGGCTGCAGAGTTGCTCCGACTCGCACACGTAACCTCAGAGGGAGAGAAATTTTATTGATAATGTCTAACGTTTATCAAGCTATACAATCGGGACACTGTTATAATTTAGCCGCTTGGCTCGTAAACAGGTTTCCTGCTGTAAATGTAATGTAACCCTGGTTTATAGCATAAGTAGTCATCTGTCAATCTACCGTCAGCATGCGAAAGTGTTCGGTGACAGTCACAGCGTTACTCTTTCCAAGATGTTCCAATGATTCTGTTATTGTTCATAATCACTAAATAATAGTTTTATTTAAAGGGATATTTCACCACAAAATCTAAATTTCCCCATAGTATACTCACCCTCAAGGCATCCTAGACGAATATGATTTTCTTCTGGAAGAACTATGCAGTTGTTATAATCTCAAGTATCATTACCAAGCGGTAGAATGGGAATGTATGGTAGTTCAATTTTGCCTCCGTCGATCATATAGCTGCTCGACACGGCTCTTTGGTCTTAACAAAAGTCTTTGAAGCGAATCGATGTGTTTGTTTAAAGGAAATATCTTCAACGCTAATGTATAGCTTCCCTCGGGCTGCACTGATGCTTGCTTTCCTGCAAATGACGGTAACAAAAGCTTCCACATAGAGGAGTGAGATCCTATTGGCTCAAAACAAAAAATGCCGCGTATGTGACCGGAACTTGCGAAAGCAAGCGTAAGTGCACACAGCCCGAGGGATTTGTTCTTCCAGGATTAAATCATATTTGTTTATGATGCCTTGAGTGTGAGTAAAACATGTTGAAATTTTGTCTTTATGGTGAAATATTCATTTAAAATAACTTTTTTTGTGGCTGGAGCCTGTAACGTTATTTGCTGTCTAAATATATTGCGTCAATCACACAAACAATAAAAAAATTATAACTTTGATTAAGGCTGTGTTAACTGTTGTATGAATACAACGCACAATGTGTTTAACGCACAACATATCTCGTATTTTTGTGTTCTAAATGTAATGAACAGGGGGAGCAAAGATCCCTGCGTTTCAGAAAGAGAAAGTGCTTTAAGCGCATCTTGCGTCAGGGATGCGCATGAGCACTTTTGTGTCACTCTGCACTTGATAGTTTTGTGCAATAAACAAAGATCAAAGGTAGCAGGCTTACTTTTGCTCAAGTACATGTTTCAAGTATCTGTACTTTAAGACATTTATTCCATTATGCTTCATAAAAACATTTTTAAATGTTTTTTTTTTGCCTTTAAAACAGTGCTTAAGTACATAAAAAAATCCACTTTCTTTCTACATTAAAAGTGAATACATTGCTGATATCTGATCGGGATCTGAATCTGGTGATACTCAGAATTCAGGTATCGGATCAGGAAAGGAAAAAGTGTGAACAGAGCTTCCTTGATAAAAAACAGAACTGACAACAGAAACAGAAAATATGTGGATGACAATTGCTGTTTAAAGAGTCAAATTGATACGGGTCTAAAGTTGCAATTTTTGCTGCATTCATGTGCTCTTGGAATTTAGATAATTCCCACTTCAAGACAGAAATAATTCATGGAAAGTTAAAAGATACTTTAAATGTTTTAATGCAACTAAATCATTTGTAACATTGATGTTGCCCAAAGCCTTTAATGTTACTGGATCCAGACGTTACTTTCGGGTTTGGGAAATATCTCACTACCGAGGTGTCTTGAACGCAGTATTATAACTACATGGTGACATCACAGATATTTTAATTTGCGTTTGATGTCATTAAGCGCCACAGTTTCACAAAATCCTAGCGGAATCACTGGAAGAACTGCAAACTTGTCCTCCACGTTCAGCTCCACGTACAACTGCAAATAGTAATTGAGTTTGAGCGCATCTCTCTATATTCTTCGTACCACTTTTGTCGATAAACTGCTCTCACGCCTGACAGCTGTGTGGCCATTCTTTTAAGGACAAACACGGCCATGTCCCTCAGAAATGCACAGGCAGTTACTTTAGCAGCGGCGCAGCGACTGCTGCTGGGTCAGCCCGTTTGAAAGCCATCAGCCCAAGGAGAGCGGCGCGCGGCGAGGTTTATGGCTGAAATGTGCTGGACCCAATTCTCATAAAGCAGATGGGTAATGACTTCTTGTTGTCAGGAACAAATCAAAGGTTATACATGTGTTCAGAGACTGTTAAATAAGTTTAGGTGATTGCAAGCGATCCCTTGGCTTTCTGTCCCTATCCAGCTTTAAAGTTTAATTTGCTTTGAGAGCGATTTTAACGTCGCATGATGTTGAACGGTGCGCGGTGGACCTCTAAATGGCTTTGTGTTTTTTCTCCCTTCATTACAATCATAGTGTCGAATGCATTCTCTTCAGGAGCTTCGACACAAGCAGTGATGTTGTTTTACAAGTCAACTCAGTCTGGTCTGTTTAATCCCCACTAGGTCATCGTCATGAGCGCCACCCTGGATGCTGGAAAATTCCAGGTTTATTTCGACAGCTGCCCCTTGCTCACTATTCCTGGCCGGACGCATCCCGTGGAGATCTTCTACACGCCCGAGCCGGAGAGGGACTACCTGGAGGCGTCAATTCGCACAGTCATACAGATCCACATGTGTGAGGAAGACGAGGGGGATGTACTGCTCTTCCTTACCGGACAGGAGGTATGTCACTGGGGTCTTGTGTAGCATAAACTTGTATATTGTAGAATGATTTTCGTATTGAAACACAACAGTTGTTCATCAAGCGATGTGAATTTGTTCATACCTGTTTTTTCAAACAATGGCTGACTATGAAAATGTTCAGGTGACATGTTTAAAAACATGAAATAAATGTTGATGTTATGACGAATGATCTGTTTGTTTATCCAATGGCACAGTGTGGAGTGTTGCATTTGAAAGCACTTTTTCAATTCTGTTTGGTAATGTCGACTGTGCAGAAGCCTTTTAGACTTGGACAACAGAAATAGAAATATTGTAGATGAAAAATTGTGGGTAGTTTATTTTGGACGTGTGTGGCTTTATGACTTTACATTCAAGATGCTCATTAAGAGGCACATTTTTCATCTGTGACATGTTTCTGCCCCTTTCACGCGCACGCACGCAACAGTTAAATAGTGCAGAAGAGATCAATGCTTAGATTGATAATGGCCGTGGACACAGCTGGTCTTGGCACAAAAGCAAAACCCTATGAGAGATGACAGAGAGTGACCCAGATTCAGCCCTGAAATTAAGCCATTTATTATTTTACGTCTCTTGCAACCAGTGCTCACCTGAGCGCAGTCGAGGGTTAGGAACCCACCCAAATGATAAATACGGTCACAGATGGAAAATCGCCAGCCTTCCCGGTGTGCTCGGGGTGTTCCTTTCTCCTCTCGGGAAGATCGAAGACAAATTAACTTTTAAAAGTGCCTCTTGCGTAGGGCAATGAGAAGTTTCAGTGTTTCTTGACCGTGAGATAAATCACAGAATTAAAATCATATGAAATTAGATAATCTCATCCACAAACTAATTAAATACATTTGAAGTTGCTTTCACAAACAAAAAGATGCTTTCGTGTCACTGTGATGGCAATTGCGTTCAGTCACCATTTGCCCCTCTATTCCATTTCTAAACAGAAGTCGTCGTCCTAATCAGTTATTATGACATCCTATTTATTAACGGCAGGCTCATGTTGTTAGTTTCTCCAGTGTATGTGTAAAACATCCGTTTTCATTTCAGGTGTTAAATTGATCTCCGGCATTGCAGAATGAAAGAAATCAAGTTAACTGCAGTTGAAGCTCTCCAAAATTAGATGATAATTGAGTGGAGTTTCATTGACGCACAAGATGTCGTTTCTGTGTCCCATTAAAGGGATAGTTCAGCCCAAAATAAAAATGGTCATTTATTTATCCTCGTGTCTTTTTAAACCTGTACGCATAGAAGCGTTCCTGTAGCTCAGTGGTAAGTGCATTGCGTTAACAACGCAAAGTTGTGGGTTCGATCCCAGGGGATTGCACATACCTATGTATAAATTTATAGGATAATACAATGCAAGTCGCTTTGGATAAAAGTGTCTGCCAAATGCATAAATGTAAATGTAAGATACTTTAAGAAATGTCTTGTTTATTCACTGGAAGTCAGTGTCGTTTGCTTACCAAAGTTCTTCAAAATATATTCTTTTGGTTTTGGAATAACATGAGTGTGATTAAATCTTATTTTTTTTTTGCTTGGGGATAGTTAACCCTAAAAAAAAATTCTGTCATCGTTTAGTCATCATTAGGTTGTTTGAAACCTATATAAATGTCTTTGTTCCGTTAAACACATCGAAAGAAATTTGTAAGAATGTTAGCATTTTTCATTTCGGTCACATCATCCACTACTATACTAAACAAATATTTTATATTTTGTTGTTCTGTTGAAAACAAAATGAGATATTTTGAAGAATTTAGGAACACAACCAGTTCTGGGGCACCTTTGACTAACATTTAATTTTTCCTACTATAATAGTCAATGATGACACAGAATTGAGAAATGCTTACATTGTGTGTTCAGCAAACGATGACAGAATTACAATTTTTGGGTGAACTATCACTTTATTGCAGCATCTCAACTGTGCAGAAGAAATGTATGACATAACTATATACGAATGACATGTTTCACAAAGTAGCAAACAGCAATTAGACTACTTTCAAAAGGCCAATCTTTTAAAATGTCTTCTTTGATATAAAGCCGTTACTTGTTTAACTTTGCGCCTTCAAATCAGCCATAAATTACAGCTGATTAAGATTATTTCTCTCCTTTAGATCTGTGCCAACTCATTTGCAACTGCAGCGTGTAGATTAAAGGGGCTGTTTCAAATATTTTCCTCCAGTATTGTATCTTTGCTGCTGTGAGAAACGAGGTATTTCGTACTGGCGTCCAATTCCAGGTGCAGGCTCTTCTGCGTTGGCACGGCCGTGTCCCTCATCCCCTGGTGGCTTGGCAGCAGGGATAGCGGTCCTCCCGACAGCTGCCGCTTCCCAAGGGCTGACGGGCTATTAATACTTCAGCTAATTTGATCAATCCATTCAGATTTGCCTCGTCCCGCTCCGTAGTGGCAGAGCTTTGATTAAGATGCACATGGCCGACAGCACCATTTTCAGTGCTTATTGTCCCCCCGGGACCGCTGTGTGTCCACAACTCTGCTGGGATGTGTGCACACTCCCGGGCTTTAATGCTTTAATGGGTGAATGATCAGTTATGGCTGCTTAGATACGCAATGAAAGGAAATAAACGGAAATGTCTATGAGATGTAGCTGACTTTAAGGGCCTTTCTGTGTCACCAAATGCACTCTTTGAGATGGATAAATGGTTTATTGTAAGATGCTAAGGTAGTATTAAATGGTTTGGCATTCTTTTTTACAAAGACCGTTCCTTCACAACTGACCATCTTCCCTTTTGTGAAGAAGCTGCAACACTGTCTTTGACCTGAGGATGGCGGTACTACATAGGCTGTGATTGTGAAGTCAGAATGCTTGTACCACTTATAATAAGCGTATCTTCATACAGGGAGAGAGACATTTGTATCCAAGGCAATATTTGGTCTCATAAGGAGTTAAGTGACTGCTAGTGGTTGAGATTAACAGATTGACAAAAACGGATTCATTTTAAAACATTTTAAACCCTAGAAGTAGCCTTAACCGCTCATATTTATGTAGTGAGAGTGCTTTATCAATGATTTACACGGTATGCACAGCGCAAGCACGCTTAACTTGACACAAACGCAACCGAGCCGATTAGATCAGTGATATTTCTAATTCTCTATGACGACTGTCATACATTTCAACATCTCAAGCCGCTATGTTTGTAATATTCAGCTTCACTTAACTGATCTGTTGTGATTTGCTCGCGGTTATGCATCGTTGCAGCCTTCTCATTTCGCATTAGCCCTACTACATCGCCATCTGGAATAATAAAGCGCGTGCGAGCATACACGTGCCCTTGATGGCACAGCCATAGGGATCATACCCAAGTACCACACCGCAGCGCGCACTCCAGCTTTCGTTTTCTCACTCGGTTGACACAACTGGCACGTCAAGTGTACCGCGACTAAACCACCCAAAGTCTCAGCGGCGCTGGGGTGTCAGGGAATCGATCTAGCAGTTAATGATGTTTGTAAAGGGATGACTGAGGTGAAGATTAACAGGACGTTGTTCCAAAATCACTTGTTTACGTATTGAAGTTGGACAAACAGGCAGATTAGCGCTACTGTTGCGCGTTGAGAAAATGACGTGTGTGTTGTGGGTTCTAACATCAATCTACTTACTTTCTAGGAAATCGATGAAGCCTGCAAACGAATCAAACGTGAGATTGACGACCTGGGCCCTGACGTTGGAGACATCAAAATCATCCCACTGTACTCCACCCTGCCACCACAACAACAGCAGAGGATCTTTGAGCCGCCTCCACCTCGCAAACCAAGCGGAGCCATCGGCAGAAAGGTGAAACATTCAATGCTATGATAGGATTTTATAAGCAATATATCATCTGCGTTATGTGGTATTCTTCACTTCTGTCTATGGGGTGTGGTATGAATGCACGAATATAGAAATATTAATACTAGCATCTAAAGTAGGAGGAAGAATGAGTAGTAAGGAATGTTGAAAATGTGTGTCTTTTTTATTCTGCCGGCTTTGGTGTAGCAGTGACTCACAACATATGCCGCATTTGTCAGCATATGACTCTTTTCTCTAATTTTGGAAAGGAAAATTACTCATATCCGTCTATAATTTGAAAAGCATTGGAGCATCAATCTCTTGTAGCTATTTTGGACCGTCGCAGTTCGATTTGACTCCTCCCGTTCTGTTTCCTCCCGTCTTGATTTGAGTACGGACGTTTTGCCATATTTGCATTTGAAGGAATGAAATGTGTTTATCAGAACAACTGTAAAGCGTTTTCCTACCAGGGGGTTGTCTGTTTTCTGGCAATTATGCAGACGCGTTCTTCCATTTCTTTATTCCTGATTCTTTTTTTCTAGCTCTCAGACAACTCCAGTTACAATGTGGGAACTGCCTGGACGTGTGCGTGACGTGTGACAGAACGTCACCTTTGATCATCGGTTTTTGCAAACATTTAGCCAAACAGCCGATGAAAAGTTGTATAATGAATCATGGATACCCGACAGTTCTGCTTGTCATTATCACCGCCAAACATTACTGATGTCCTAATGAACTAATGCAACCGTTCACTGATCCGAGAACTTCCCCGTTCTTGTTCCTTCAACTTGATGGCTGTATTTGTGCAAAGTCTGCGACGCATGCTTAGTTTGCGTTTCAACCAGCCAAATACGTCCGCCTGGCGAATCCGGTGTCTGCCTTGTATTACTGCTCCGTCCTGCACCGGTGGGGCATCGTGTCATTTCATCTCTCCCCTGACCACTTCCGTGTTTAAAGAGGTTGAGGATTTTTCAGCGGTTTGATTAGTTGTAAGCCAGGCCATAATCTCTTCTGAAGCTCAAACATGGGCTGGTGTTTGCTCGTGCCGTTCAAAGGAAAATGAAAGTGGACGTGGATATGCAGGGGCTAATGTTGAAAAAGCTACGACCTAACACACTTCAAACGTGTAAGGTTGAAATAGAACGCCCTTGCGGTTAACACCAGGGTTTAGTATGGATTCAAGCAGTGCACGCTACACAAATGATGCCGTTTTCTGTGGTCTATGTGTTCAGTGCATGAAGAATGCTTTTTTCTGTCTAGTGTTGCATTTCTTTTGTGGATGCCGGTATGTAAAGGTGGGCTCACATTACCTTGTTAAAATGTCAGTTTATCAGACCCTCCGGCATACATTAAACACACTGCATATAAGCCGCCTTCGTCGGGCGATGGGATGTGCATATTTTATGCATGGAGATCAACACCTGTGCCGTTGCGTCCTCTTTAAGGACAAATCCAACAGCAGCTTTTGCTGTGCTGATGCATGGATTTATTAGACCGGATTTAACTTCAGCATATGACTCTTTCAGCAGTCAGGAGGGATATTGAGGACAGGACGACTTTCAGCTGTACGTCCTTGTTGTAGTGATTATTGGGATGTAGCAAGATCTTCCTTCATGTTATAGATGCTAGGAATGGTGGGTAAGGGCACAGTGAGGCTGCTATGTCAAAAACAATATGCTGATAGTAAATGATGACAGAATATTTCACTGTCACTTTAAATCTCTAGCTGGTTTAAAGACACGCCCGTTGTCTGTAAATGGTTTTTATGTTTTGTATATTTCTATCATACTTTTTCAACAAGTCTTGGTGGTCTTGCTCATTTGGAGGATGACTCGAGCTTTTACCAGTGAGGACGAAGAGCAGGTCGAATTGAAATTGTACTTATTCAAGTGAAATGTTTTTTAGCCTTGCTCGGTCAGCCCGCCAACCTTCTTCCAGACCACTTGAGCATGGATCATTGCCTTCTAAAAGATGCAATTTCTCAACAGCTCATGTTTCAATGAATACGACTAAGCCCAAAAAACACTAAATGCATTACGAGTGCCATGTGATTCATGCCAGTGGCATTCACCTTTTCATAATTTCCATGACTACTGTTCAGCAATATTTTATCTCTTCTAACAGATCTTTCACAGGTGCTCGTATTTTCTGAGCGTGCAGTTTGGTTATGAACCACATGTTCTCTATCCATGTTCTTGAACACACTGTCAGGTGGTCTTTTAGAAGCACGCTCTGTCAGCACAGGTCTGCAGATTTAGGGTGGCCTTTTTCATTGAATTCTCAAAATATGTGGGGAGATGAGTGGGTTGGTCGTTGAATTATATCAAGCGAGAGGCGCATTAAACCCTGTTGCATTAATAACTAAACAGCCTTGGATTTGAAGGCTGGAGAGGAATTCACTCTTTAAAGGTGACATTTAAGTGCCTCAAATGCATCAGTTGCATCTTCAATAGCTGGAGGAGAATAAATTGCATTACAAGAGGATTATACACACTTCCTGCGGCCTGAACCGTTTTGTGGTATAAAGAGTGGTGTAGTGGTGCCTTGAGAAGTGGAGGTACTGTTCATTTATGTCTCCATTTTTAAAGCAGCCTAGCCTTGGTTTTATCATGTAGCCAGGTTTCCACCCTGGTTTTGAAGTTTCATATCAGAAATGAGTGATGGCCACAGAAGAGGTGCAAAAACTGCCCTGGGCTGCGTTTCCCAAAAGCATCGTAGCGTTAAGTTGATCTTGGAACCATTGTCATCAACGGAGCTACGATCAACTTAAGGCTACGATGCTTTTGGGAAACGCAGCCCAGGGCAGTACGTAGGATTTTTGAAATACCAAAAAAATGTTGATTTCCTTGATTTATATATATGTGCATTTTAAGACTTTTAGCGTGCATATTAGTTAACAATAGCTAATGTAAGACAACCATGTCTGTCTTTTCATGATTATCAGCAGCAGTAAAAAAGAAAACTCCTGGTCAATATTTTTATACAAATATTATACATTCTATGTTTCATGAAAGAGCATTTGGGTTTGAAATAACATAAGAATGTCCAGTTTTGAGTGAACTGTCCCTTTAACTTTGAGCAATAACATAGACATCAAATAACAAAAGCTGGAGATACTTGTTTTTTATTATTTAAAACGGGTAACATTTAAAGAATATAGAAATCGAATTAAAGAATGAGAATTAATTTAGAAGTTATGCATTTGAAATATTTGCAAACATTATTGCTGTGTTAACCACAACCTAAACACACCTGAGTAAGCCATGTGCTTTAGCATGAACTAATGAAGGTCTGGTCGTGTTTTTTGGCTCGTAACAGACGTTAAATGCCTTTTGCATTTTGTAGTTTACATGACTGCATTTTACATTCGATCATTAACCGTGTTGATGCGGGGCCACAGTAAACGAAACCATGGGACCCTAACACTAAACCGTGTCTACTTTTCGTTAAAAAACCTTGGATGCTGCAGACACCTGTCTCTTTTGCCAGCATCCTAACTAGAGTGAAAGTGGTGATTCATAAGTGACTAATTCAAAGTGATTCACATATGCAGAAATTATGCATGAAAACAGTTTCATGAAAACCAGTTTTTTACGATTTAAATCTATTTTATATGATACTTCTTACTATTGAATGAAGTGCACATTGATACTGCCTACATAGACGGGTTTATGACAAATCTGCATTTGCTCCGTCTGACATTTTTGTCTTTTTTCTACCCCTTTATATCAAATGAGTGTCTGACGCATTGCATGTGCTCGTTTATAGTCTCGTTCCAGGCAATGTGCGACGTGATGGTTTTTAATATAGCCTGCCCCCATATGCTGCCTTATGATGCAAACACCTCTGGGTACATGAATCATCTGCACACACCGTGTATGACCGGTCTACTGTCCAGCCTTCTTTCAAAGCTTCTCTTTCAGACGCTGTCACCCCTTCATATCAAAGCCTGTCTGCAATCGCCAGCTCAAAGTATGTCGCCGCACCACACACGAAGGCCACCTGTACTGTAAACAGGCGCGAGAGAAGGAGTGTGACGCGACATGAATAATAGAGTTTCTAAGACGTGGGGGTCTCCAGGGAGAGAAAGATGGCTGCAAGCTGTGCACAGACATGTATCTCATCTCAAGAAAGAGCAGTGGTAATGTGTCTGGACGGGCCGCTCGGCGGAAAGCAGACCGGCTCATCCGGCGCACTCTCTATTCGACCTGATTGTAGCAACTGTTGCCTTACTCCCCTGTTGGGTTGTGTTAGTCTTCCAGTCTGTGACGGCTCACAGAAGTGTCTTTAAGGATTTAATTCCCACTTTTCTTTTAAGCAATGGAACTTTTTCTTTTTAATTTGATTTTTGGTTTTGCCCAGAGCAGTGCAAAACTTTCTTATCACGTTGTTAAACAGGCACCCTGCTGGCGTAGAGGATTCAGGTTGAGCTTTTGCTCTGTGGTGTCGTCTACTACGGAAGACAAAAACACAGATTGGGAAGTTTCCCACACACTAAATCAAGCTTAAATTATGTCTGGAAATGACGATGGTGGATGAATACTTGAGTTTATGGTTCACTTGAATAAGAACACGGGTAACTTTGCCACAGAACTTCTTGTTAAGTACACAAATGCTTCTTCAAATTGTGTTTCGTGTTGAGCTAAGGTGTACTTTTACGGGTGGGTCACATTCGCGCTGTGATATTTTTTACGTTTTTTGTTTGCAGGTGATAAGAGCTGTTTGATCTTATTGTTTCTGTTCTCGCAGGTCGTGGTTTCTACAAACATAGCTGAGACGTCCCTGACCATCGACGGTGTTGTGTTTGTAATTGATCCTGGCTTTGCCAAGCAAAAGGTTAGTCTTCGCCTCACTTGTCTAATCTCGCCCCATCATCTGTTTCTCTTGCCTCTGAAATCCCCAGATAAACCCGGTGGCAGGGCTTTGACAGCGGCTCGAGATAGAAAAGCTAGTTATATATTCCGCTGACATTTCCCCGGCCCAGCTGCCGCTGTCATACATGTAGTTCGGTCAGAGATGAGGGATGGCTTCGCTTTGGCATATTGCTGTGGTGCAACGGTGTACATTTATTATTCACACGCATCTTTATGCTTGCACAGGTGTATAACCCGCGCATTCGAGTGGAGTCGCTTCTGGTAACGGCTATAAGTAAGGCTTCAGCCCAGCAGAGAGCAGGCCGTGCCGGACGTACGCGCCCTGGCAAGTGTTTTCGGCTGTACACTGAGAAAGCCTACAAGACTGAGATGCAGGTGAGTGAGTCCCTTTGAATTTGTTCTGAATCGTGTATATGGTGCTGATACTTGGGTCAGCTGTAGCTTGACCTGGCTCAAAATGAGGCAGAGGTGATTCCATCCTGATCTTGTGCACACATGAAGTACCTTTAAGTGGCTTAACCAAAGTGACTTTGACATATTAAAAGTTGTAATAAAATTTGATCAAAATGACAATTACTAAGTTATATAAAACATAACTTTTATTCGACCAAACAGATATTTATAAATCAAATAAAACTTTTTTATCATTTTCAAAAAATTAACTTTTCAGCCCACAGTCAATTGAATTAACTAAATTACTTAAAACTCTTACTAAATGAGGCGTAATGCCACAACTGCAGTTACAAATGCCAGTCTGTTAAATGCACGCAGCATTTCTTGTGAAGACACCCGACATCATTTTGGCGAGAGTCTGCACGACATTTGATGGAGGCGGCCACCACCAATTTCTCTAAGCAGGAAAAACCCTGGACCAGAACATTTGCTCGATGGAATATTTTGGGGCTGTTGAGCTCAATCAACAGTTTTTGTTGCGATGTGATTTCCCCAAAATTCACTTCTGGTTTGCGTTATTGTAACCATGATTTTTTTTAATAAAAGAAGGACGAGTCAAAGATGTTTAAAGTAAACTTGTCTTGAAGCCTTTGAAGGGATGGTTCACCCAAAAACCTGTATAGACCTCTTCAGAAGACGTAAACAACGCTAGTATAGAAGAACTTCCTGTTTCAATTTTATAACACTACACACATTTTTGAACAGAATACAACCAGCAGTAAGTTTATTAATGAATTCAAATTTAAATGCTTTATGATTTAATTATATAATTCGGATTAAACATAAATGAATGAAACCAGAAGCACTGCTGAATCAGTGTTTACATCTTGCAAAGTGGTCTATATGTGGATTTCAAGATTTTTAGCTTGCTTTTTAATGACTAGAAAATGGAATTTTATTGGTCCAAGTAAGCCATGTTTAACAAAAAAATGCCCAGTTCTATTCCCTTTTAAATCAAACATGGCTAAAATAGACATATTACGCATCTCTTTGGTTGAATAAAAAAATGAACATTTATTTCCCCTCCATATCTATAGGCTTGTTTCTCTTGATATATTCAGAATTTTGTGGTGTGGAGAATCTTGGCTAATTCATTCTCCGTTTTTTTTCCATCTCATTTTCTCTGTGTGTCCTCTTTTCTCTTGACAGGATAACACGTACCCTGAGATTCTCCGGTCCAATTTGGGCTCTGTGGTGCTACAGCTGAAAAAGCTGGGGATTGATGATCTGGTGCACTTTGACTTCATGGACCCACCAGGTAACAGAGTGACTTAATTCAAGACATAACAGAGCAGATTGAATGAGGCATTTATACAGCGCTTTATCGTGTATTGCTGTACACCCAAAGCGCTTTACAATCATACGAGGGGGGTCTCTCCTCACCCACCACCAGTGGGTGAAATGACCAGAACGAAATGGTTTTATATTATACAACAGTTCTGTTTTATGAGCTTTCTCTTGTAAACAGACTTGTATTTCAGAGTCAGAACTGGCTTTGATGCTGTAATTGCAATAAAGCAGGTTGGAGACGGATATGGTCTTTCATTAAAACCGCCTGAAAGCCAGATTGCTGAATAAAAGGTTCTTTTCTGAAAGGTTCATGACTTCATCTAGGCTCAACATATTATTGCAACTAATTCAAAATAAAAACATCTTGAAACTATGAACATAGCCCTGGGCAATGTAACTAAGAGATTTGTCTTGTAAGCATAAAACTATATATCTTTTCGAAGAGTTGTGTACTGATATAACCATAGATAGTAAAATAGTTTCGATATTCAAAATGTAATGTAATTTAATATACTTAAATAACATGGACTATAACGCATCACATGGCCCTACCCTACATTAATGCCATAGACTGTTTATCTGTAGTTTTCGGTTTATGTATTTGTTGACCTGTTTTTGGTAAGCATAGGTTTAGACGCTTTCAGACAGACACGCAGGAGGCCAAATGAAAAGAGAAGGGATTTGTTGAGCTGGATGAAGCCGATTGAAGGCATTTGCCCCTGACATTTGCCAAACGCTCGCTTATGCGTTCTTCACTTCAATGTACCTTTTCTCTATCATTGATTTTTGCCCCCAGTTAACATATCAGCATGTTCTGTGCTACAGTTTATAACTGATGTGTATAAATGACTTTTTCCCATCCTGGGTGCCTCTATAGCATCTAGACTTTTTGCTTGAAGCATATTGCTTGTTTTAACTCATCCTTCTTAGCAAAAAGAAAAAGTATGTCCTATACCAGATCAATAGTGGTTTGGTTTTTTTAATGAAGCTTTCTTGACTCATTCATACAGACAGCCCTAGTCTTTTACCCTATTCAGCAAACGGCTCAAAACCCAAGGCAATGCTAATTTTCAGTTAACATGCAACTGGTCATTAGACCCAAACTCTCTAGAGCCAAAGGTCAGTAATTGAATTTGTTGGTGTGTGACCAGTGTTGATGCATTAAGTAGAAGTTCCTCGCTGTAATTGAATTAGTGGCACTGCTGTTTGCATGTCAGATGAAAAATTAGCCCCCTTTGTCTTGAATTAAAAGTTTGTTGTCCACAAGACAAACAGCAGATACGAAAAGGCCTTTTAATTCACATTTTTTATGGATGAGAATGTTTCCTAAATGTTTTCTGGCACAGATTACTAATCATTTCCTAACAAACACCACATTCTCGTTTTGTGTTCTATTGCACACTATGTACTAGGGATGGGCGGTATATGGCCCTAAAACTCTATCACGATAATTCCTGGAATTGGTTGTGATACAGATGACAATATATCTATAACACCAGCAACCACTGCTTTTTGCGTCAAGTGATAGTAGCTGCATGTAGTCTAGACCCTCAGAAAAACAAATATTAATCAAAAAGTAAAACTTAACCCAAATCAAACAGCTCCTAAAGTATACCTACATTATTTTTGTAAATCTAAAATATAATAGTGACATTCCACTTCAAAAGGTTTTGTTAAAGAAATCCTATTAAACAATTTGCGCACGAGCGGATAACATCGAACAAATGTTTAAAAGAAATATTTTTAGCCAAACTAAATGTTGTGGTTTAACGTATTACGACTATCACCTGCTCTTGCATCACTTATGAGTTGTGAATGGGCCTCATAAAGAAATACGTCATCGACTACGATTTATCGTTTTTATCGCGGGAAGACTAATTCCTATCCTGTGGGGAATTTCTATCTGTATATCACAAACGATATATTATCGCCCATCCCTTCTTTGTACAATTATAATTAATATAGAAACATTCTGTTGCACTTTTAAAACTGAATGTATTTTCAATGTATATTAAAATACAACATAAAGGATTAGAAACAAACAAAATGTCAAACAAATTTGAACAATAAACACACAAAAGCCACCCTAAAAATGGGCCAAGTTTTATTTCTTGCATGTTTAAGAAATATAATAATTTAGTGCAGCGGTTCTCAAACTTATCAGATCAAGTACCACATTTAATAAAATGTGTTGTTCCAAGAATTGTTTGGTTACAAGCATTTATTAAGTCTAATATTTTTAATTAAAAGTGAAGTGAAGCGAAGTAAACAGAATTTTGTTTTGTGGGAGAAATGTTCCTTTAATTTTCTCATGTATTTTGTAATGCAAAACATTATTTTGACTATTTTATACTCCCTACACTTCCATGTTTTTCTTTAAATATATTTGATCATCTATCTCCCTTTCCAGCTCCCGAGACGCTGATGCGAGCCCTGGAGCTGTTGAACTATCTGGCGGCGCTAAATGACGACGGGGACCTGACGGAGCTGGGTTCCATGATGGCAGAGTTCCCTCTCGACCCCCAGCTGGCCAAGATGGTCATCGCCAGCTGCGAGTTCAACTGCTCCAACGAGATCCTCTCCATCACCGCAATGTTATCAGGTAATGCATGCTTACATGAGCACACGTGTCCACTGTATATGATCGAAGAGAAAAGTCTGGCTATGTAATTTAAACTAATGGACGATGCAAGTAATTATTTGTAGCTTAATTTTATATTTTCCAATTATCAGTGTCTAAATTTGCTCGTTCAGTGCTTTAATGTCTTCAGTAAATATCCAAAACTTGTAGCTGGTCCAGCCATCATTTTATTGCAAGGTAATCATAATGTTTGCAAGAACATGGATGTAATTGGTCTCCTTATACATTTGGCAACTTAGTTGTTTCCATTATCTAGAACGACACACAAAGGAAGTTCTTATAAACAGGCAAGTTGCGTCTCTTAATGTGTCACATGGTAGGACTGGCAAACCAGAACGGCGCTTGAACAATTTAATGTCTGTAATGCAGAGGGGTGGGGGAGAGTACAAAATCCAATAATACTGTTGCTTACAAAGACTGGCTTTGTTGAAGTCTGTTCTTCTCTAGACTTCTTTTTTTTTAATGGAGAATAGAGCTGTCAAACGATTAACCGCATCCATAACAGGGCTTGACATTAAGCATTGTCATGTGGTTGTTGCAAGTTTTGTACTCGGACAAGTGAAAGACAAATTTACCAATTAATAATATAATAATTGTTTGACAGCCCTAGATCAGAGACTCCTGCTCTTGAGATTCATGATAACCTCAACCCAAATATTGGATCCACACAGCTTGTCTAGTTCAATTTACAACGGTCCAACAAGCGATTTGATAATTTCAGAGTAGATCAGTCGAGTACAGTCATCCTTCCTTGAAAGATCCCCAGAGACCACGGGTTTAATTTAATTTCCACAGCCACCATTCCTCTTTTCCAGAATGGCATTGAAAGCAGCTCTCCCCTCACCCCATCCTACCATTTGGTGTAGCGTACCCTGTGCCGTGCTCTAGCCTCAGAACTAGGCCTTGTGTCCTGTCTGGGTGAACGCTTGACTCATCCCTATGGGCGGCTATGTTGGGGCCCATACCAACCTTGTTTAGTCCCACAGTGCTTTGTGCGCCCAACCGAGGCTAAGAAGGCAGCGGACGAGTCCAAAATGAGGTTCGCCCACATCGATGGGGACCACCTGACCTTGCTCAACGTCTACCACGCCTTCAAACAGAGTATGTATAGACAACACGCGTTCATAAAACTTAATATTCCTTATTGACAGACGCAGATGTGTTAAATTATTGATATGGCCTGGATATTTAGTTGTATCTTTTATGCTAATGGAACATTTATTTTTGTCTGTCATTGATAAACTATATGATGAATGAGTTACTGTACTGTGGCAGGAACTGAATCTCTTCAAACTGTCATGTTGAGTAACATCGTATTTAGATTGATGAAGGTTTTGCAGTGCTCGTGTTTATATATTATGCTCACTTAACCTGGTTTGTACTGTCTTTCAAGACCACGAGTCTGTGCAGTGGTGCTACGATAACTTCGTCAACTACCGCTCGTTGATGTCTGCCGATAATGTGCGGCAGCAGCTCTCGCGCATCATGGACCGCTTCAACCTGCCGCGTCGCAGCACGGAGTTCACCAGCCGAGATTACTACATCAACATCCGCCGTGCTCTGGTCACCGGCTTTTTCATGCAGGTTTGTTTCTGCTATCCTCTAAATGAAGTCTAATATTTTAAATTAAAAGTGAAGATTTTTTTAATCTAATGTCTTCAAGGCATTTGAGGATATCCGTGCACGATATTGCTTAGGCGTCCGCAGAGATGTGTTTAATGGAAAACTGTACTGTCCATTGGTTTCTCTTCCTTGCTTTTTATCCTGGAGAAGTGTTCCCAACCCAGAGGCCTAAAACATAATGTGTTGGCACATCAACAGAAAGCCATGTGGATGTGGCCTTGAGGGTCGCTTCATCGGATCTTGATAAATTCCAACTGACTGTGTTTATCCGTATAATCTCTCGATATACCATGTAGGGTTTGCCTGAAGAGACAGTACTGTGGGACAAAAGGTTATTAAATGGATAATTCCGGTCCTGGATGCTGATTTGATAAACAGGCCACAATGAAATAAACAATATTGATAAAATTATCAAGATATCATGAATTATCATTGTCTCACAAGAAGCATCTGCGCTTCAGGGTTCTCTCTACAGTAGTGAGATTGAACAGCACCGTAGAGACTCAGAAATAGGGAAATAAACATGTACACTTCTTACTGGTTGACTTTTGAATGCTAAAATCAGCTGTTTACATCATGGCTATCAGCTTATGTTTGCATTTACAGCCACAGGAAAATAAAGAAATCGCTCAATTTTCCAAATTTTGAACTGTGCTTTAATACACGTGGGTCAAATACTTTAAGATTTCCCCTTCAAAAGAAATCCACAAAATGATTTTATGTCATAGAAAGCACATTTAATGCACGTAAAATGTCTAACTTATGATTTTCAAGTTGTTCGAGAAAAAAAAGTGTCACAATTTGGGTGAAATAATGTCACATTGTCATTCAGTGTCTTACAAGATTTATGTACAAATTCAAACAACATGCTTATTCTGACTAGTACATATTAAATAGTGTAGAATATTTTTTTTTATTACTATTAAAAAGCATTAAGGGTGAAAGAAATTAGTATTTTAATGTCATAAATAGATTTTTGTTGTAAATATGCCCGACAAGATTGTTACACTGAATGACATTTTAATGGGCACCTTCTGTAAATCTGGGGAAAATGTATGATATTTATTTAAATTAATAATTTATTGCAATTAAATTAAACTTTCATGTATTTTCAACAGCAACAATTTAAAGCAGTATTACACTTGTTGCTTAAACCCTTTTTTTGTCTTTGACCCATGTACAGATATTACTGTTGTATTGCTTAAAAGTGAATATTAACTTTGCAATACTTTGCAGTATTTGAAGTCTAACTTTTCAGTTTTTTACCTGTTCTTCCAATTTAATGTTCTGCAAATAAATTCAAATAGAAACAATATTATTATTTGAACTGTAGGCAGAATGTTGTAAGTAGTTACCAGAATGTAAAATGGTCTCTTCATTTTTTCTGTGGCTGAAGTTGCTTTAGTTAAAGACTTTGGCTAATTTTACAAAAAGATACCCTGTATATAAATAAGGTTTGGTATATTTGTAAATGTAGTCGTGCCTGAAGTGGTAGCGGGAGAACACCCTTGAGCTGTTAATAATATATAGAGTCAATTAAAAAAAATGTTGGTTTTAGAGCAGAACTAAAATTCTCTTATTATTTTCCTCTCGCTAACTAAAAAGACATTTCTACAGCTTCTTTTGGGAATACAGCATCACCGAAGCTTCTAATGTAATGCGTGGCTTTATATCAAAATGTGACCATTTAAACGTGTGATAAGAAATCAAGGCAATTTTCATCCCACACAGGGAAAGGAAATGACATTTTTATCGAGTCTGTCTCCAGGAGGGGGTACCTGAAACAAGTGACCTGACTCGTGGAATTACTCCATTAATTTTGAAATATTTGTCAACATTAACCTTTACTGGTGAGACAAATTTCTGCAACGTTGTACGAATTACTGGGTGTCCCATTGGCCATGTCTCTGTTTGCGTTGGCCGTTTATTGAGACTGATTGCCCGGGTTAATCTCGGCATCCGTACGACGCATGTTTAAGTGCCTTAAAGAAACATTCCCGCGTGTGCTTTCTGATAGCTGCTGCTTGATTTATTTCTTCATTTGCGTTTATGCTTTTATCAGGTTGCTCACCTGGAGCGCACGGGACACTATCTAACGGTGAAGGACAACCAGGTGGTCCAGTTGCACCCTTCTACTGTACTGGACCATAAGCCAGAGTGGGTTCTCTACAACGAGTTCGTGCTGACCACAAAGAACTACATCCGCACCTGCACTGATATCAAACCCGAATGGTAAGCTAAACCTAACACATGCAATTGTTATATTTGCTTGTGTGTTAAGAGGACTCTGTTGGCTATGGGGGAAAATATTGTTGTCTTAAAAACATGGTTAATCTTTCTCTCTCCGTCCCTCTAGGCTGGTGAAAATCGCTCCACAGTACTATGAAATGGGCAACTTTCCTCAGTGTGAAGCTAAGAGGCAGTTGGAGCGCATCGTCGCTAAACTTCAAACCAAGGAATACTCTCAGTACTAAAGCGACTCGGTGGTATAAGGACTATATACGTTTTGAATTCAATATGTGCTTTGCAGTGCTGCTTCAAGCTCTGAAAATTGTACATTGTCACATGTCCATTCATCTTTGGGTTCTTTCTTTTCTCTTTCGGTTTGTTGTCGTCGAGATCTAATTATTTTTTTATAATAACCTTTTGCTCCCATCCGCTCCATGTGTTTGCATCTGGTAGTAGCGTTTTGTTAAATTGCGGCTTGTCACTAAGGATCGGCTGGGAGCAAATGCTTACGCCGATACCACCATCAACTGGTTTTGCATGAAAGTTCATGTGGATGTTGACATTCCTTATTGAGAACTTACAGCTATGATATTGAGTAGAACAGTCTATGTTCTTTCTGTAAATGAGCTTTTACTTCAATAAAAAAAAACTTGATTTCAGTAATGCTCATGCCTTAATGTTTGGTGCTGTTTTTTGTTGAACTTCAGCAGCTTTTGTAGGAATGTACTTTTTCTAATGACGCTTTATTAAAGGATGCATTCTGTTATCATGGAAGGACACATTTACTTGTTTGCTTTGGTAGATCAGACTAAATCTTTCTTGTTTTCAACTTGTGTAATTTGATAACTCAAATGATATTTGAGTTCTTTAAGTTGGCATGAAATAGAATTTGCCCAGTTTATCTCGCAGTTGCATGGTATTTAGTTTTATTGTAAACCATTTATTCATGCAGTTTAATTAAATGTTGGCCTCGTAATGTATTCCAAATGTCACAACATCCATTTTTAATATAACACCTAAATAATCGCAGGTGCATCCAACATGTTTTTGAAAAATGGTTAAGGGTATAGTTTATAAAAGAAAATTCTTCACTGACCCCCGTGTCATTCCAAACTTAATGACTTCCTTTAGCAGAACACGGATAATATTTTTAAGAACTTTGTACCCAGACATTATTGGCCCATTGACTTCCATGGTATGGACACAAAACACATTTCTCAAAATATCTTCTTTGTTGTTCCACAAAAGGAATGGTGATACAATACTTGTTTTGAATGACAAGATGCTTAATGAATGACAGAATTTGTTCATTTGGGCTGAACTGTGCCTTTAAATGGAAATCGTTTGCAGGCTTTTAATTAACTAGTATAAATACGCCTCTATCCGGATGGTCTAATTTCTGGTGAGTCATTGTTGTGGCAGCGCTCACCAAAAAGAACACTTCGAGCTACTCTGAAAAAGTAATTGAAAAGCACAAGGCAGGGGGTGGATGCAAGAAGACTTCCAAGTCATCGAAAATCCCTTGGAGTATTGTTAAATCAATAACTAAGAAAAAGAAAGAGTGGCACAGCTGTAAATCTGCCTGGAGCAGTTGTCCTCAAAAACTGTGACTGCGTGGAGAAGATTGGTGAGGGAGGCTACCAAGAGACCACTGACAACTCTGGAGGAGTTAAAAGCTTCGGTGGGTGAGATGGGAGCAACTGTTGCCCAGGACCAGTCACAGCTTTCTGGTACAGTGGAGAGCTACTAAGAAGAAGCTGCTGTTAAAAATGTCATGACATCTCAGCTCAAGATTGCCAGAAGATGTGGGAGACACTGAAGCCAGCTGAAAGGGTTCTGTGGTCTGATGAGCCTAAAATTGAGCCGGTAAAGCTTAATGCCACCTTTGGCATAGGCGTTAGCCAAACGCTGCACATCATCATCATCAAGCACAGCAGTCTCATTATGAATCACTGGAAGGCGTAATGGGTAAAACAAATGCTGCGAAATTCAGAGACATCCAAAAGGAAAGTCTAATGGAGTGTGCAAGACACCTGGGTGATTTATTTTCCAGCTAGACGATGAACTAATGCATAAAACTGAACCCACATCAACACTGACGTCGCAGTCCGGATCTCGATCCAACTTAGAATTTATGGGGAGATTTCAATAAATGGGCAAATTCGATGGAGAGGCGACTAATGCATCTAAATAATGGTTTGAATAGCATGAATATTCACAAAAGCATTTTTTTCGTTACTCATTTTAGCCAATTTGGTGCAATTTGTTCTCAGTTGGAGTTTTATTGCATGCTTCACAATTTAGCAATACTGGCAAACTGTCTTAAAGGGATAGTTCACCCAAAAATGAAAATTCTGTCATTATTTACACAACCTTAGATTGTTCCAAACCTGTATAAATATCTTTGTTCTGCTGAACACAAAGGAAGATATTTGGAAGAATGTCAGTAATCAAAGAGATCACCTCTGACTCCCATAGTATTTCCCAACTATGGCAGTAAATGGGAGATGAGGTCTGTTTGGTTACTGACATGCTTCCAAATATCTTCCTTTGTGTTCAGCTTAACAAAGACATGTATACAGTTTTGGAACAATCTAAGGGTGAATAAATGATGACAGAATTTTATTTTTGAGTGAAGTATCCCTCACCATCACCTTTCTTGCCAATACGTTAACACAGGAAATTGTCAAATATATGGAGTACATGGCAATTTTCCATAGTACAATAGTAATTGAAAACAATTGTAGGTTTGTAAATGGACATGATTACATCCATGTGGTTCATTTGTCTTTCCCTTTAAAACAATGAAGCATGGAGTGAATACTTTTAAGTAGCTTCTTCAGCTCTTATTTTGTGGGCCAGTTTCCCAAGTGTCGGCCCGCTAAGCTATCTGGAGCGTGAAACCAGCCGAAATTGTGCAGCTGGACATATTAGGCAAGACGATCATTGAACATAATCGTCTTGCCCTAAGCTCAGGTCATTAAAGGTCCGCTGTAATGACGTGGTTATTTTACCATGACGCAGCATCACGTATCAATGGCCATTCAAAGTTTTTGTTCTTTCTTTCATCATTGCATTTGTATGTTTTAACCTTGCTGTAATTAAACCGAAGCATCACCCGGAGCAAAAAGAATCCTCCCCGTGGTGTGGAAAAATAGATTAACTCAGCGTTCAGTTCAGTTCAATGCGCATTTTCAGTGTTCAGATATTTGTCTTACCTTTATTTATTTAGAAGGCAGCGTCTTATAATCCATAGCATGCCTTTCCCCTTGGCCCTGAGACTTCAAAGTTTCATTGTTGTGTTTTTGCCGCACTTTTGATAAGACTGAACACGGCACCCAAGGGGACTTTTTCTTCTATTTCCATAGTAATCCATTAGTTGTAGATGAAGACCAAATCCATTTGTCACCTATGGCATTACGGAATGGTTATGCGCGATGAGTTAAGTCATTTCACATCAAGGTGACACGTGAAGAAGATGCAAAAACTTCACAAGCGACCTTAAGTTAGCATTTGCCCCCAATTAAAGTTTCAAAGGAATATCACTGAAGACAGGGGACTTTCACATTGAAGATGCCACGTGTTCAATATGCAAATGTAAGAGATTAGCATGTTTATTGTGATCTTTTATAACTGTTAGGGGAGAAAGTGTTTAGCCCCGGGTTTATAACTGGATGGCTTTTTACTCACGAGTCACCAACACATATGTGACCATGAAATAGTCCCGGAGACCACCGTCCGCTGAAGCCGATAGAAAACACATTAGTTTGAGCTGATCTGGAAATTATATGGGATTGATCTAGAGGGGAAAGGGGTTTTGTCATACTGAGTGTTTACAATTGATCTTCCAAGCATAATTACCCAAGAAAATCATTATTTTTCTAAATAGTCTCTTATTAGACTGGTCACTGACATGAGCTGGAAGCCAAACCCACAATTATTGTTTTGCATCTTATTTTTTATAAAGAAATAATACATGGTTTTGTCATAAGAGTGATTTCCATAATTGAGCTCTTTCTTTGTATAATACATCAATGTCATGAGAATTGTTGCCAGAATCAATTAATCAGCCCTTTAAAGTGAACTAACTAGTTCCACTATGGTGCTTTCAGAAAGTATTTTGACCCTCTTACATCGTCCATAACTTATTTGAGTGTTTATTTGAAGGTGCTGCGTTTAATTTTTTGGAGGATCTTTTGACAGAAATGCAATACAACTATGTCTTCAGAGTTGTGTAAAGACCTAACATACTGAAGCGTGAATTTGTATTACCTTTGAATGAGCTTTTTATATCTACATTTACCACAGGTCCCCTTACATTGAATTTGCCATGTTGTTTCTACAGTAGCCATTAAGGGACAAACTACTCGTAAATACCATATGTAAAAAGTGAAAACTTTTCGACATCAAGTCCTGTTTAAGCAATTGTAGTGCTTCGAAAGGGAGGGTGAGCGGTGGTGATCCGTTGGTTGCAATTCAAAACCTCACCACTAGATGCCGCTAAGATTCACACAAAAGTGGTTTGGGTTGCTACATATTCTAGACGCAAAAGACTTATTTCGATGTATGTTGCACATTAATAATAATGGAACAGACCTGTTGGAAAGAAATGTATTATGAGACTCAAATCTAAGCTTGGCTGCTATTTCTTTTGATCATTCCCAAAAAGTCCACCTGTGGCAAACTTAATTGGCAATGATTTTAAAAAGCAACCCATATGTTTCTTTGTCCCTTAGACTGTGCATGGTAAAAGGTGCTTATCAGTTATTGTTTGTGCATCCTTTCCTAGCCTTTTAGCTTCACCCTCTGAGAGAAGGATGCACATCAGGACGTCTCTGGAAGTCCACTCACTCCATTCCTCGTGGTGCAAACAAAGAATTGAAATGTCCTCCAAAATGGCTGAGCTCAGTCAGTTTCCAGGTCACAGGCTGGAGGACGTAGAAGCAAGGAAGCATCAGTTTGAGTATTGGGAAGCACTCAATTGGATCACCAGTGTATAAATCTAAAATGATCACTGCAATAAAAAAACAGCACTTTGAAGGTGACTTTTATTATTGTCATATGTGAGATCAAATGTTTTTGGCCCTAATGTGGTGTTTGGGTCTTAGGGAGTCGTTTTCAATGCTTACCAAAATGACGGGTTGTTTTTTTCAACCTCAGCCATTCATATTTATTTAAATATTGAGGGCAAATCTTTATTCTATGACCTTTGCCTAGATCTACCTCATGGATGACCACAAATTAAGACTTGTTGATACATTGACCTATTTTGCATCCTTCCGGGACCACCCACAGGACACCAGATTGTGTTTTTTTGTGCCTTTCCATGTCGTCCTCCAGCCGTTGTCCCGAATGAAGCGGGGACAGGTGTCTTATCTTCATCGTGCAGTGTTAGCGGAGCCAATCTCAGAGGAAGATGTCGACTGGAATGTGACAAATCCATCTGTCCTGGTTTGAATTTGTATGCTAATTTGAAGTAATGGCTCCTCTGGTGACAGGACGATGGAACAATTCGATCATGCCATCTCTGACAAGAGCTCAGCAGTCTACCTGTGATGAGTTCATGTGCGATGTGGGGAAGGTTGGTGTTGATATATTAGCCCTACAGGGAGAGGAAGAAGATCACGCTTGTTTGAAATAAACTGCAAATGGTGAAACTTTGAGAAATTAATCTCACCTCACTTAAAAACGAGTTTAGAGAGATTTACCACCATCTGCATTGCTGGAAATGTCAAAAATGAAAGCTATCAGAAAATGAAAGCCATCAGAAAGATTGTGCAGCATACGACTTCCACATTTCTATATTGGTGGAGCACTGTGCACCCTTCTTACTTTGAGACAGTAATGTTCTATGCATTTATGTACACATTCACTAAATATAGCAGATAATGAATTGTGTTTATATATATATTGATAAAAACATATTTTCTCTCTCCCTCTTCTGTTTTGATATTTGGGAAATTCATGTTGACATTCATTTATTTAGTCCTGCAGTATACCATATCTACAATTGTTCACAAAGAAAAGTTAAAAATTGGATCAAAAGGCTCCCTACCAGTCCCGAAAATTAAAGTCAACAGATAAACCATCTATAAACATTCCAAAGCACTCCACCAACACTGTGCATGTAAGATAAACCTCATTAGTCTTAACATCTGTTATAACATTTGATTAATGAATATTTGATATGTAAAGTAGTCTGTCAAGCTGTTAGCAAGCAGTTGAAATGAAAACACCACAGTGTGATTTTTAGACTTTTAATAATTTTGAAAATGATATGTTTTGTGCCCACAACCAAAGTGGGTTTGCAAAACGTAAGCGTGAGTAAATGTTGATGCTGTTCAATTGAGCAAACTAACGCTTAACTTGTATGCCAAACAATGTTTGTACTCCCAATTAAATATCAATTATTAATCAAACTAAATGAAAACTGTTGGCAAAAACGTCAACGTGCCTTTCAAATGGGCAGCTTTGTCATTTCTACCTACAACAGGAAATCTGGGGGAGGCATATTATTTGGCCCCGGCCCTTTAAAATGGCATTTAGTTTACCTGTAAGACTGTAATTTGAATGCTTATACAGGATTTTTGTCTTTGTTTTAAAAAAACATTTGTTTATAAATAACCTTAAGCTATAACATATTTATATTTAACGCTATTAGTTAAATATAACTATTAGTCGACTTGATCCAAAAGCCCGGTTTCACAGACAAGGCTAAACTCTGGTAGGTTATATTAGACCAGTTTTCTTTTATTAAACTTATGCTTTTTGCTGTCCTTATATTGTTCCAATTGCTTCCATTGTTTCCCTCATCTCTAAGTTGCTAAATTGAATAAACGGGTCTGCTAAATGACTAAATGTAAATGTAAGGCTAGTCCCAAACCAAAATGTATGTGTGACCTATCTTAACTGACTATAACTTGCCCAGAAATATCTTTATATAGCATATATCAGTGCCATTGTTTTGTGTCAAGACGCACACCTGTAATGCTTTCTTCTAAGGTATTTTTAGAAAAGCAACATACATCTCAATCTAACTAAGGCATATTCCTAACTTAAACTGTCTGTGAAACTGGGCCATAGACATATAGGCTACAATAAGAAAAATAACCTTAAAAATAACAAATAACAGTTCTTAAATGGAAATCCACTGTGCAGTTTTTCCCACACACATGTTAATATAAACAACTTTGGCCCAACAGGAGGTTAAGGTCATTTAACTATAAACCTATCTAACGCACATTTTTTATCATTAAATTGACCTGTTACACAATACATTACACAATCCCACCTGCCTCTGATACTCCGAGATTCGTCCGACAAACAGAAACTACACAACAAGCAAAAGGATGCAAACATCACCCAGTGCACAAACTCTGCGCGCACGTGACAGTTGAGCCGGTGGCGCGCTCGCGGTTGTCGTTCCGTGAACCCAAGGACGCGCAGAACCGAGCCGGGCTGACTGAGCTTCGCCGTGGGAAACAAACACAAGCGTTCACCGAAGAATTCCCTCACATATCTGAGCGGGCACACGCACACGATGGACGGATACGGGCTGTCAGAGGACGAGATCTTCTCACCGTGTCTCCTCAACTTCACCTGGGAGAATTCAAACGAGCAGGTAAGAGCGTCACGCCTCCTCTTGTCAGCCTTATCGCATCTGATTTATTCCCTCAAACGATGCTGTAGTGATATCTCGTGCCGTGGTTGCGAGTTTTGCGTGGTAAACAAACAAACATTGACTTATAACATTGTCAGCAAGTGTGATATTGTTGCCTGAAGTGGCACCCTTTACCTTTTGAATAGCCTATATGTTATTTTATATTTGTATTTATTATAATTGTACTCTGGCACTGGTTTGTTGCATTTTATGCTTTGTTGTACTTGGGTAAACATTTCTTATTGTATTGTTCAAGTTTATTGCATAAAAACTACTCACGCAAACTTCAGGTATGTCTACGTCATCACGTCGCTCGAATCGGCTCGGCTCGGATCGGTACTCAAAAACACGGGTGAAATGAGCAACTAACACTTTAAAAGTAAGTTGCATTTGTTAACATTATTTTAAAAAACAACAACAATGAACAACAATGAACAATACTACTTAAGCATTAATTAATCTTAGCGTAACGTTTACTTTTTAAATCAGAGGCTGTCTGTTAGCATTTATTAAAGCAAAATGAAGTAACTTGAACAAACATCAGGAATAATTATGAAATGCTGTATGTTAATATATTGAAAGATATAAATAATTGTAGTTCATGTTAGCACTATGTTATTGAACGAGTTCTTATTGTAAAGCTTTACTGCGCTACTGAATGTTTTAGCTCATGTTCTAGCCACCGTCATTCAAACGCTATGATGAGGTTACGTGAAGTCAAAATCTTTTATCAATAATGAATAAACGCAATATACAGAATAGCAACATCAAAAGCACCAGTCGCCTCTACAATAAAAGCAAAAAGGTTAACTATTTTAAAGTAATTTAAACAGAAATGTGATTTTTTTTTGGCACAGATCTACGAAGAAGTAAGGCGTGGATGTGTATGTCAGATTCATTTTGACATCAGTGCTCTAGAGATATTTGATATGAAATTGTACTTGGCACATATCAGCTGAGACACGTACTGGCCGCAGTTTAAATGATGTATGAGTCTGTTGGTAAGAAAAGGCACCTGCTGTTCAGGAGTATTGGATTGGTTCTTGGAGTTTCATAGCACAAGGACTGTACTTAAGAACAGTTTGAGTCATCCTATCATCTACTTGTTAGGTTTTATATTTAAAGAGTTTGTTCATTCAGATATGAAAGTTCTGTCGTCGCTTACTTGACATTATAACCATATGGAGAGGAGAACTTTTGACGAATGTTGACGTTTTGTATATCCAATGAAAATAAATGATGACCGAGATATAGACGATCACTAACATTCTGAATAATGCCTCAATTGTTTCTTCCACGTAGGATATAATGTACAATGTGGATACAGATGGGTTCGGAAAAACACAATGGTGAATAAATAATGACAGAATTGGATTTCCTAAGAGAGCAATCTTTTAAAACATTAAATAATTTAACAACGGATTATAGAAAAAGTAAAGCTGCACGATAAGGAAGAGAAATGTGATGTATGTGACAACCTGTTTTGGGCTCAACGTTAACGCTTGTCCGCTTGTACGGGACAAGTGAATATTTTGTTATGGGCAAGTGAGAGAGAATTTGCCCGACCGGACAAGTAACTTGAGAAAAATAACAACAGTGCAACATACGGGTAGAATAATAAGAACAGGTGCATTAGACAGAGCTGCGTGTTTGTGTGAAGTACGTTTGTCATGGTTGTGCTTGTTTGTGTCTCACAATAATCAACAGTGCCCCGGCAATGAGTCCATTTAACGTTATGTTAACCAGCTGCGGACATGGAATCCTGTTATTTAAATGTCATCTGGCTGTTCTGCGTGTCTGAGTGAATTATATGCACGGTTTAACATACAACACGAGTGATGGTCGAGGATTTAGCTGCGTCTACACTGTTTGAGGATATGAACATGTAAACGTCATCTCCACAGATGCACTGAGAGTTTATTTTAAGAGCGTTTTAGTGAAGTTATCGGCAAACACACAAAAACTATAGTATCTAAGAATTCTCATACTATAGTGTCTAAGAATATTACTGCAGTTTACAAAAGTAAATACTGTAGTATACTACAGTAATTTATGTGGAAAAATACAGCGCTGTTGTATAGAAAAATAGAAAAACAAAGAACTTAAGCCCTAATTTATCCATCTGTATGTAACATTAATGTTATGTGTCATTTACCTGCCTATTCATGTTGAACTGGAATTGCATATTTTTTTTAAAAAAACGTACACCCTTAAAGTCACCATGCAATCAAACAGGAAAAAAGTGTTTTACACAGTGTTGCAGTGATTATTATAAATGATGTATCCGTGCATACCATTATTAAAAAAAATGTAATCTTTAATCAAAAACGTTAAGCTCCTCTGCCCCTACAACAACAACTCTTCACCACATGACTTCAGCAACAAAAAAGAGTTTGGACTATACTGACTGTCCAATGGCCGGTCATTTTTAGCCCTCCCCTCCAGGCCCAATTTGTTAGAAACCAAACAAAAAGGGAAGGAAAAAATAACGCCCTACTTTTTTTTTTAATTTTAGAAGCCGTTTCACTTGGACACACGTCACGATATGGAAACGAAGTCAATCGTAATTTCTGTTTCATAGGGAAATTAATACTAATAATAATAACTGCTTGCATTTGATTTAGTCACGGAGAATAGATCTATAACCAAATTCAGGCGATCACACTATAAAGCAAACTTGACCAATCTAAATCCATAACAATTATATTGATTATATTAAATTATAATTCAAATAAAATAAATATTTTTTTAATCTTCCGAAGGACAACCATTTTACAATGCTTTATGTCCAGCCCTGCCTGCTTAATAATGCGATGTGATTTGAAATGATATACTTAGTCTTAGTGTGCTTTGTATGAAATGTGCATGTGCTTATGGAAAAGAAAATGCAACTCACAAGTTTCCATATAGAAAAAGAATAGATTATTAAAACATCATATGATTATACAGCGTCAAAAAACACCTAAAGATTTTTAGAAGTAACAGAGATTGTTTCAATAATGCACTTGAGGGATTGTACTTCTTTGCTGTCCACGTGCAAGTAATCTGCCTCAAGGATCGAATCGGCAGAAAGCTTTTCAAATAATGCCTTTCACAGTAAAGAGGTGGAAGAGCTAAAGAAAGAAAAACTTTCGAGCATGTGTGGGAGAGTGTACTTTTGGCTTCTGCTGCCTTTTTCCTCTCGTCTCGAATGGACCAGAGAAATAAATAAATAAAAATAAGTGCAATGTTGACACACTGTGTCCTTGTGCCCAGATTATCCACTCATGCCTGAACGGTGGATAAAGCCTCTACATTATTCAGTCAACTTTGCCTGGCGTGCTGGGCCTGGGCTGGGAGAGAGATGTAGAGTCGCTGAGCGCATCTCGCCGAGAGAGCTTCACTAGTTTAAGTTGGATGTTTCAGCATCCTATGCTTGGAGCGTACATGAGCCTTACAGTTCACAGGCGCTGGAATGACAGGTTCATTTATAAAGTGTGCTGTATTCTCAGGGGGAGCTCAAGTGTTCGAGAAAAATCTAAACACAGTAATAGAAGCGCTGTTTTGTTAGAGAGTAAAGAATTGGCCTCTTTTCAACCTGGATCTTCCTCTTTTGAGGCTGCTGTTGCGGGTGCTGAAATTTTAATCATGCGTTTTCAGGAGTGCTTTAGAAATTCTACACGTAAACAAATATCTGCCAGTGTCTGCTCCTAAAAATGTTTTGGTTTTGTCTTTGCAAAGCGAGCAAGTATCTGCTCTGTGACCACTGAAAATGTTCCACAGAGGAGAAGGAAACAGTGTCAGGCCTTCTGAGTACTTCTTAGTGGGTTTTGTTGAGCTCTTGTCTATTTTGTATTTTAATGTTTAATGTAGTTGAGATCTGTTTCCTGAAATTACTTATAGGAAAACACGCTCATAATTTCCTCATCCTTATTCCATCCCAAATGTAAATGACTTCCTATCTTCAGTTGAACACAAAGCAATGGATATTTGATGTATTGATTGATAATTCAGTTTAAATTTTTCATAGTTTTTTATAGTTTTCTCTCACGAACATACTGTTAAGTTTTTGCTCTACAGGAGTAATTTGGATTACCTTTATGATGGATTTATTTTTCTTTCTGGAACTTCGACACATTGACCCGCATATGTGAATATAACATGACTATGATGATTTATATTTATGTATATCATAGTCTGTCTGAATACTAGGGGTGGGAGAAAAACTCGATGCATCTCGATTCATTATCTACCGATCCAGAATCGATTCATAAAAATTCAGTTCAAATTGCCACTATGCGCAGGCGCGGAAAATAAATATCCGTCGACAGATGAACGTAAATGTGCTGGCGAATCTTTACAGTCTACGTATCATAGTTACCAACGTGCCTCCGCTTGAAAAACGACTCCGTTCAAGCGCCTTGTACCGCCGATTTCAGCCAGCACTTGCCGTTTTCAGCAGCATAAAGCACCTCGGTGGATCTGGAGCCTAAATGACGAATATAACTGTAAAAAATTATAGTGTAAACATCAATAACAGCTTTAACTCGACAAATGAACATGGTATAAGCGCAGGGCTGTACGTTAACTTGTTTTGCACGTAGCACGAGTGATGCAGAGGTTTAATGTTTTGTAGCACAGGCCAAACACATTCTTTTACTATACAATAATTATATATTTGTCCACATACTGTAGCATACTATTATATTATATACTATGGTACACGTCAGTAAAATTCCTCCTTTTGCAGGTACAATAGTGTTTTTGAGCCTTACCACAGTAAATATTAATTTTGTAAATAAGAGAAAGTATACTTTAGTGTTTATGTAGTTTATCAATTTACTACTAGAAAACTACAATTTACTATAGTAAACGTTATAATACAATACAGTGTTTTTAATCTGGATCTTCAAGTTAACTAGACTTTCACTTTTACGCTTTGTCGCAAAGAGAGTGTGGTTGACAAATAGGGATGGGTATCATCAAGATTGTATCGATACCTATATGGATACTACTTATCGATACCGGTATTTATAAATACTGTTATGGATACTACGCTCTATAATTTGATGCAAAAACACATGATGTGAAAAGATGTTAAACATTTTTAAGTTTCTTTATTACAGCTGAGCTTTAAAACTGCAGTTTATGTTGGAGCAGATGGTTGAGTGGTTCATGCTCGGAGATATGGTGCCGGTGCGTCCCGGGCGATCCAAGTTGGAATCCCGGCTTGTGGTCCTTTCCCTGACCCCTGAAAGCTCCACAAGTGCAATCATGCTACTCTTTCACTCATAAACACGCAAAACAAGCAGATTACAAATACATGGCGGAAATCATATGGCCCTAGAAAACCACACATACGTCAAGCAAACTTCTGCCATTCGGACATCATTCAGGGATGGAAAATGACAGGCAGCAGCCCATAATTCGCCATTCAAGCTTATGCATACTCTGGAATTGACCCAATTATGTACCGGTCTAAAAAAGTAATGGTTCTTGGTACCCATCAGACGTTGCTTTTTACACAAGAGAAATAAACTCTCAGAGCAGCTCTGGAGATGGAGTTCATGTGTTCATGTCATCATACAGTGAGACGATAACAAATGCACAAGCACACGCGTGTAGTTATATGTTATGTTGTCCAGCTCATTAACGCAAAACAAGCAGATGACATATTTAACACAAAAACACAAATGGCATCGCGACCAACACACCTCACACAAACTGTCTGTGTCTAAATCACGTGCAAAACTGTATCACAAGCGTGCTACACTTGCAAATTTATTTTCCGACAGACAGATTTTTTGTAGCATGTGCAACACGTTGCATCTACAGCCCTGTATAAACGGGATAATCCAGCTGTGTACATATAAACTTTATATGTAAATGTTACATTTATTCGATTGTGTTGTGTGAAGAAAAGAAATCATGCAGATATGAGACTCCACGAAACTACTCCTTTAATATAAACAAGCCACTTGTATAAAAAACATTTTTCAAATATATATATTTACTTTTTCATATGAGTGTATTTTAAATATATGTGTGTGCAGTGCATTTATATCAATATTTGAATACACAAGCATACATGTATTTAAGAAATACGTGCAAATTAATATTAATATTTATATATGTATATGAATTGATATACAGTAGACAGTGCTCTGCGTAAATGAGTACGCCTCCTTTGAAAAGTAACATTTGAACAATATCTCAATGCACACAAAAAACATCTAAAATGTTGACAAGACAAAGTTTAATTTAACATCTGTGACATAACTTACAATATAAAAATGTAAGTAATAATATAACTAAGAATAAAAACGTTTCAGCTTTACTCAAATAAGGGTGAGGCAAAAATGAGGACAACCCACAACAAAACCTACTACATCTTGTACTTTGTATGGCCTCCATGATTTTTAATGACAGCACCAATTCTTCTAGGTATAGAATGAACAAGTTGGTGACATTTTGCAACATCTATCTTTTCTTCAAGAATAACCTCCTTTAGAGACTTGATGCTGGATAGAGAGTGATGCTCAACTCATCTCTTCAGAATTCCCCATAGGTGTTCGATTGGGTGCAGATCAGAAAATGTACTTGGCACCTGAATCACTTTCACCCTGAAATCCAACAGTTGCCTTTGATGTGTGTTTAGGATCGTTCTCATTCTGAAAAGTGCACAACAACCAAGGGCATGGAATGATGGTAGCATCTTCTCTTTCAGTATAGAGCAGTACATCTTTGAATTCATGATGCCATCAATAAAATGCAGCTCCCCGACACCAGCAGCACATGTGACATTTCTCTTCCAATGTGTTGCCATTGCTGACAGCAGGAAAAGGAAGGGGTTTTCTTTAAGTAACACCCTTTTATAGACCGCTGTCTGCTGGACACTTGTGTAATGAATCATTAGACTCACATCTAGTTGAATCTTGTTCAATTAGACATTTGAACAGATTTGCTCCAGAGACTTCCAGTGGGGTGTCCTCATTTTTGCATCACCCTAATTTGAGTAAAACTGAAAATTTGTTTCTCTAAGTTATGTTATTAACCTTACTTTCATGTTATAAGTTAAACAGATGTTATATAAAACGTAGTCTTGACAACATTTTGAAAGTTGTATTAGTTTCATTGAGATATTGTTTAAAATGTTACTCTTCAAAGGGGTTGTACTGATTTACGCTGAGCACTGTATTTATGTATCTATGCGTGTTCATTTATTTATACATATAAATATACACAACACACACACACACACCATATATTACATAAACACATTATTTTGGAACTGATCCATCTTTTATTTGTAAATACTGTACATCATATTTATATACAGTATGATTAAGTTACAAATTTCAAGAATGTCTATAGTGCAACATGTCAAAAAATGATCAGTTTACATACTGTGTAAGTACAGACGTCATAATAATAAGTTATAGAAGTTCATATAATAGAAGTTTCTGTCTAATGTGAGGTCACCAGATGAATGGTGTTTGTCCTTCAGAATATCAAGACTGAAGAGAGAACGCATTACAGTATTTGAAAAAAGTAAAAGCATTAGGTGATGTTGAAGATATTGGTTTGTTGTCAGGACAGAGAGTGTTTTCGAGCTGATAAACAGTTCTCAGAAGTGCGTTTTAGCTCTCTGTTGAGTCAAGAGTGTTTGCTCTCTGTTTGATCTTCTCAGGAGCCCCTTTATTGCTTTTTGAAAGCTCTGAGTATGTGTATTTCTTCCTTTTTCCCTCAGCGCTGATACAGTATTTAGTCTGTCGTGCAATTACAAGCCACTTTCATTTGCATTTATTTATTTATTGCATATTATGACTGCGCAGGCTCTTGTTTTGAAAACAAGTCTGGTCTGGTCAGGCACATTTCCAAGACGAGTCTGTAGCCCATAGAAATGATTTTGGTGGTTTGGAGCTTCTTTGGCACATAAATGCATTCTGTTATAAAGCGTCCGTTTGAGCAAGCTGCGGGTCATTGTGAGAGGTTGAGAGAATGTTTACGGAAGGAATATTTTGTTGCTATTTCTTGAAGTGTACTTATTTCGTGATTAAATATATTTAGGCCTCGAGATTTGATGCTCCACCACAATTTTTCCCTTTCACCGTTGTGCATTTTCTCGCAAATTATTTTTTCCTTTCCCTTGAGATGTACATCCGATGATGTCCTCTAATATACGATACCAAGATTATTTCTTTCTTTACATGGCTTACTGTGTGAACGCAGGGGCCGGCTCTTATACTGTATCTCTTCTCCTTTTTCATTCTTAGTCATTTTTATGTGTCCAATTATTTATCAATTATTTTGTTTGTCACAATGAAACAGAAGTTAACGTCCATTGCGTTATAAAGCTCAGCTGTGTTTTCTTTTGCAAAGTGTTGTGCAGATTTTTGCAAACATAGGCAGAAGTCGTTAGGTTATATAAGTGTGTAACTTTGCACAGTGAACATACTACAGTACATACTGTATAAATATTATTAGCAAAAGGGTAAGATGCTATTGTAAAGATATCCAGTGCCTTTTACTTTTTAGTTTAATTATGCTTCATCTTGTGAAGCCACTGCACAGCAGCATCAGAGCACAAACAGACCTGCAGCTACTGTCCCACTGCCTTTATTTATTCTTTCCTCTAACTTAGCCCATCAATTAACATCAGTGGAATTCAGCAGTTCAGCAAGTATCGCCGGAGTCCAGGCTTGTTAAGTCCGGCTCTGTGGGGTTCCAATCTATAAGACTGGACTAATGCTTCCAGCCATCAGAGCACACACACTGTACACTCTCTCTCTCTCTCTCTCTCTCTCTCTCTCTCTCTCTGTCTATGTTTCTGTCTGTATTTCTGTCTTTGCCTGTCTGTTCATCTGTCTGTTTCAGTTTATCTAAGAGATGAATAGATGTCTATCTGTCTGATCTGTCTGTCTGCATGTCTGTATATCCATTTCTTTATTTATATCTTTCTGTTTGTCTTTCTGTCTGTTCATCTATGTGTTGATCTATCTGTCTGTCTGTTCATTGTCTATCTGTCTTTCTTGCTCTCTATGTGTCTGTCTATATATCCGTCTCTTTCTGTATTATTTTTTTTTTGTCTGTCTTGTTCATTTTCTGTCTGTCTGCCTGTCTCTATCTATGTTTGTCTTAAAAGTTAATTTATCTACCTGTCTGTCTGTCTGTCTCTCTCTGTCTTTCCGTCTGTCTGTCTTTCTGTCTATCTCTTTATCTCTCTCTTTTTCTTTTCTCCTCTGTCATACTGAATCCCCAGAAACATAGTCCGACTGAATTTAGGCGGGATGCAGGCAGTTTACACGTGACTTTTCCCAGTAGCGCAGTAACACAGCACAGTATGTCTTTTACTTTTTCCAAATGATAAAACTAACATTTCTTTTAAAAGTATCTCCATAAAAGTTAAAACTGTAGTGTTTGAAATGCGCAGTAAGATCAATTACCAAACAAACAATCCGTTACTTCATGCCATTTATGCAGAGACGGAGACTTACAGGCAGTAGATACCCAACAGCAGCTTCTCAAGACCATGTAAATTGCAAATTACTTTAAACACTGGCAATTCAATCCGCACATTTGAAGACATTGACAATCTACAGAGAGACAGTTTTAAGTTAAAATCTTGCTCCCGGTCTGTCTTAATGGAAAGCTATTAATGCCGAAATGCCTGAACAAATGCTTCGCCTCGCAGGAATCGCATTTGTTATCGAGGCCATTTGTTATTGAAATGGAAAGCGCGCTGCTATTTTGCACATATGGGCATGAATAATATACCCAAATCCGGCAAGTTTATTTATGGCGTGAGGCTGTGTGTCTGTCTCTTGTGTTTTATTTGCTAGAAATGTTCTGTCTGAATCCTGACATCCTTTTGTTTCTATATAAATTCTTTATTGCTTTGCCGTGGCAGAACGATTTTCTCATGAGTCGGTGCGATATTAAAGCCCAACTTGTACTTTTTGTAGGGTGGAAACTGCTTTTTTATTGTCACGGAGCTTGAGAAATACAGCAGGCAAACACGCACGTCTTTTTGACATTCATATACTGTACATCTTTACCCACGAGGACGACCCCCCGACCCCGGCAGCAGTCCAGAGAACACATGATCTCGTCCCGCACCTTGATCCTGTACTGTTACATTAGCTAATGAAGAAGACGTAAGCGACGCCTCTCGAAATGCTGCGGTTGCACTTTCATGGGAACACCACGTCCTGTACGTACCTGGCCGAGGACACCAACAGTTCGAACTGAGAGACAAAGCAAAATGGTCACCTTACCCAGGGCTCATTGTGACGGCTGCCAGAGTCACCAAAGAGTCTCATCGGAAATCAATAAACTCACTCTTTAATTGTGTAAGAAAAGAGATTCCCTGTTTATGACAGCACATTATCTGTTAGGACAACTTGACTTTGGTTCTACCCTCCTGATTATTGAACAGATAATGAAAATGTACTTTCGTCTGGATTTTCTGGCGTTCCTTTAAAATGCACAATGAACAAATGTACAAATTTTAAGCTTATTAAGCTACAATTCATAACTTTTGCCTCTGCCATCATCTCTGTTCGCTGTCCTTCCGAAACCCCATGTGTCCAAATTAGCTGTTTTTCAGGAAATGGAAAAACGCTGTACTTTTCAAATGGTTAAATACTGTGTTATCAAAGTTGACAAGCCCTTTTTAATACTTTTTATTTGGTTAGATATTTGCAAAACCAAGTGACAAACTAATTATTTACGGCAAAATATAAAACATTTTTTATGGAGATACCGGGTTTCAGAAGGACAGCAGCGATTTGCAGGTAAGTTTATATACTTATCTTTGCGTAGGTTAAAGTCAAATCACATCAAATTTACATTTCCCACAAAATCGTACACAAGAGCTGCAATTATAAATCATCATTATAAGCTTACAATTGTAAATTGAGGTAAAATATGTAGACAGTTTTTCTTCTCATGTATTTCCTCAATAGGTGATTATTGTTTTATTCAAGCAAAAAAGTTACGTGTTGAAGCAACATTTGAACAAGAAACTAAAGTAATATTAAAACTTTTATCGAGATCACACGCCATGTATTATTGCGACCAATCTCACTGTTTTCCCCGATGAAGCGCGCATGCAACTTCAAAATATGAAAGTCAGATTTCATTATGTTTTGTTTACTCTTGCTTTTTTTGTGTGCCGTTTGTTCGCTTCATCAGCAGTCTCAGGGAGTCACCGGTAGGTGCTGAGATGCAGAATCATCCGGCATGTGCAACCTCTCCTGCCACATGCTGTGTCTGTACCTTTTCGTGCATTTCTTATTAGCCAATCGCCAAGGGAGCCAGCAAGATCCAGAGCTCTGATCGGGCCCCTCGTGCCTAATCAAGTGCTATAGCCACAGTGGGGCATTTGCATCATTTGATAAAGGGCCGTTGCCACCACAGCTGCCCTTCATCTTTCACTGGCGTGATTTCTACCCTTTTTCCACTTAGAATCTCTAAAATGCATAAGTAGCACCAACACGCACGCTTGATATTTTTGGGCTTTGTCAGTGTAAAGCAAAAACATAGTTTTGGAACTATTTAAGCTGAATAATGCAGTCTTTAAAATACTGTACCTGTGTAAAGATGCTAATTTCTGGCACACTCTGGTCTGTGGCTACATTTTTGGCACTTCCTTTTTTTACACTCAGATTTGATGGCACGTTGTGCTTAATTATTCATATCTATCTGTTACGGCAGGAAAATCGTATGGACACTAACATCACTACAACTGGTTAAATCTAATATTCCCCCAATCGTGTGTCAAGTTTGGATGTTATTCTTGTGGAAATTCCTCTGCTGTCAGTTCATGTTAGTCGGGGGACGAGCAAAGCTGAGGTGAATTCTGAACAGGTGATTTCTTTCACCTGCGAGCCTCGGCTTCTGTCTCAATATTTCTGTCACAATCTCTTCTTACGGATCTCTCTGTCATGCACTCACTCACTCACTCACTTTCACACAAACGCACACACCACAATCTTCATTGAATAAGAACTACATGCATTTAAACATTAAGCACTTTATAAATCTGTAACATAAGTTTTCTTATACTGGTTTTCAAATATTGTAAACAAATCAAACCGTATTCATCATGATTTTTTCAGTAGGCCTACTTAATTGTTTTATGCATTTAGTTTTCTGTTTATCGTATAGGGCAAGGCCTTTAAGAAAAATAGGTGGCACATGTGATGGCACATCATATGTTAGGCAGCGGCTCTTAAAGATGATCATGGGGTGCTCATTGGGTGTTTACCATTCCTGAGGGAAGACCCACCTCTCTCTCTCTTTCTCTCTCTCTCTCTCTCTCTCTCTCTCTTTCTCTCACTGTCACGCATGAAAATCTACTGTAAGTGTAGTTTTCAAGCACTCCACCTGCTAACCATTGTGCTTGTATTTAGATGTTATAATTCATGGCACCACCTCAAAAGCATAAAAAAATCCCCAAAAATACAGGCATGCCCGCGCTGGAAGTGACATTTGGAATTCACCAAGGATAGCTTTTTAATTTTTGTAACAGTCAGCCTCACGATATAAACTCGCCGCCACTCATTGCTCCTGCGAATTTACATATAAAGTGTCTGATAAGCATATTTATGTGTTGGCTGTGTGTGTTTGCACATTACGATGCCGAACATAAAAGAGGGTGGGGGGTTGCGAGCAATGTGTTTTGGATATCTATTAAACAAAAAAAACGAGAAAAAAATAATGCAAGGGGTACAGGGATAGGTGATGGAGCGGGGGGTTGTGGCGGAGAGACAGAACGCGCGCAGGAGATCCGTCTCGGGATTGTCAGGAGGATTTACGGAGCAGGTGTGCAGCCATCAATCACGTCAGCGTGTGCCAAAGACAACTTTGTGTCTCGCTGCCATTTGTACGGCTGTCCACACAAATTGATCCTTAACAAGGCGGCTCTCCTCCCCTCTTGAAGGAAGACTCGGCTTTTAACAGATCCATGAACGCTGTGCTTGTTTACCCAAATGTTGAAGAGAAATTAAATGTGACGCTTTGCAAACGGTTGCTTCCGGCGCATCAGAAGCAGAATGATTCTATGATGATAACCAACTAGGATTGTTTTGCTGGCCTCATTTTTTGAGACTAGCATTGATAGGGTGACATGCAGGATTCAATTAGGGATTTAATCTTTAGTTTAACTTGTGATTAAACAGATTTAGGCCATTACTGCTAACATTGACAGAACATTGGTAGATGCTTGCGGTGAGCCGGTTCAATGGGATATGACATGAGGACAGCGTAAATGATGAGAACGAATGACCATACCTTTTCACATCCAGGTGTAGTTGAATCTGCCTATGGGAAGCATATATAATTTAGCATTGTCAACAGTCCCTCTACCTCACTGAAAATGCTCTTATAGTGGTTTTTAGAGTAAATACACAGGGGAGTGGGACTGAGGTCTTGTGAAGTCTTAAGATCTCAGAAAAAGATCCACGCACCACACTGCTCCGCGTACAGAAAACTAATTTCTTTGAAAACGTGTTCATTTTTTACTTTCCGCTACTTTTTATACAATAGACCATAGCATTGCATCAGTCTTACAGACAATGTTTTCCTTCAAATGAACATCAGGTGAAACAGCATGACAGCTTTCATTTTTTAATTTTATTGCATAGTTTGAGATTGCATAGATTGTTTTGGTTCTTGCATGAACTGGGTAGGAAAAAATGGCAGGAACATACTTGAATTTTTTTTTTTAAGCTTTGCAAATTGTTCGTTTATGTGAAAATACAGTTTAAAACTAATGTATGTGTAATGTACGTTGTTCATTTCTAGTAAACAATACGTTTTCTTAATGACTTTCACTATCTCTGTTGGAAAGTGCAAGTAGGTTATTGCAGGTTTGCTTTGTTGATGGTGAGCGTACTTTACAAATGTATCTTTAAGTCTAATGATGTCAAACTTATTTTTCTGAGATAGTTTTTTGTATTTTATGAACCTGCTCAACAAGTCTTCTCATCACAGCTTAAGTAAAAACACATCGGTTAAATGATTGAAACTACACCAGAATGGATAACAGGTTTGCACATTTTTCCTTAATCTAACCGTTTTTAGTTCCTCAAAGAACCTTTCAGTCAAAAGCTCTTAAAAGAAGCATTTCATTTTTTACTTTTTTTCTGTGCAATTTTCTAGACGTATATACTGGTCCAAAAGGATTTCCGATTCAATTTTCTTTTTATTTCTATTTTAAAATATCACATATATAATTAGATCCTTAACACTTTGTTTGGTGATACATGTTCTGTGGGTTGTATTCAGTAACACTTTCCTTGAAGCATGTATGTATATTGCATTATAAAGAGTTATTAAAGGGTAAAATGCATTATAATGTGTGTTGTGTTGTAATGCATTACATGTCATTTGAAAGAATTATAACCAATTTAAAATGTGTAGTGTAACGATGAATTGCTAAGTGTTATAATGTATTAACTGTAATATCAAGTATTTATAAGTCAATACAATGCATTAGAAGGTGCATTACAATGCTTTAAAACTACTTTTATAATGCAACATACACACATGCTTCAAAGAAAGTGTTACCGGAAATTCGGCACTTCGGAATTTTCTTTTTTTTTTAAAGAAAGAAAATTGAAAGTTTTTGTTGATGTTCAAGATTTTTTACGGAAACCACACAGTCGGTCAAAGAATCATTTAGGAACCTTTATTTTTAAGTGTGTACCTATCAATCTTTATCACATTACATCTGATTCTCATTATAGCATATGTGACATCGGTTATAAAATACCCCGATTAACTGCAGCAAATAGCCAAGAGGAAACCAAAGAAAGGCTTCCTGCTGACGCTGCAAATGCCCACACGTGTACACCTCTCCGTGATTCGATATGAGTAGAGGACAATAGACCTCCAGAATCAAAGAAACAGCCTGTACTTGTGAATTATTGATGCCGATGATTTATCTCCCTTACTAGATCTGTCAAGAACTGAACGCTTGCTTCTGCTATACGTACGGCTGTTGCTAATTCGAGCTCGTAAAATTTGGCCGTTTTTTGACCAAGACGTAATTGCCATGGACTTTTCTTAGAAATAAGCCGTCGATTATTCCCTCGATCAGTCTAGCTTATTCCTTAATGCCTTGTTTAAGAGTGGGTCTTAAAAGTTTAAATTAACATTATCGTTTCATCTCCAGAGGGAGAACTGAAGCCCAGGGAGCATTTAGTCTTGTTTCACTGACATATATGACCACCAATGTGAACGTGGAAAGCAGTACAATGACTTAGTCGGTGGCTGGAGGGAAATTATCGGTCGATAAAACAGATTTTAAGGTATTAATGCATATTCTTTAACTTTTCCTTAATTTCTGGAGCTTATTTTGTTTCTGTATGTTTGTTTTGTAGGTTCAGCAGTTTCTTAAAAACAAATAGATTTAAGTGATTATATCTTTGGCATCCGCAAAAAAAACATATATTGCATCTAATGCAGTATATTCAATTCAATTTTAGCTTAAGCTATCTTGACATGTTGATATCCAAATAAATCCCAGCATATTTTTTGGTCAGTCAAGAGAGAAATACAGTTTCATCTTAAATGTAATGGAGAGAGAGAGAGAGGGGGAGAGAAAGGGATTGGTCTTCGTTTCTTGGGCTGTCGCACCTTCAATTAAATACTGAAAAGTGAAAGTGGGTTTCCATGTGGGCCTGTTGCATTATGGGATACTGGTAAACTTCTGAGAGCCAGCTGCTTCATATATCTTCTTAACACTCATACTTTACAATACATGAAGAATAGTGGAGCAGGTCTTGTGAATGTGTTATTCACATTGTAACACAAATCATGATGCACTTCTGCTTGCGTCACACTGCCATGTGATGTTAACTTTATCCGAAAAAAGTTTGACTGATCGGGTGATGGCAGCTGGAAAAGTGATTTTTATTTTCTAGTGTTAGCACAAAACCGATGCCTCAGGTATTGGCCCATCAGGGCCATTTAAATTGTAATTTATTTCCCTAACGTCCTTTTAAGTGTCACTATGTACAGCCTGCTGGCTTTGTGTCAAATTACATTAACCTTAAAGTTTTAGAGCAGGTGCCAAAGTCGACAGCCAAACTATTCTCATGCCTAAACAGACCGGGTTCACTAAAAATAACACTCACTTGAAGTTTAAAAACTTCTGGTTGTCTTCAGCACGGAAATGGGGATGGCAGCCATGACTAAGACCAAACTCTTTGATGGCTTTCTCTTTCATGACCCAGAACCTGTCTTGGTACTAAATACAAGCATTATATATTTTCGTTTTATTTTTTTAAATATTACATTCATAATACAATCTTACACCTTAAATATATTGAATTTTTTAAATATTTGTTTAATGCACGCATATGCATGCACGCACGCACACACACATTTTCATGAATTTTGAATTACAAGGACATCGACATGTCCTCAAAATGTAGGGTGCGTGGCCAAACACATCAATACACACTCCATTGTAAGGACTGTGCGTCCTTATAATGTAGGTCTAATAAGTGCACACACACAAACTACACTAGCCACTTTAAACTAGTTAACGATTCATTATTTTACTATACCTACATCAACAAATGTATGCATAAAGCAGCAAGTGAATGATCATGACAGAAAGACAGTTCTGCACTGCATTTTAACTGTAAGCAGCGTGCACCTTAAAAAGTTTAACCAGAGGAAATTATTTATAATTTATCGGCAATAATATGTCGGGCTAGATTTTATTTAATTTAATATTAAAAGGATAATTTGTTGGCCGATACTGTGCATCCCTAATATATATATACAATTTTATTTAATAAAAAGTGTTTGAAATGAAGCATTTTGACGAAATAATAAATGGCACAAATGGGAACTACTTCAATACAGTTTCAAAAGCATTACAGGGTGAGACCTGAAAAAACTGGCTGATAAAGTGCAAAGTCAAGGCAAAAGTTAACTACTTTGAAGACACTTACGTATGTCATTTCGGACTTGTTTTAATTTCTTTATTTTACAGTAAATACATTATTCTCCATTATTGTTTTGATGATTTTTTATAGTCTACAATCCAGAAAAAATATGAATAAGTAATTCATAAGTGATCCTAATCTTTTTAAGGAATTGTTATTGCCGGGAATGTTATAGCGTATACTACCTGGATATAATAACTGAATTATCTTGTGAGAGTTCATGGCCTGTATAATATATTGTTTATCACTTCTAACAACCGCTTGTGACATTTGAGCACCCAGCCACACTCCAGCAATGTAAACAGCTATTGAAAGTCTAGTTTTATGAAAGTATTTCATCCTGTTTTACTTTTAATTTAAAATTGATTTCAGACTAAATCTGTTATAAGTCTTGGTCTTGGTCAAACTGTTGCCTGCATCCGCCATGTGTTTTTTCCTCAAATAGTTCTATACACAGGACTGGCCTGCTTGTGTCTGCTCGAAGTGTCACCAACAGAAGGGTTTCACACCAGGTGAAATGAGCTGGGCTTTTTCCTCCTCCCTGAGCTTATTTACACCTCTACATCTCGCTCACCTACCTTCGCCATAGCTCATCGGCACACTGATGGCGCGTGATCTAATCGGCAATGATCATTTACGAGCCGCGCCTCCGGTCATAAATATTCAAATGAGCTGTATTTTGTCATGCTTTTAAGAAGCGTGTGATTTGTCCCTCGCTCTCCACCCCTTCTTACACCACAATTCATCGCCACCAATCTGCGGCGTCCTTTTTCCTCAAAGTTCTCCGTTGCAGGACCATGATTAGAATGGATGGCTGCGATACACCGCGATATTCAATCATCCACATGCGTGTCAGTTTAATAGTCGTTTTATGATTCCAAGATATTAATTGATCTGCCTTTATTACAGAACAGATTTAGGAACTATATGTTCATTACGAAGGAAATTCAAATTGCATCCTCATGCGTGCATTCACAAATCAGGCAGGGGTAGAGCTACAGTACATTCACATCTTTTATTGCATAAGTGACTTACAGGGCTTTTAAGCTTTTCTTTTGAGCAGTATTTGTTTCTTTTGAAATGGGCAAGCAAGCAAAATATGGGTGACACTGACATGCCACCGAATGCATATAAGATCGGCTTCGTATCTCTTGAGTTCTCGCGTGAAACAACTTTGCCGGACCTCAGCGTTTCATCGTCTCTTCAGCCTACATTGCTGACAAGGAAATGGTGATAATAGTAATAGCCTTTTATTTCATTGTGTCTTTAATTCCTCCTTTATCTCTCGGGAGCTTAATAAAGCCTTTCTAACTTACTGTCAAGAACTAAAACAAACAAGGTGTGCTGGACCTGATGGAGAGGTCCAATTTGAGCCCATCTTAATAGAATCTATAATAAGCGTTCAACTCGGCCATGATAGAATGCCACTGTATCTGTTGATAACAGTCCCGGCTCTGAGCGCTCGAGACACAGTCTGATGTATCTTCACTGATGGGCTCCGGCTGAGACTTGAGGACAGAAAAACTGGGGCAAGTGTCCGTTTGGTTTGACCACTCCATTTGAGATTGTCAAACCTCTGTTGTTTTCAAGGATTTTTTTCTGTTTCTTCTAGTTGTTTGAGGATTGTGGTTACAATAGACTGCACTCTTGAAGGAAACGTTTCAGATAAGGTTGGATAGCCTGATGCAATAAAGGAACCTCTTTAAGGTTCTTTCAGAAGACTTCATCAAACCTGGAGGGCTTTTCTTTTTACTCTCTGAAATGATGATATCAATGCGCTGATCTGGAGACATTTATAACGATGGTTTAATGATATGTTGTGGCAAGATTTATTGTAATACCAAAATTACATTATAGTACAATTGTTATTAAAAAATATATTATTTTATAAATAACCCCCCCTTTTGTAAGTGTTTAGATTCCTTCGATTTTATTTTATGTAATCTGTTCGTTCCTATGGTTTACCTAACAATACCTGTCAACATTTAAGTTATATTTTTTGTGCTTTTACTGTTTTAAGTAGTTCTCTGTAAGGCTACAGATTTCTTAATTTGTACTTACATTTTTTTAATACTTACTTTTCAATTCTTATAAATGTAGATAGACTTCAAATTAAACTTTGAAAGTTCTCTATTCTACAAACACTTGAGAACTATAAATAGTTTTCTGATAAATACATCTGATAATTTTTCATTTTGTATATTATAAAATATAGTAGTGCTGTTATCTCATAAACTCAGTATCACTTAGTCTTGAGCTAAGTCTGTCTTGACACCGCTATTTAATATTATACAACAGTTCTTTTTGCTTCTCGAATCTGATTGGCTTAGAGCCATGCGATATTCCACCGGTATCACCATGGGAACCACCTCACCATTTGTATCACTCCACCACTAAACTGACTTATGAAACTAGTAAAATATGCACATTTGTTCTTTTAGGAATGGCTAAAAAATTACAGTGCGGAACGCAAGGATTCCGAGATGCACTCAAGTGGTATTGCGTTAATATATCAGTGCTTTTCTATATCCAATCTAGGCAACTATAAATCTTAGGGTTGTGGGATAATACAAGTACAGATGCTACTAAACTACATTTTTTGGTAGTGCTTCAGTAGTGCTTTTAAAATATGAAAGTGTTGCCGGTAACAATTATCTTTTTTCCAGCTGAGTATTTGTTTCTGTGATTCACTGTCACAATATTTTGTGCAGCTTTACAAACTGAGCGAACACAGACATCACACATGCTCTCCTTGAATATTTGTCTCCGGTTCTCTCCTTACCAAATAGTGAAGGGAAATCTGATTCATTTCGGGGAACTGGTTGGTTTGTTTTAGTGAATCTGTCCAATCATATAGTCCATTTTAATGAATAGTAAAATAATGACAAGCAGAAAATAACAAGCTTGTCTGTAACAAATTAAATATTTAGTTAAAATCAGATTTTTTTATGTATTATTATCTATAACTGAGATCCTTTTTTTTATGTCAATAATTATAGCACTTATGGTTGAGTATGGTACGCAAATTTTTCCGTTTCCACTGTGAATGGTACCCAAATAGGGAACCGCACCTTACCACTTTTTTGGGACCCTTTCGTAAGGGTACCTAGCACAGTAGTACCAAAAGTACCGGAACCTAATGGGTGGAGCTAGTCTCACTGCAAAACGCTGATTGGTTTTCAGAGAATCGTCACTTGTACGTACAACAAGGGGAACCAAAGAGTATAGATGCCAAGAGGCGAAACTCAATAGATGATTCCATTGTAACACTTGTGCCCTGCGTTTCCGCCATTTTGGGGTGAAAGCGACTCTGCTTTCTGGTCTGGCGATGGCAATATCAGCTGCTTTCTTTAAAAAATAAAACATTAAAGCTGAAATCCAACCTGAATGATGATAATACTTGACGACAAAAGCCTTGGATCGCTAGAAACCTTGTCAGATATAAAACATTTTCACCCCAAAATGGCAGCCGCGCTGTTTTCTCTCATAAACGCACCAGAGTTGTGCCTCTTGGTATCTATACTCTTTCGGGGAACGAAAACACAGGACATGCCATTGTCATTTACAGATTGCTTTGTTGCGTGAGAATGACATCGACTTTCAAGCCTACCTGTTGTCAGTGGAAACACAAGCATGATAATGGATACCCGTAACGAAGCGTAACATACTGTACTGTACCGAACCGTTCTGCTCAGTGGAAACGAGGCATTACATTACTAAAAGCAGCTTTTTGTTCATAACTTTGTTGTGTAAAGGCCATTGCGCATTGAGTCGGAAATTTTCGTCTGAAATTTCTGCACGTTAAAAAAAAAATACGACCTCACGTTGTGTCAATCACATTTACATACTGCCTCTGATATTTTTGATTTACTGAGTTTTTCGCACCCGTAGCGAGAATTTTGAGAGGCGTTTTGACAATTCAGAGACACCGTACAAATCAGCGCCAAATACATTAAAACGCATACCAAAATATCGGACTGTATGTGCAAAGACCTATGGTGTACCATTTGTAGTATCTTTCCGAGTAGAAAACGCCTTTTCATAAGAGTTCACATAAGTTGTTGCAACAAAAAACCATGAAAAAATGTTTATTGAGCAGTTCCTACAGATTCATAAAGTCTGTCAAGTCTTAACGGCTGGAAATGTTTGATCTATTGACAGCTCAGATGTGACTGACCTGCTCGCTCTGCTTTACCTAATCCCTGGTGACTGGAGGTTCTGACAGACTCTTTACTAGCATTTCCCAGTGCAAGTCTGAGCAAACCATCTTTAATTTCACGGGCACCTGTTTCACCATGTTTGCCGGGGAGAGGCAGACAAATTGCCGAGCTTATGTAACTTCTGCGATACTGCCAGAAAGTCACAGGAAGTACAAAATGTTGAACACAAGCTAAAGAGCTGACGGGTCCGCGTCTCTTGATAAATAAATGTACAGCTAAAAGACTGATTTTTGTCCTTTGAATAAAAAATGTTGTTATGAGTTCTGTGTGCTTTTGTGTCTATCCACTATTGACCTCTAGCTCTCTCTCTTTGCCTTTGTTGTATGTGGATAAAAGTGTTTTCATGTCAGTTTTTCATGTGTTTGCAGACAGCACGACTAAGCATTTATCCTCTGCTGCAACGCCGTAGATGAAACGATAATGAATTTTGCCAATCAAGTCGATTCCAATTGGATTAAGACAAAGCCAGTCAAATGACAAGCAACGGTTGTAAATGTGGTTTTGTTTGTTTATACTGCTGAAATTTTCATGACTCATCATCCCTTCAGGCACGTAGTCAGCGATTATGCAGGAACTAGCTTTTCAGATTAGTGTTTACCATTTCATGCATCTGGGAGTGCTGCTGAATTGGATGTTAATGGGGTAATTTTGCTTTAGTTTTGTTTTTGTTCAACCTGTTTCTTTTTTTCACAATAGTCACATCCCTCTGGGAAGCTCTTGTAGTTTTCCAATGAATACTTGTTTTGCTCTCAAAAATAATTACATTTAGCTTATTTCTGTTTTTGGATAAAGACATGAGGCGGCCCTGCGATGGGTTGGCACTCCATCCAGGGTGTATCCTGCCTTGATGCCCGATGACTCCTGAGATAGGCGCAGGCTCCCCGTGACCCGAGGTAGTTCGGATAAGCGGTAGAAAATGGATGGATGGATCGATGGACATGAGGCGGTTTTATAAGAAAGATGGGTTAATTAAATGTGTAATTGTTTTACCAATGTATTTGTCAATGATGGGATATGCAATTTAATCAAACAATTCTGTCAGTTCTCTTGTGATGCTTTTTTATGTTTCCTCTGAGCAGAGATGGACATGGAAATGTATTTATAATAAAAAAATACCACATTTATAGTGATCAAAATAAAAGATGAAAAACTGTTATGAACTTTTTTTAATATCCAAAATACAAGCAAAATTGACTGTCAGGTTTAATCTAACAATTAACTAAACTGTATCTGTATGCTAACTTTATGTTGTTCCATTCGTTTTCTATTTTTTCTTTTTAGCCAGAGTTTTTAGATTCCTCATCTTATATAATTCCTTATTTCCTTTAAGCCTAATAAAGATGCTGCCTCACACAAAGTAAAGTATGTACTGCACAACTAAACTTAATGTTTTTTAAATACAAAATACATGGGTTTTAGTAAATTGAATTTCAAATACATATTTTAATTACACATATTTAAATATTTTTTCCAAATAAATGGAAAAAAGTTGTATCTGCGTTTTACTTCTTGTAGCTCCATTGGGAGATCATTGTGTTAGGTTATGGGTTACATGATAAAATGTATACATTGAACTTGCACTGTACTTACGTCACTCTAGATAAAAGTGACTGCCAATTGTAATGTAAATGTTTTAACAGATTTGACTAGTTTCCTTTTATGTAGCTTTCAATGGGGAAAACAGTGGCATGTGACTTTTTATGAGACTGTTATATAATTGGGTCTCTGGTGCATCTACCAACTCAGAAAACGTGAAAAATTACAACCCAGTAACTTTGTTTTGGTGAGCCTATCTCTGCAAGCCTGGAGAAAACGAGCCGATCAGATTTTGCTCCCTTTCTGACATAGGTAGGGATCTTATTAAAATATTACTGGCCCTTAATCTGAAGGTTTTCACCCATGGAACTGCCAGAATTTTTGTTTTTACAAGCGACATACGTTAGGTCCGACACCATGGACAAATTCGAGCAAAGCATACCAACTGTTCTGTTGTTCACTGCAAAGTCCACCACAGAACACTATTTAGGGTCACAACCTGAGAGGAGACAAGAGAGCAATGTATTTATTTTATTTTTTAAAGACCTCAGTTACTCAAAAGTAGGTAAATGTCACTGTGACACTTTTGTCCTATGGTGAAAGTAATGTGTATTCCTTGTAAGCACGTGACGTGTTGTCGTGGGTACTTTCACATATTGAAAGCAGTGTGTATGTTTTGTAAATACGTGTCTGGTTTGTCATGTGTATTTCGCATGTAGAAAACGCGACATGCTGGAATCTGTTTGCTTATAGAAAACAATATGTTTGGTGTTTAAAAACGAGACACAATATATCTCATTCGCTTAATGTGATCCTTCTTTCTTGTTTTGTCGTTGGAAGCACAGGCTCACAGCCGGGGCTGCACTGTAAAAAAACTGTACTTTTACAGAATTTTCTGTTCACAAAGTTTACGGAGTAAAAAAAAAACTAAAAATACAGTCAAAATGTAAAATTACGAATAAGATTGCAACTTTATGGGGGGGGTTAATTTTACAGGGAAAAACTTTATTTTACAGTTCATTGACATTTATCAACATTATTTTTACCCAGCTCCCAGAACATTTCAGTTTTTATAAAACAAGATTTCTTTATTTTACAATTTCTTTTTAATTGTAAAATTACAGATAAGACAATACATTTACAAGAGAAATAGGCAAAACAATTTAATATTTATCTTTATATCCTATATTTATTTAATATTTTACGATATATTTTTCAGTTTACAGAATTTTTGTTGGAAAGGGGGCGGAGACTAGCAGATCATTTGCACTTAAAGAGACACACCAACATGTGCGTTTCTCCTCACATGCAATACTGAGCATTTAAAGCATGGTATAATAAAATAATCTTCACTGACACATTCTGTGGACTCCTTATAAAGTTTTATATTTATATAAAAGTAGAAAAAAATCTCCCCTTTAAACTCCAAACTAAGTTTCATTCACAACTGAAACCAGTTGTCCTCAACCATCATAGACTTTGTATTGGAGTTTTCAAGTGCTCATGTTGTAAATACAGCATCAAAATACCGCGTGCATACGGCAGGAGGCAATGTTTACATTGAGCACCTACGCTAGGCCGTCTCGAATCCTTCCTGCATGTTACCGCTCCACTCTTCTTCTCTTCTCTTCCACTCCCAACCTCCCTCTTTTCATTTTTCTTTCAGTGTGATGTACGCTCGGTTAGTTGCTGCAGATGTTACTGTAATGATGCAGAAGGCTTTCGCACAATCAGACGGAACGGGTGAAGGAGCCAGGCGAAATTAGTCAAAATTACTTTGTCATTACCCTCCTCATTGCTTGTGTAAGTAGTCTGCGCTCGTCCGCGATTACACAAGAGTTGTACAAGCCATGTAATGTGGCTTTTCTTCCACTAAACCTTTGATATTCGCCGTGTTAGGGTTGATTTCTTTGTCTTTAATTCTACTATTGCTACTTGGGCTCCGAAGACGCTGATTGCAGAATAACAACGTGTTCCCGAGGTGATGCGCAGCTGTACGTCAAACGCAAACATGAAACGGCGCACACATCCCTAACCGCTCTTACAGTTCCCTTCGTGCACTGTTATGGCATCTAGTGGGAGCTCATTATTGTATATTGGCTGAAGGTGTGCTTCATTTAATTTTTTAGGTTTTCGTGAAAAATGCCTTCATTCTCTGAATCACAGCTCCTGTGTGTCTGACTCATTTACTCTGGTGGGGTACATTGCTCCAGGGATGGATTCTTGAGAAAGCATTTAGGAAGCAGGCTTTTAAACCAACATGAAATAACATTCGCAACCCATTTTTCTTCTGTAATGTGACTTTTTCTGGGATATTCAATGGAGGAAACATTCAGGAAGGACTTTATGTGTTTGGAATGGATTAAATTGTGATTGTGAATAGTTTGCATTTCAGAGTTAATTCTTGAGAACCCCGCCAGGCACATATTGGTTGAAATTTAAAGGGATGGTTCACACAAAAATATAAATGCTGTCATTTATTCTGGGTGTTGTCAAGGGTGTTGTTTGGTTACAAAATATCTTCTTTTTGTGTTCTCACCCTGACATGAGTGTGAGTAAATGGCCAAATAATTTTCCTTTTGTTGAGTTGACTATATCTCTTAGCAGCCTTAATGATATACGGTGAAAAGAAATAAAACATTTTGGGCATTATGTGCATTGATAAATTGTGAAAATTATCCTTTTCTCGCATCTGCCAATGATGTGGTGTCAAACTGTATTTTGCAGTAATCTTTTAACAATCATTAAATCGTGAAATAAAAAAATCACAAACAGATTCATCCATTTTGTGGAGAAAAATAGTTTTGGTGATTTGAATCGAGCTTGAATTTGTCTTTTGGTAAGTATTTTGTTGGACCCTTGTCATGCACGTAAAGCTAAAGAAATCAAATGAAATAGATTTCATGTCACATATTTATATTCATGCATTTGGCAGACGCTTTTTTCCAAAGAGACTCACATTGCATCCTACTGTACATTTGTTTCTGAGAATGTGCAATCCCTGGGTCCGAATCCATGCCCTTGCCGTTGCTAGCGCCATACTCTTACCACTGCTACAATACTCATACTGTACTCCTTTCAATTGCACTTCAGATTAACCCTGATATGTGCATTTCTAGATTCAAATTCACCTCAAACAAAAAAGCTGTCATACAGGTAAGAATATCTCAAGATCACAATGATCTGTCTCTTCATACCTCTTGACTATATACCAGGCTGTGTGCCAGAAACACTATATGGCAGAAATGCAGGGATTTCAAGAAGTGCAGCTGGTATTACACAGACACAGGTCCGAACCTCCATTTCAGCTCCACTTTCAGGAATGATGGGATCGCTTTACACAGATCCGTGCAAATGAAAGATGCAACCTCCCCACAAAGCGCTGCAATCAGAAACCTGGACAGGTGCTGGAGACACAGATATGAGCTACCATCACCTTCTCTCGTGCTGTTCCTCAAATGGAGAGCTGACTGTCTGTGTAAGTTTACCATTGTGAATCAGGACAAAGGTGACCGTTCTAAAACTGATAATTACTACACGTTCAATAACTTTTTGTTTATTTTTTACCAAAATAAGTTTGCAGCTGTTGAGAAGACCTTTTTTTGGACCTTATGTGTATTTTTGTTTAGCCAAAGACATGCGGACACGTCTGTCCAACTGAGCTAAAAATGGATTCAAATAGGATAAGCGTTGTTGGAGTCTTGTTTTTATTGTAGACCTTTCCTGTTGTGAATACTGTTTATAGACCCCAATCTTCTACCGTTATAATTAGCTTTGCTTTACGGCCAGAAGTCTCACTGTGTGTTACCATAACCACCTCTTGTACTCTTAGACACCATTTCCCTCTTTCAAATCAGCAGGGGTACAGACACTCTGAGAAATTGAAAAGTGTTCTCTTTCACCCCAGCGGTGTCGTTCTCCAACAGTCCTGTTTACCTTATATAGCGCACAGTCCCCCAAAATAACTTTCATTTTAATAGAGCGCTATAGTGGGAACGAATCTCAACCATGCAGCCAAATAATTACACGCTGGGCTGCAGAGAACCTGCGTGGGTCATCCCAAAATTATCCTTTCCTGACGTCACGGCTCAGTGTCCTTGCGTGGGTTGATGCAGCGATGGCACGGGTGCCAGTCTCGGTAGGTAAGTGCTAGGCTGTGACGTCGTGTGCCAGCCTTTTGGACCGGGCATGTTGCCAGCAGGCGCTCGCTTTGCCAAATAGAAGGCACGCGGTGAGAGGAGGTGAGGTTTGGACTGATCGGTCACCAAGAGTTTTGGTTGGTATTTAAAATAACAAATAGATGGATTTGATTTGACACATGTAGCTGTGAGACCACTTGCTTTCCAATTTGCATGGCTTGGTCGAGGGCAGAATATTTGTGTCTGATGTATTGAACATCTTTAATGGACCGAAGCCCCTAATATCAGAGGATGTAAAAGTGTGCGCGCAAGTGTTTGCGTGTCGGTTTATGGATGCACCCCCTAAGAATAGCTCCGATCGCAGTGTAGCGTCTCTTTGCTCCCTGCCATTTTTAAATTATTGACTGCAGATGCTGCCAGCCTCTCTGAGATTATTCGAACCCCCTTCTCTCCCTCGGGCCAGGCAAATAGTGGCTAGGTTATTAAAAGGAAATCAAATTTCCCCAGATTGTTTCATCATCCTGTTACATCCCGTCTACACACACGTTGTGGTATACCTGGTTAAAGATAAGCTATATATTTAACTTCGCACATGTGCTCGCGTTGGTGGCAACATATGTGTTTATCAGCACAGACTGGATTTCATTTTGTTGTAAGCAGCTGGGGCGTTCAGCAACACAACCACTGTCATCTCGAAACCATGTTACACCTGCTTATTTTGATGGCTATGTTTGTTTATCCTTTATTTAGCTAGGAAATTCCCTTTGAGACTTCACAGTCTTTTCTTCCAGGGAGACCTGGTCAGGTTTGTCGTCTTTGGGGGGCTCTCAGAGGGGGTTTGTACAGCCGGGGCAGAAAAAGAAAGAAAGATTGTACGTTTTACAAAGTTACGTAACAATATCATAATGTATCTGCCCTTACTTCTGACTGTTTCGACTCTACAGTTGCTAATTTATTTAGCTTAATACACATTAGATTTGTTTGTTTTGTAGCAATAAAGTTCAAGGTATTTTGGTGTTTGCCGGTGCAGAAGTCACCATCACAATTACTCTTTTCTGCTTAAAGGCCAATCGTAACTTTTTAAGGTTAAACATAATCAAAAAGCCTAAAAAATATGTTGCTGCATTACTTCATTCCAATTCACACTAGTAAGATTATAAAAGTGATTTATAAATGGTTTCATTAGACGCAAGCGTCTGGCCCGAAGTTACTGTAACTTCTGGTCTGTGTTTATTGTCAGTCTGGCTAGTAGCTAGTAAATTAACAATTTATATTATTTTTAATGAATGTTCTTATTTGAGTGTGTATTGATTGTATTAAACAATTTGTTGAATGGGTCGTGTAACTTAAGTTTAGCCAAGTAACGCTTCTAAAAATGGCTGTCAACTTTTTCGCCAAGAGCCATAATAGTGGATAAACTGTCTATAAATTGAGCCGTCAGCTGTAATTTTGCAAGAAACGCCAGTTTGACGTCATTTTCATTTTATGTAAAGATAAGTATTCAAATAATCTGTTATGTTATATTCAGCACATCGCTGAAGTTATCTTAAATTGCTAGCAAACCTCTCCTGAACAGTTTGCATGAACTGAGATATCATTTATGTCCAAAGCAACATCGGGATTATGCTTTAGAATTGAATACGTAGGGTTAGTTGTTTGTTCAAAGCTAGCACCAATTATTAAGAGCTGATATTACAGGAGGACAATGAAGGCTAGCACATCTTGAGGTCATCTTGACCATTAAAAATGAGAATAAAAATCCCCAGCTGGTGAAGACTAAGCACTGGCCTTCATTTATTAAGTCTTGCTGGTGAATCGCACGTCTCTTATCAGAGTGGCTGGAACAATGGGCTGACGTTCAAGCCGTTCAGCTGGGTTTAAGAGCGATAATAACACGGTGGGCTGACCATTTATTTTGCTCTAATATGGCAACTGTGTCAGCAGCTTTTACTTGTTGGAGCGAATTGTGAGAAAACAAGGCGTTTTATTGTGCGATAGCGCGCCGTAGCTCCGGGGTCTGTCGTTTTAATGGTTTTGTTTTTTGCTGAGTTGACTTGAAAGTCGATATCAGATGCTTTCACGTGGTGACTCTAATTGTGAAAATTCTTTTTACAAGATTCTTTGTTTCAAGGTTCTCTTGAAATTCTACTTTCGAGTTTTGTTTGTGCATAATGGCTTTCAAAGCTAAAACTGGTTCACGTTGCCCGGAGCCCTGTTCTGTTTAGATCTCTCATCCTGCCTGTTGATCTCAGTGGAGGTAAACAAACCTTTTTCAAGCTATAGAGGCTTTTGACTGTTTATCTAAACCAGAACCTGAGTACATGGGAATACAGAAAGATAGATTATACTGCACATGTAGGTGAGAACGAGAACGATTATATAACACTTAATGTTACATTTCAGCACAAACTGTGCTAACTAAATGTCATTCTAGAGTGATCTGCTCTATAGTTTTGTAAAGGCTTTTATATCTGTGCTTATCTGTGTTCTTTATTAAAAAGGTCTTCATTCATTTTGAATAACCGTAATATAGGCCCCACTTAACATTGTGCTTTTAGTCAAGATCATTTTTCACAGCTTATAGAATTTAGGATCCACAAGTTTCCTACGCCCCATAACGCTTTGCGCGAATGATGGGAGATATTTCTAGTCATTCGTTTATAGCAGAATGTGAACTGACGGAACTAAATCTACTACTTTATAGAGGAATGAGATGATGATTCGAATACTTTACGGCAGATATTTAGCAACATTATTGATTCAGTTGTTGTGACCGTAAACCAACAAGCAATATGTATTCAATATCTTTACAAGATTTTGATTTTGTGCCATTTACAGATGTGGTAAATCATTATTCGTTTGAATGATTTTTTCGTTGTGAAAATAGAGCACTTGAAATTCATTTCAATTTATTTAGTGCACTTTTTTCACCAAACTGTGTTGAATGAAGATCTACTGGTTTTGTATGGCTATTGGAGATGTTATTATTTTATAAGGTCTTACACCATAGCCATAGGCTGCGGATGGCTACGACTTCAAGCAGTCGACTGATTGTGATGGGAGCATTTATACGAGGTGAATAGACTTGATCTCTCGCAGAGATGCTGTGACTGAAGCGTCATGAAATATTTATGGCCCTCATAATTTTTAGGTGGCCATATTCTAGTCATTTCAAGGAAACTAAATGGAGAACCACAGAACATAACGCATTCTTATGACTCCAAGCCTTTTATGCATGGTTTTCCTCATTTAATATAACGTCAGCCATAAATAGTTGCCATTAAACTCGAATCGTTTTGTACCATCTCATGTCAGGATGAATACATCTCCCAAGCACAGCTACGGCTTTCCAGATCACAGTCTGCATTGTGAATCTATTCACAATTCACAATGCTTGGATGTTCGTGCCAGTCGGCCTACCTTCCAGCAGACGGTGTGCCAAAACCTACAGGAAACTCAATGTGGGCCATGCTGAGTGTAGTGTTATCTTTACAAATAATTGCGGGGAAGAAATAGAGGAAGTCGCATTGTGAGTCAAAGGAACCCAATTTAAACTTTGCAGGTGTGGGCACAGACGATTTAGATATAAGTTTGTATAGTGGTCATGGCTTTGATTTCCAGGGAACACACATAATGATACAATATATATATATTGATACTAACCACTAACAGTATACAGCACTGGAAGTTATATATATATATATATATATATATATAAGACATGCATATATCCGTAAGTCTCTTGACAATACAGTATACTATGTGTATATTATGGAAATGTGTGTACTGTATCTTGTGTACAATTGTCTATTATTATTAATTGGATTTTGTGTAAATGTATGTTTATTAAGTAGTCTGTACAGTATATTGTTGTTTATGTATATTGTACATTTTCATATCTTGTTCCTTGTATTGCCATGGCAAAGAGTCTTGTACCTAAGAATTTCACCAACAATTGTGACAATAAAGAGATTCAATTTTTTTTAATGCACTTTAAATCTGACAAATGCTTAAAGGTCCGATGTATAAAATTTAGAAGCATCTAGGGGTGAAATAGAAAATTGCAACAAAGGGCCTACTCCACCCCTCCCTTTTGAAGCACTATGGAGGCTGACGCAGGACTAATATGTCATCTCATTTTCGCTTCTTTGCCGAAACAAATAACATATTTACAATACTTTAATTTAATTTTTCCATATATTTTTATAAAATCAAATAATAATGTCCATAAAAGTTTTTGAAGTTACAAAGTTGCCTTAACATCTTTAAAATGTTAGTACCATTCACCTTTGCTTTATTGAAGACCCTCCATGATATTCGATTAGAGGTCAAATGTTTGATTAATCGGTCGATTTATTTTTAATGAATCTGCACTGAACGATTGTGGCGCAAATGATGTTTACATTAACAGGCAGGTGCATCTGTGAGCAGCCAAGCGTTGTTGTGGAACATGCGGCGCTGCCCCTGGCCTCTTTTTTTAACTTAGATTATGACCATTTGATTAATAGCAGTGTCTGCCAACAAACATAGACAAAAAGCATGCTTCAGAATAGTATTATGAGACAAATTCTATATTAATTCTTATTACTGAATTAGATTTTACAGTTTGTGTGGCCTGAGTCTGTAGACACACACTCTTGAGTTAAGAGCGCTGTTGCCGTAGGAACGAGGCCTTAAGCTCTTCCCCACTCCCTGAGAACATAGACGAGCTAAAATAAAACGAGAAAGGCCTATTAGTTCCTCTGTCAGCATGCATCTCTCACCCTCCTCCTCAATTTGTTGGCAGGTGAAGTATTGACTGGGTGCTGTCAATGTGGGTTCAGCCTATCATCAACTGCTACACTTCAGGAAATATTTTCAGGTTTCATCTATATAGCACTGCTGGAAACAGCTGCCTGATCTATCAAAGACCTACATTTTACTTCCCTTCCTCTACATTCTCTTTTTCGGGGACACCGTCCTCAAATAATCTCTGTGAAAAGCAATAATGGCAGCAAAGATGAATTGTGTCCATTGTGCACATGAACTGATATTTCGTCCGTGCATTCATCTTCACCTAGTGCCATGGTCACGTCCTCGGACCATTCTTACGATTTCTGAGGAAACCATTCAACTCAGCGTAGCCCTTTGGCTAATGTAAAATACAGCGCTGAGGACAATTGCTCCTTCTGTAGTGATAAAACAAGTCATTTTTAAAAGGGAGTGTTTGATAATTGAAAGTTATGAAAGGGAAGAGAACTAGAACCGCACTTCCCTGGTATCTGGCGGCCGGCTTTGTTCATGTTTTTTTCAGTAGTCTCCGTGATTCAGTATGATTCATTCTCATCCCGAAAACATCACTCATCATTCAGAAGAAGCATTTGGCCGTCACTTCTTCCCCATCGCCGCGTGTTGTCTGGCGTACCGGAGTGATTAAAAAAAGATACCTCTTCATGTAGCGTGACTGCTTGTTTGCTCTGGAGATTGCACGGTTATTGCTGTGCAGCCTGTGAGGCCGGCTGATGATGTATAGAACTGGGCTTTGGGTGAATGTGAGGTGAAGTCGTAAAGACCCTATCGAAGAGTTAATGCGGACTTCATCCCTTTGCTTTTTTATCTTTAAGAAATGGCAGGGAACTAGACAGCGTGTCACTCGGTATGTACAAAGCTCTAATCGAAACGAAACAGACCCCGCCACCGCCAAGTCTTAGCACTAATGGGTTGTCAGATTTTTTGGGGGGCATTTTTTACGCCCATGTAAACATTCAGATTGAAGGAAATCAATTGTAGTAAGAAGCAATGGAAAACATGAGAAAATACAAATGTTAATTATGTTCTATTTTGGAAAATTGGCACGCTTTGTCTGGAGAGACGTGTCAAACTGAGTACAACAGTACCTTTGTTAAAAGTTTATTTTTTTGTTGTTGTTTTGGCCTGTTAATTTTATGGTTTGAGACTATAAGCATCATGGCTTCACAGGAAGTAGAAAGCCCCCCTTAGGGCACCAAACTAATTATGATTTTCTCTGTTCCTGCAAGTTTAAGGATATGCGTGATTAAGTATTCATCAAGACAGTAAACTCTTCTGTTTATTTCTGCTCTACCCATTCGGTTAGATAATTTTATATTTCTGTATTTTCTGTATTTGTTTCAGTGCTACTGCTTTGGAAACATCCAACCACGGAAAAATTAAGAAACCATTCCAAATTTTAATTTAATCAGCGTTTCTAGATGTATTGTGTCCATTCTAGTCCAGTGTCTGTTGAATTTCAACAAATAATATATTTTTAGAAATTTTGGAGAAATATTATAAACGCATAACTATGAATAGTACGTTCAGATAAGCTGACAATAATTGTGATCATTTTATATTCATTCTGTTGACTATTGACAACATTTAAATTTGAATTAAAATGTACAAACCTGAAGGGATGTTTATTTAGGGATGTAACGATTACCGGTTTAATGGTTTACCGTGATAATAACGTCCAAAGGTTAGTATTACCGTGTCACATTTTAATTACCGTTAAACCATACCAGTGTGATGGCTAGAAAAAACCCTGTCCAGCATCAAAAAAGTTATCAAGAGTATGACGTAGATGCAACATGGGTGGGTTTTGTTCATTTATGTCAGCAGATTAAATCTGGAGCCATGTCTGCTCATGTGAGTTTGTGATGACAGTGCTTTACTAATAACAATAGGACTTTAATCCCAAAATGTGCACTTTTAAGGATTTTTTTATATACTGACACATGTTTACTTAATATCTCTTTATACAAACCCATCATTCTATTAGTTTTTCATTAACTTATGTTATATGATGAGTTTGAAACTAAATTCATCTTATTTCTTCTGCTATGAGCGCTGTTGAACGCAGATTTCATGACACTTTCTCCTGGGTCATAAAGTACACCCAATTCTCACAACACAAGCAGACAGATGATTTGCTGAATTGTATTGTGTTAATATGAAAATCAGATTTACTCACTTAAGGTTGTTTAATCTTACCTCATGCCCCAATGTGCCATGACTAATATTAATGTTATTTATTTATTAAATAATAATAACAGATATTAAATTTAGCTCCATGATCCCTGTATATGCACTGGTTCATCCAAAATAGTTAATTGTTAAAAATAGTTAATGATTTATTCATCCGTGTTGTTTAAAACCTGAATATGACTCCGTTTCCAAAAGAAATGACAGTGTTTTTTGTGTTCAAACAATAAACTAAATTGGGGTCATCGTTTGGTTACCAACGCTCTTTAAATGATCTTCTTCTGTGTTCTGGTGAAGAAAATAATGCAGAATTTTCATTTTTTGGTGAGTTATCCCTTTAAGATAATTGACTTTCACAACTCAGACCTAAGTAGAACATGTCTAGAGGGTCACCAACATTTCTTTAGATTTTTTTTCAGACCTTTCAGACCCAGTTTCATGTTTGTAAGACGGGTGAATTCAAGTACATGCCATTACTTACAACTGACTTACTCCCTAAATTGTGTCAAAATGTTTTGTGTCCGACCTTCAGGTTGGCTCTCTGCCCTGTGGAGAGTTAAATCTCCCCAGCAGGCCTTAAGCATGTGGAGATGATGGTACAACACAAAGCATCTGGCCTTTCCTTATCAGCCATATTGTCTGCTGACCTGTTGCACAGCATGGGTAAAAAGGGACTCAGTAGGTCATTAAACACAGTGAATGTATGTATGAGGTGTTCCCTCTCATCCACCAGCTTCCCATTAGAGGCATCTGTGTATTTCAAAGGGATTTATGTGAAATCTTGTAATTAACATGAAACAGGAAAAAGACAAAAGGACGATATAAGGAAGTAGAAATGACACCTACTACCCCTCCGCTCATATGCCTAAAGTTTAACATTCCTCCATCCAAAGGGGGATGTATATTATATTCCATTGTTTACCTCAGTTTTAAGGCCCTTTGGATAAAAGCGTCTGCTAAATGACATAATGTTAAATGTTTATTACTTTAGATCAGTAAAATTAAAACTTGGAAAGCATTTTTCGTTTATTAAAATCATATAAAAGATTGGCGTGACAGTTATTGGAAACAATTAACTACCAACAATTGTTGCCTCAGAAATATACTGAAATAAGTTTAAAGCACTAAAATTATAATAATAAACAAAACTTGAACTGAAATGAATGAATGAATCTTATATATAGCAACATAAAAAAAAAGCATGTAAAAAAGTTGAAATTTTTTGTAATTATTAAAGCTAATTTAAAATATTAATAACAACAAAATAAAACTAAAATCAAAACTATAATAATTCTGATGTACAACTCAAGGAGTTCAGAAATTAACATCAAAGTCTTTGACGGTTCATTTTAAAATATGCGATCAATTTTTGCAGATGTGTACCTAAAGTATCCGAAAAACCTTGAGAGGAGAACTTTCAAGCGCCCATGAGCATTTTCGTTTACGATCGCTTCTCATCTCTGGTGTTCATCATAGCGTGATGTAAAACCTTAAGATTTTTGGAATAGGGTAATGATGATGTATCTCTATCAGCCGGGGTAATTGGGAGCTGTTTTTCCTCAGTGCTTTCTTACATATGGCTCTCCATTACAGAGGAGTGACTGAATTTCATTTTCACCTGCCCTTCATCGTCTGTCAAGCGTGCGAGAGGATGAGGAGCCACTGTGCTCAAGGGCCCTCGAGCTGATTTTGCATGAAAATGGCATTTTGTTAACAATGCGGTGAATGCCAGTCCATCATTGAATGATATTTTGAAATAAAGGAGCGCACAATATACGGAAAGCAAATTTAAATAAAAGAAAAATAAAGTTTTGAGGCTTTACATCAACAGAAAGTCACTGTAAAGTAAAAACTGACAGCTTAAATAGATTGTTTGCATTTACTTTTCAGCATTTACTGACGGTTTCATCGCTGTGTCTGACCTGTAATCCTTACAGGTTTTGGTTTTAAATGTGTATTTTTTGTTAAGGACCAACATTTAACCAAGCTCTTATAGCTCATAGTACTTTACTCTTTCCACAAAAGCCTCTGCATTATTCATTCTCCCTCTGACTCAAAACATTTCATTTCAGCTTTAATTTATTTGATGTATTACTTCGAGTTCTGTATTTACGCTACACACTTCCTATTCAGACATGAATATCTCTTGCTTTTTTTGTTTCTCTTTTTTACTCTCTCAGTCTTTCTTGTATTAGTCATCCTAGTTATTGTATAAGTGACATATTACTGTTGTACATATAATGTGTGAAGCAGGCTGATAACCCAGAAGGACTTTTGTTGGAGATGAACCACTGGCTTTTAAAACCTAGGATGTTAGTTTTGATATATTGCATTTTCATTCAGTTTTAGATTTTAATCCTGAATATATTTTAATTAAACCAGGGAAAATTGGGTCTGAACTGAGCTTGTTATGCGTTTATGTTTTATAGAAGTGCACATTTGACATTTTGATAGTTTTATATGTTCCAGAAAAAAAAACTATTTTAATTTAGGACAGTGTGCAGAACAGTATTAAACAAATTAGGGACAAAACAGGCATACATGCACAGATGCGAATTACCAAAAAAGTATTTGACCGTTTTAACTGTAACTAAAAAGCCATCAATCAGTAAAATTAATAAATGTCTATTTTTAACATCTTTGATTCACAAAGCAGAAATGTGTTTATTTAAGTGTGTAAAAAGTGAAACTCTTCGAGGTTTTAAGTAAAAACAACATTTAAGTTTTGGCTCCAAAATGTGTTAAAGAATGTAAAAAAACAATGTGTGGTATATATTAAGAATGGAATGGGTATGTACAGTAATGTCAACATTCATGTTTTCATTCACAAGCATTTGTTTGAACATTTATCTCTAATGAAACATGATGAAGAGTTTCGAAGTGTTGTAGTGCCGTTATTGTTAGATGTTGTTGTATTTTGTTGCAGCGTCTGCAACTGGCTATTCAAAGCCGTGCATGAACTTGAGTCTGGTCACTCACTGCTTTAATAACTAAGAACTTTTGGCCAATTGTCATTTGTAATTATTCTCAGATAGACAGCAGATTTATTGGCATGCCAAGGAACAAAAGCCGAACAAAGCGAGAATAAAGAGCATGAAATGCTGTATCTTGCTGATTGCACGTATCAAAGGATCAAAGCAACGCATGTTGTTCCCTTGAACATCTTATCAAATGAAGCTTTATTAACAGTGTCTTATGTCAGCAGGTTTTTATCAAGTATCCAAGGATTCCAAACTCCCCCGAGCAGGTAACAAGGTCACATTCGCTGATCTAACAGGTGCATTGTTGAAGATAGAGGCTCCAGTGCTGCCCTGTGTTGAATTCTGATGGACTCATGCCCGGCAAGCATAATACTGCAGAGCACATGCATCCAAACGCAAACAGCGTTCATGTTTAAGAAAAACCTTGACATGTGTTTTCAAGCTGTTTAAGACCTGTTGATTTAGCCTGGATCATGGACTGAGCAACGGCTTGAGGATTTACTGATACAATACCAGGATAAACCGATCGGCTGCTATTTAAAATGTGCTTTTGTGCTTGTTTTCTCCAGTGTTTCATTTGCGTTAGGACATGACTGCCAGTGTTACTTTGTGTTAGAGTCATTTTCTTTTTTTAAAAGCTAAAACATCCGGGCCCTTATTCTTAAAGCTTCTTACAATCCCCTAATAGAAGATCTTAATTATGCTTAAACACTTCTAGGAGTCTTCGGTTAGAAGTGATTCAGGATCAATCTGTGAGCAACTCTGAGCAAGGAAACGACAGAAACTTTTATCTCACTGAGGAGGTGGGTTGCTATGTCTTTTGAAGACTGTGATTGGTTGGTTGGCCAAGAAGGTTAAAAGAGTATAGGGCATATGTATAGGGTCATTAGTTACTCTTTATTTTTATTTACCATTCTGTTAATGTCAACCTATTTCATAGAAAATGAACAATGACACAATAAGTGATGTACTTGTTTGTTTGATCCCCATAGAAGGTTGTGACAGAACCAAATCATCTTCTTTAGTTGCAAAATATGTTATTGTAGTGATTTCTTCTATGTCGGGCACTATGGCATTCCTGCGTCTTGGAGATGTTTGCATGTCTCTAATAGGATCGGTCACAAACATGAACCCTCCACGATCTAATGTGTTGTGTCTTATTAACTCACTGTCATTCAGTTCAATGTAATTTGGTGTTATAGCGCGTTTACAATTTGCATAGCATCAAAGCAGCTATACAAGAAAACCAAGATAAACCAAAGTTGAAAACACTCAAAACAATAAAAAAATCTGATAAACCTTCAAAGTAATATGGAAATTGTCACTTTTCGTGTTTCGTCCTCTTAAGTATCTTCAAAGTCCTCCTCACTACTCCTAAAATTTTGGATCTTGAGAGCTCTTTTTAAGGTTAAGATGCTTTATGCTGGTTAAAAATTTTCTTTACTAGGAGATTTTCTGTAAATTTAAGGGGAAACGCCTTTTTGTCACTGGGAGCAACTCTTAGCGCTCAGATTTTTCATAAATACGGGCCCAGTTCTTCAGCAAGTACATACAGTAAACAATCAATATTGAAAATATTGAAAGCTTATAATAATGATTTATAACTAGGCTTCTCTGTTTGAAACCAAAAACTTGGTTACTTTAGTCGTTTTTTTACTGTCTCTTTAAAAAAAAAAGTACATAAAGTAACCTGCTATTTTATGTTATAAACAAAGATGGCAATATAGAGTCAAGTTATAGATTGCATCTTTAATTAATCACATTCAGCTATTGTTTAAAATAAATAAAGTAGAATCCTGAGAAAAGAAGTTTGTTTTTGTATATTTAAAGGAAATTATTAAAGCATTACAATGTATTATTTTTTTATATTTAGCAAGTTGTAGACAGTTTTTTTAAAGTAGATTTTGAAAACATTAAAAAAAACTGTTTTAAAAACAGTTCTCTGCCAGAAAAAAATACAATCTTGGTCAAAAAAATTAAACTGTGGTAGTCAATAGTGGCCAAGAACTGTTTGGTTACAAGCATTCTTCCAAATATCTTTCTCTGTGTTCATCATTGGAACAACTTGAGGGTGAGTTAATGATGACAGGATTTTCATTCTTGGGCGAAACTGTTCCTTTAAGAGGTTTTATGCTTATTTTATCACAGAAATAACTGTAGTTTTTAATTGATCTGATTTTAAAGAACAGATTTTTTTTCATACAAATCAATTGCATGAATGATCATAGAGAAGGGTACTGCCTCTTTCAAAAGAGCAACGTAGACCATCATGGCTTTCCATGCTTGCAGATGTTTGAATACATTTATTCACATCCACCTCCTCCACACACGATTGTTCTGAATGCGTAAAAGCGGACGTACAGAAAATATAAAAGAAAAGCTTTTTGCAAACCAATTTCCCCCAAGTTCACCGTGTGCATTAACATTTGACATGGACTAATGGATAAACCCCCCCCGATGGTCAATGTTTTGGACGGGAAGATGCGAAGCATGAAATGTAGTTGAACAGAATGTGTTTGCCGCTTTGTAGTTTATTGCTCGGAAAACAGCTGAATTGAGAGCAGAATGTAAAGGCAGCATGCCCAATGCACATGTAAACAAACATAAACCCATCGTTCACACTTGTGCGCGCATGAAACTGTGGAAGGCTCGTGGTTGCCTGATGTATTCGAGCCTGGACTAGAAGTCCATGCAGTGACTGTTTTTTCAGACATCGCTATGAGATCTGAATAGACGAATACAAACACGCTCGTGAAGACACGCCTTTTTGCTATAGCTCCTAAAATATGGTCAACAATGGAGATGCTCTGCAATGCAACTTTTGTTCATTAATGACACCTTGAACAATTTTGTCTGTTATATTGAGAGCTCTCCGTATTAGTAACGTGACATTTGACATCCCCCCCAAGGTGGCGGCGGTTCTCCGGTAAGCCAATAAAAAGAACTAATTTCATCTGGCCTTTCAGTCTTGCCTACTCTCTCTCTCGCTCTCTATCTATCTCTCTCTGTCTCTGTGTGAGTTTTGGGTACCTTTTGCTTTGCAGTCACGTTTCATCTGTGTGCATGATTCATTCTGCTCAATAAGCTCCAAAGTAAGCAGATTTGTCCATCGTCTCTCTCTGTGCGCCCCCCCTTTCTTCCCCTTTTAAGAAGGCTATTGTGATTCATGGACGAAACCCTTCAGAGCAAATATTCTCAGGACATTTCATGTATAAACATGCTTGACTTTCCATCATAAGAAGAAAGAAAGAGGGGGTAAAAATAACCACAGAGCATTCCTGGAACCACTCTCCATTCGGCGCATGCGAGCGAACAGCAGGATTGAGCGGTTTGGTCAAGTTAGCATCACATGCCCCGAGTGTGATAAATAGATTAGTCTTCAAATACACGGAGCAAATGAGTTTCTGCTCATATTGCACGCGGAGCCGTCACTCTCGCTAATATGTTGGGATTTTGGTGCCAAATGCGGTAATGGCAGTTGAAAGGACGATGGGCCCTTTAGCATTTAGACTGAAATAAATACATTTCTACGCTCTATTAATATATACACCCTTTAACTTGCTTGGAAACCAGCTCGCTTAGCTTTCCACCAGATTAGGGAGAAGCAAATGCGATAGGAGTTGAATTAAGGCAAGCGCGCTCTGAGACGTACACAAAGAAGAAACCCTGGAAGGAAATTAGCTTTTGAACACGAGGCGTAACTTCTTTGAATATAATTTGAACGGTCTCGGTCGGGTGTCGGAGTATCAAGGGTAGGATTTGGTATGAAAACACTGACTGAAGTTGGGTTGTTTTTATCAGGACGGGATTTGTGGTCGGGCAGTAATCGGCGATCAATTTCATTATTGAAGTGAACGCAAAATTATATGAACAAACTCATTAGGTCACCTGACAACATTATAGGCCGAACCCTGCACCTCCACTTATAAAATTGCTTCAGTAAGCAAGATAAAAACAGCTTCAATTATTTTTCCTTCTCAGGTAGACAGCAATATTTATTACCTTTGATGATGTTTGGCGCATTGTGCTGGAATATACATATGGAAAGGGGATTGGGGAATTTTGATTAAAATTGATTTTTCACCCCCTGGGAAGTGCAAAGTCAAAAATGGTTATTTGCACATTTATGAAAAAGAGGTGGTGTGTCGACATTGAGGGCTGCTTGATGAGTAATTAAATCCCCTTTTACCCGAGGTGACAGGTAGCGCTTTCAGTTAGCCTCAACATGTGGAGTCTTTAAGAGCGATTGACAATTTTCCCCCTCAGGTTTCTACACTCACTTTTGTCATAATCAGCTCGGCTGTGGTCCATAGGGAAGGGACGCAATTATTTTGTCAGCACTTACACTCGTCTTTTTCTTTTTCATTTTTCAAAGGCCAAATTGTCTCGGATAGCACGCAAATTATAAGATGGCAACTGAAGTCATAATGTTTGAAGAATTTGTTTCTCTACTCAAGGAAATGCTTAAGGGATAGTTGACACAAAGATGAAAAATCTGTCATCATTTATTCATCCGCAGGTTGTTTCAAACCTGTAAAAATGTCTTTGTTCCAATGAACACAGAAAGATAATTGGAAGAATGTTAGCGATTTTCAGTTCTGGGACATCATCCACTACCATAGTAGGAAAACATTTTTATATTGTTCTGTTGAACACATGAGATATTTTGAAGACTTTAGGTAAATTAAGAGTTCTCGGGCACCTTTGATTACAATTTAGTTGTCAATGATGTCACGGAACTTAAAATTACGAACATTCTTCATAATATCTTTCTCTGTGTTCATCGGAACAAAGTAATTTATACAGGTATGGAATTACATAAGGGTGAGTAAACTGAGTAAACGATTTTTGGGTAAACTATCCCTTTAATAATGCTTTAGAAGTGTGCAGGAATAATAAAAATAAATATTTGTGGCTGTGAAATTTAGGTTAAAGTCTGATACTCAAATTATGATATTATAATTATAATATCACTATGATTTCAGTCTTTGATATATTTTTTATTTATCAACTTACGTGTCAAATATATTTTTTTGACATTAGATGGGTTTTCACAGGCAGGGTCACATATAAAAAAATTAATTCTAGGTATTTAAAAATATATATCATGTAGCAAGGTACAAGTAAAAGGGTGGTAAATATTCTTTTTTGTGATCAACCAGGAAGACCATGTCATTATTATCTCAAAGTCAATGTTTGGTTATAAGCATTCTTCCAAAAATCTTTCTCTGTGTTCATCACAACAAAGAAATGTATACAGATTTAGAACAACTCAAGGGTGAGTAAATGAAAAAGATTTTTTACTTTTAACTGAACATTGCCTTTAAGGTCGAAGATAAAAGGCCGACCCCTAGTCAAAGGCTATTTTCACTTATTTGTCTATAGAAATGATTCTTAATGATTAATGATTAATGATTCAGCTCTGTCCCTTAGACCGCCCACGAAAGCACATGCATCTGTCACTCAGAACCTGCGGCGTCTCCCCGCCGGCTAGCCACCCGGTACCAAGGGCATCCCCAGATGTTCCCAAGTTTCCGTTGGTGACTCCTTGCGGTCTTGCATTGACAAATTGGTAGGGTGACATTGGGCATGACTGTCTTTGGCATCTTACCAGGCTTCTTATATCGGTGTTTGTGAAGTTTAAGATTTGTGTATATTAAAAGATAAATGACATGTACCTGTACTGGAATGTTAAGACAAGTAGTGTGGATCCATGATGCAACTACATAGAGGCTTCGTGCAATTTTGGGTCCTGAGCGTGTGATCAAGGCGGTTGTCAATTATCACTGATATCTTTAGACAGGAGAATACATTACTCTGAATCTTGAGTTCTCACTTTTGACTGGTTTGTCATGGGAAGTCGAATCTGAGACAGAGTAATCTAACATGGTTAGCTTCAACTGTTCGGCACAAGCTTATCGTTATCATTTTCTCAAACCTCATGTCGTTCTAAATCTGTATGATTTTCTTCCTTTTGTAGATCACAAAAACAGATGTTAGGCAAGATTCCTCAACTATCCAAGCGAATACGTATTTTGATTTTGCACATTTTCTTTTTGCATACGGAAAAACAAACAAAGTAATCAAATTCAGCGGGAGCGTTGGCTTATAAATGAGGTTTGCGCCCAGCGTCATAACGTTATTTAGATTTCTGTGTTCTGAGACCTTGTTGCGGCTCCCAACAGCACGGCGACAGAATCAGATGTGAATATAAGCTGATGTCGGGAAATTGGGTTGTTATGCGTCGAGGCTTTGGAGACCGAGCCGTGCGCGGGAAACAGCGAGTGGGAAAAAGAAATCTGCGGTGCAGAGTGATGTTTTAATTACTCGAATTGGAATGATAACAACGTTCCTCTCTCGGAATGAGGCAAATTAATAGGGTGAGAGAAGAGTCAGTCCCTCTCCGCAGAGCGTGTCTCGTTTTTCTGAGCGTATTCTGGATTTTCCCATCTCTCTGGATTCAGTCTTTCCATAAACACCCTTCCAACTGAATTGTATTTTAACGGCTGCCACCGAAATGTGCTATATGTGCGATGTGTGTTGATGACAGCCTATTCAAAATGAGTATAACCGTGATGAGATTGTTCAAGCGATGAGGCCTGAGTATTGTCATTTACAAACCTGATGCTGGTTTTCATTTGCTTTTGATCAGTTTTTGCCACTGATTTATAAAAATGACTGAATTGCTAATGATGTCATTACACTGAAGCTAATGCGCCGCCATGTTGTTATGCCCAAACATTCTAATAGAATAATAATGATAAAACAGTAAATAAGCAATTCCCATCTCACAATACATTCTTACAACGTAAATATCATAAAAATGTAAATGGTTAATTTTTTTAATTCAGAATTTTTCCTTATTATATATATAGAGTGAGTTACATATCAGATCAGCAGACTAACGAGACACCTCAACATATGACAATTGTGCTTATTCTGAAACTTAAATACAGATAAATATAGGCTGTATATGTTCTTTAGCTTTATTGCTAAACATTACATGTGCCATCACTCACCTTCTATACATTGATTTCTATACGTCGCTATTCTGCCAAAAATAAACATAAACATAGAAAAAAAACATTAAATGTAACAATTAATGTAAACACAAATAACTAAAAACTTATTGCGCGCCTAAGAAGCTGAAAAACGGGTTATTTTACATCGTCATATTTACTGTGACAATAGCGCTCTCTTTCAGTTGGAGACACCAAGATGGCGGCGCGATCGCTTCCTGCCGTTGGTTAAGTATCTAGACACAATCCAGTCATTTATATAGATCAGCGGTTTTTGTCATGTGAAGTGCCGCGCTTTGAAAACCAAATATTGTTAACGTTATTGTTTTTCCAAATTGACTGTTAAACAGTTTTGAAGTACGTAACAACTGTTCAACCTGATCTCACAGGATGAGGTGGCTTATTTTATGAATTTGTACATTCGATTACTAGAAACAATGAATTCTTAAGCCCCGCCCCTAACGTAACTGGCTCGAAAGCTAATTGTACCAAAATGTAAGAATAAGATTATACGAATTTGTAAGAATTAGCAAAAATTTCCCCCGTTGTAAAATAGTTTAGTTTTTGATTTGAGAATGTTTTGAAATGTTATAATAAAGGTGAAAATTGTCACTGTCGGAAGGTTTATTTTAACCATTAGTAATGGTGTTTTCATTCTGACTTATATTTCCCAAAGGTAAAATTGTTATTTTTACCTTTGATGTTGTGCCAAACCTACATGCTGTTTTTTTTTTCTTTGAAACTCAGAAGAAAAAAGAACTGTTTCTTTGACAAAAAACAGCATGTAGGTTGTGGAGAGAAATGGGAAATTATAATACAATTTTAAAGAAAAGTTAAACCAAAAATATACACTATTAATCCGATCTTTAGATCATTTCAAACGCATCACACTTGAAATCAAGCAGGAAAAATATGATCAAATTAACACTAAACTACACCCTATATTTGAGCCTGCTCTAAAACATGTCTGTATGAACAGAAACTTATGTTCTCTTTTGCCTTTTGACATTATTATTTAAAAAGAGCAAGAGTCGGTTAGGTTTGGACTGGTGGCTAATGGCTTGTTTTTGAATGGGTACGTACGACTGGCTTGGATTCAGAGCCGATGTGACAGCATGCTGAAACTGCTGTAAAGAAAAGCAAGCGGCAGTTCTTTCAGAGACGCTTGAAAATAACTTTATACTGTGATGCAAAGTATACTGAGGGCTGCTGCCAGAAAACACTGGCAGATATGCACATCAAGTCAACAGTCTCTTTCTTCTCAAGAACGTCAACTCTCAATGGGTGAAGTGCACTGACTCCAACATACAACCTGAGATGTGCCAGATACTGCTACAGAAGGAGCGTTATAAAGTCTTAAAAACAAATCTCATATTAATGCTCAAATTGTGAGAAATCTGTTGTTTAAATAAAGTCTTTCGATGGCTGCAGTCGAAATGAGTAAGATTGAATTTATTTGCATAGCCTTTCTATTGATCTTTCTTAAGAGATGACAAGTCTAGGAGACTTTTTAAGTAAGAAACATTAAATAAGAATGTTATTGTCAATGCATTTTGAATAAAAATCATCAATACCACCAGGTGCCACTGAAGTCATGCTGTCACATTTGGTGCCAACTGATGATGCTTCATAATGGTGTCTGTTCTAACTTTGAAGAGAGGGGGTGCTTTTTGTCTCCCATAAATAAAATGGGATCAAGTTGAGGATCAAGATGGGTTTTCGTGACATTTAAGGTATTTGAGCAAATATGTTTAGTAAATAGTTTAGTTTGAACAGAACAATGATAGGAAAGATCTACTAGTGTTGCATTTGAGACCGATCTCAAGACCATTGTTTGATGGTCTTCGTCTTGTCTCTGTCTCTTTTGTCTTAGTTTCAGACTTGGTGGTGTCTGGATCTTATTTCAAGACCGGTAAATACCACGACTGTTAGAATTACACTAAATTGTTGGTACATTGTCTGATTTAGGTGTTAACATCATTAATGTGAGTGGATGTGCTTCAAAAGCAATCACTGATTTATTTCTTATTTGATTTCTTTTGTTACTGTTGATTTCTTTTTGTTACTGCCGATAAGAGATGAATGGGAGATCTGTGACAAAGAAATCTGTCAACAAAATGAATACAAAGGCTCACAATATCCAAGATATGAGTGCAAAATGTTTTAATTAGAACTTGTTTATTTGTATAATAACATCTGACATCATCTAAAAATGTAATATTGATTTTAAACAATCATTGGATAAACCATGAGTTAATAAGAGACTAAAATTTTAGACCCATTCCCAAACACAAGTATTTGTTCTATCATGGCTAGCCAAATCTTGAACAAATCAGAACTTTTGTGCATTTATGAGCAACACAAAGCTGTTTTGCTACTGAATAAATAAAAACGCTTAGAATGCAAGATTCTGTTATTATGACTTTTTAGAGATACATGGATGTTTTAGATGAATTTTTGTAGTGCTGGTCTTGTTCTTGATCTTGTCTCGGCCTGCCTTGGTTTTGGCCGTTCAAAGTCTTGGTCTTGTCTTTCTCACAACATCCTCTGGTCTTGTCTTGTCTTGGTCTCGATTTAGATGGTCTCAACTGAAACAGATATATGTGAAGACATAATAGTTAAGATTTGCAGTCTCTGCCATTTGGAAGTTGTTTGATGGCATCTCTGTTTTTTGAGGTTTTTGTGAAAAGTTGTGCATGGCTCCTTGATTTATAATATTTAAGCCCAGCAGAAATGGAGCACGCCGAAAATAAAAAGGAGAAATTCAGTGAAATGAAAATCAGTGCAGATAGATTGCATCTCCTGGGTGATGTACATAACCAATAGACAACCCACTTTGACAGTACAGGGAAGTCTCCGAGGATGCAAGTCATTATCTGAAACCACAAGTTGAAAATATATTCACTAAGATATGTAAATGTCTGGGTCTTCGCTGATAGAAGTGGGTTTAGAAATTCTCAATCATACTATGTGGGACTTTGATTCTCTCTTACCAAATAAAATTGGTGCCAAGATTTTTCATAGCAGGCCTAAATGATGATTTTGCATGGGCAGACCTCTGAGGACCTCTACATCTAAATGCAATATATATATATTGTATGTATTAAGTTGGCCTAAATTAGTTATTTGTTCTTAGTTTAAACTTTAAACCTGTATGACTTTAATAGGACACAAAGAGACGCTTTACAGAATATTACAAGGACCATACAATAAAAACAAATGTTTTACGGTTGGATCCTTTTTAAGCAGATTCCATAAATTCCACACCAACACAACTAAAAATGTCTTCTGTACGTTTGTCAGCATGCGACGTACGGTAGTTTGAAGTCTGTGGCCATGCAGTCACCTTTTCTCATCAGATTGAGATTGAGCCAGGAAGACCTGGCCCTGGCTTCCCGTAAGAGTCTTATCTTCTATCTCATCAGGGGAGCCAATCACTAAAGGTGCTTTTAAGAGTATGTTTGTGCTGAGGACACCCGTAGTCCCTCATCAGCGCAGACAGACCCATCCATGTTCATCAAAATCAGGGATTCTCGGTAGTGAGCACTCCTCTCCCACAGACTCAATAACAACCTGAATTGAGGTACAGGATCAAAGACACAAACCTCACCCTAATTTATTTAATCAACATGCTAAAGATGACTAAAGAGGTTTCCTTTCAGCCTACCGTCCTATTTCGAGTGGAATGTTTTTTGATCAACCGGCATTGAACAAAACCGTTGCATATTCTTAGCCACAGCAAGGAACACAGATGCAATTTTTTGTGTTTTGTCAGAGTATTTAAGTTGAACAATTCTGCCTTTGATATTGGTGACATTCCAGAGATTAAAGCTGCAATATAAAATTGTTTTGGTTTAAATTAAACAAAAAATAACAATTAAGCAAAATACATGAATATGTAATTCTCAGGAAACGACTGAAACATCATGACAGTAAAGATTTTGTTAAAACATACAATTCAATTACACAAAAATAAAATGTTTTCTAGCTTGGACAAAACATAATTTTTACTTACGCTTGAATTATTGATGTATTTTATAGCTTTTTCTGCTGAAAGGGTCATTACCGTAACGCGTCCCCATTTTTCTGATTGCATTATATGTTGTGATTTAAACAGTAAAATGAAAACATTCTGGAAAAAAAGCATTTGGATGTTCTACTAGATGTTGACAGAATATTCACGTATAATAAAAAGAAGAAATAGCGGAAGAAAGACGTGTCCATGACTGATATTCTCATCCTCCGTAACATTTTTAATACACTGTTTGTTAACACACAAAGATATTTAAATTAAGTTTGTTTTTATTTAAAGAAGCTTATCTACCAGTTCCTTTCAAATCACTTACAAGTGCACAGATGACTCAATATATTTCTCTTGTCACACTGTGTATGACTTTTTCTTTCTCATTACGGATACGGGTACTTTTCTGCATTTAAATAAATGTTACGCGTATCATTTTGTTCACAATATATTCACGTCTTATGTAAGATTAGTGCAAGCTTGCCTAGAAAATCAACTCTATACAAAACATGCTACGGCATTGACAGTCATTTGGACATCAAAGATCAGTGTGATTGTTTTGTCTCAAGATGCACATCAGTAATGTTTTTTGTAAAGTATGTTTTTAAAAACAACTTCCTAAACAATATCCTAATTTTACTAAGGCCTAGTCCTGGTTTAAGATAATGCCTGTTCGGGAAACCATTTATGTTTCAAACAGAGATGACAATATAGAGGGAAGATTATGGAGTGCAGCTTTTATATTAGCTATTAAATTAAAATAAATGATTTCAGAATTAATGCTCAAAATGTACGAAATAGGAATGGTTTGAACTGGATTGGCCTTTCTTCATTTAATACGTACAAGCTGGACTTTTATGCCCACTACCTAAACAGAAAATTGCTGTGAGCTTCATTTTCGGCATAAATCTCCTTTGTCCCATTTTTTTAATGGTAGGTATAAGTGTTGTGGAATGACGAAGAGGAAATGACACGCTAACAGTTTATTAGCCATCACACATGTTATTATGGGCTTGTTTTACATGAGGCTGTGATCCACATTCAGACCCTGGGCTCAGTGGATAAATATGAGTGCTGTAATTACAGAGGCATTGTGAAGATGTCAGAACAGTAATTGCTGGAGGGACGGTGCGTGAACGAGAGGCAATGTTCCTCGCGGCATCGAGGCGAACTGTGATTAGATGGAAAAGGGCTGGAGGAAGAGGTTATCAACACTTCCTTCAAATGTCTTATTATAAACAGCCTTGCTTATTTAAAACCACAATAAATATGCAGGGAAATTTAGATGTCTGATGCACATAATAAGTATGTTTGTTTTCTGCTCTGAGAGCTTTCATGTGCACATGTTTAGAGATGTATAGTGCATGATATATACATTGTAAATGATCATTTGGTGTTCTTTCAGGGTTGCCACTATTCTGGGTCCTTAAAGGGATAGTTCACCCATTTACATATATCTTTCTCTGTATCATCAGAAAAAAAGACATTTATACAGATTAGGAACAATTTGGTGAGTAAATAAGACAGAAATTGCATTTTGGGGTGAATTGTTTCTTTAACATTAAAAGAAATTGTTGTGGAGCATGCACCCGCAGGTTTTAAAATGGTTCCTACTTTTCACCAACATAGCTGTGGTCTTTATGCTCTAAGTAAGTTATCCTAAAAATATCCATATTTGACCATATTTGGTTCGTACATATTTGCTTAAAGAGGGGATGATATGAACAAATTACTTATGAAACGATACATATACTGGATCTACCCTTTGGACAAAATATTACCTAAAGGTCTCAATGAAGATTCCTCTGAAATCTTTACTTGTTAAAATACAGAATCGGTAAATTGTGTTGCAATCTGGTTTCTTTGTTATGTCTATTGGATTTGATCATTGTTTCAGTTGTTTTGCTTTCTTAAATGTGATCATATGGCTGATCACATGACTGGCGTATAGAGGATAAAATGTCTTATGACATTGTGTGGTTTGTCTGATGAAGAAATGTCACCTGTGATGAAAACATGCAGGAAAAGATTCGTTTTTGGTACTGTAGCTGTGGTGTGCCAGCTTTTCTTTTTTGTACGAATTAAAACAACTCCATATATTTGATCAAATATTCCCGTATTCCGGATACTAAATAATAAATCTATTTCACTGAATAAGCATATATGTTATATTTTTTAAGAGCTTCCATGGCAGAAAACTGTATCTTATTTTACGTGCGTTTGTGATTCAGCAAGGCAGGGCATTATGAAATAGAAAATTGAGTGTAAGACTTTAAATGAATATGCACTTTTTTTTAACAAAGTGAAGATTGAATATGAAAATTGGCTGTCATAATGTCATCAGACGTTGTGTGTGGAATAAGAGGATAATCAGTGTTTAATCATTTCTGTGCCGTGCGCTGTGATACTTTAGGCTCCATTGCTATTCTGTTTGCTTTCTCCTTAGCTGGTGATTGCATTGGACAACCTAAATCAGATCCATTTATGCCTGAATGCTTAACATATAGCTAGCCTTGCCTTATATATCTCATTAAATCTTGATATACAAACTGATGTGCGTTAAATTAATTAAACAATAAGGGAGTCACCCTTCCTTAGATTCGAATTACCGAATGCTAATGCAAGTTCGCTCATATAAACTCAGTAAAAGTTTGCGGTAATCTAATTGTAAGTCAGCAAAGGTTAAATAAAGATTTCAAGGTTACCGCAAGAGCAAGCCATCAAGATATCTTAAGCACTGGGGTGTAAAGAACCGACCTTAATCAAAAGAGCCGTACAATTGGCCTACTATTAACTTAGGGTGAAATCTGAGCTTAAACGTTAGCAGGGCATTATAAAGACTTCACTTCTCTTGTCCGGGACCGATAAAGTTTCCTAATTAGCACTTTTGCTGAAAAGGCTTTGAAAGTTGGACATCTCTTATTGGGTGGACGCAAATGAGCTTTTTTAAATGAGTTTGATTAGCCTTTTGCCACTTTCATTTTATTTTAATACATGTTTAACTTATTGTCTGAAGAAATTTCGGCCGCGGAAAAAATGAAAAGACCATTTTCTGTTTTTCTGAAATTACTATTCCTTCTGTTAACTACTGACACTATTTCTCCCAAATTCCAAATAAAAATATTGCTTTATTTGAATGTATTTGCAGAAAATGAAAACTGGAGAAACAAGTGAATATAACAGAAAAGATGCTCTGTATTTTTTACAGACCTCAAATACTGCAAAGAATATAAGTTCAGATACGCTTTTGAGCAATACAATAGTAATATTTCCAAATTTATTAAGTAAAACTTAACATTATTTTATGATGTGATAACCTTGATTTTGATCACAGTTTTGTCACATTGTTGTTGGACAGCTTTACGTCACTCCTGAGGTTTGATTTGGTTGAAATTCAACAGACAGGAATGTCCACAATACCCATAGAAATGATGTTTAAATGAAATTTGAAATTTTCTCTTATTTTTTTCAGCTGGTTAGATTATTGAGTGAGGTTTGAACAAAAGTGTTCCCTGGGACAGTCTTTAAGCAGTTTAGATAGTTATTAAATTAACATTTTTGACAACGTAATGCAGTGATCTCTTTAAAAAATGGTCACGTAATTTGAGGTTAGTCAATAAAAGTCGACAGTTAAGTATTATATAAAGTATATGTATGTATGTGCTTAAAGGCTGGCTCAAATATAGTTTTCCATAATTCCAAAATTTTCCAAGCATGTGAAGCCTCTCGATGTGTTTTCAGAGTCAATTTTTTGAAAGATTCTCTTAAGTCGTTATGAAATATCTCCCCAAATCTCTGATCTGTTTTCTTGTGTGGCAAGTCTGCTGTTTTTCTTCACCAGCCAACTTATTATGGGAGACACTTGTAGCAGCTCTCCACAAACATCATGTTTTCACACATGGGTGAGAAAAATTGTGATCTCCACAAAGCATGGGCGCCTTCTCGCATTTGCAGAATGGTGCCCTCCTTGTCTCCTGTGAGGTGGAAGAAAGCCTCTGTTTGTGCAGAAAAGATGAAGATGAAGGCAGGCTTGCTGTCACGGCAACCTAAACATTTTTGATTGCATTTCTTTAAGCGGCGCTTTTTGATCGGCTTGTTTTGAACAGATGTGCTGTTCGAACAGATAAGAGACAACCTCGTGCCATGTGCAAATGTGATACCTGCTTTTTAATAGTGTTGCCTTTCTCTTTCTGCCCCACCTCCGAGTCTATCTTCATAGTTTTTCAGCATTTACCTGGATGCCAGAGACCTAACTTCTGTAAAATTAGCGAACAAAGACATTTTCTTTTCTGTAAAAGGTTATACAAATCTTCACAGTATGTGATGTTGATTATATGACGCAATTACTAATAATGTGTGACCCACATGCTACAGTAGATGCTGGTATTGCTAGTAAACAGAGAGAACCTGTTTTGTACCCATGAAACTAGTTCTAAGATGTGTTATGAGTTGGTTTTAGTGAACCGTGAAATGATTTATGTCAAAGAAGTGGAAAAATGGCAATAAGCCAGCAGCATGAACATGTATATTAGTTTATATTAATGTTTTTATATTAATTGTGAAACACAATGTATACCCCCTTGGATAAGAAAGGCCAGAATGTACAATCTCAAATAAATCCTATTTGGGCTTCTTTTAGTTTAATACATTTATGAAGATTTATGTAATAGTTCCCTGAAGGATATATTTTAGGACAAAATACTTTATTGATGTACCCCACTTTCAACAAAACTGAAAAAGTTTTCACCAATTGAAAGAATAAGTTAAAGAATATTCAGGGTAAAGGGTGCCCTAGTTTCAGGGTCTACAAGCCACCCATTAAAATAAAAAGGCCACCAAAGATCTGTTTGTCTGCAGAATCCTTAAACATTTTTTAAAACATTAAGTATAATATATTTTTCAATTTTTAGTTGCAGGTCAGATGGATATTCTGTCAAGGATGTGAAATGCATTCCCACATTGACTGTTTCAATCAATCTTTCGACATTTCAACTGTTCACTTATACAGAATATCTTTTTTTTTTTTTTATATGTAAGTATGTTCTTTTATTAATAAATTAAGGAATGTTTTTAAGTGATAAACTTCACGCTTGGCCAATATACAGTGTATGCTGTTTAAACATACAACAATCATTTTCTCCATCAAAATGTTCTTTGTTTTTCATATTTTCATTTTGTCATGTTTTGGCTTCTGAATTAATTAATGTACATTTGCAATATACAACAAATGTGCCAACACTTCCGATACGCTGTACACTTTGAAAACAATATGTTTCCAAGGGTTAATATTGTATTAATGTGTTTTTTGGCTGTGAAGTGAAGCCACCGAGTCAAGTATAATCTCTTCTGAGAAAAGAATACCACTGTTGGGAAAAAGCTGGAAAGCAAACAAAGAAATTGACTAATCGTGTCTGAGCTTTGTTTATGTTTGTGCCTGTTTGTAATACTTGTTCCATTGGTTTCTCTGCTTTTCTTCAGTCTCACAGTGCAGACAGATGTTTTATTCATATGAATATGGGTCCTACGTCGTTGGATAAATTGGCCGTCTGACACAAAGCAGGCAGTAAACTTCTCAGGCTGTTTGGGTAATTTTGAAGCCAAATTTAGCTAAAGACTGGACACACCTCCTGCTGAGAGACCGGAGCAAAACCTTGAACTTGAATTAATGCATAAAAACTGTGTGGCATTAAAACCTTGGCATTGGCAATTTAAATGTTCTTCTATAACTAAATTCTACTAATATATATTAACGTAAGTGTTTTCTTATGAGAAACTTGGTAATGGAGCTATTTGCATTGTATAGAGAATGCAAAGCTGACTTCAGCCCTATGTTGCAGTGGTGCCGCCATCTTGGGAGGTTAATACTCCCTTACTATTATTTGTTTGGTCTGTACCGTTACTTGTTTTGTTTGATATATTGAGAAATCGAAAGTAAAAGAACCAGGAAATTTTCCTGAACGACTTTGCGTAATGCTTTTGCAGTTTTTAACACAGCAAGACCCACCTACCATACATTTCCCAATCAAGCAAGAAAAACAAAATACTGCATCGAACACACTAGCAGCGATCCTCCTAAGATGGTCATTCTCTGTAGGTTGGGTTTATTTTCATACAGTTATACCAGCAGACGACAGAATAACTGTAAAATACTACAGATCTGCTGTATATATATATATATATGTATACATCTTGCGGTAGTATGCTAATCGGAACATCATGGATATAGATTTTCAGCCATTTTGATTTAGAGTTAAGTTGGCATGTTTCATTTCACTGTTTTTCTAATGCAATGAAAATGAATGCCCCGGGTAAATATTAATTTAACAGTCAGAAAAGCTGCAGTGTTGTCTCATATTGTCACTCATATGTATACCTCAAAGGATCTAGCCTACATTTTGTGCCAGTTGATGAAGAATGTTGAAAGCTTTAGTTGTGCAAATGATCCAATATGCATCTAGTAAGAACATTACAGGGTGGGGAAATTACTTTCTATGGTTTTGTTTCCAGCTCCCTCTAGTTAAATAGTTAACCCTCATAGCCCTAAACTCTCTTATAAGTGCTCTCTTACTGACGAGCCTTTTTGGCATATCTGTTTCGTCCATGATGTATAAATGAGGCTGAGCATATCCGAAATAAATGATGCACCAGAATCAGACTACAGGGTCAGTATATCATGTCTGCAGAATTCAGGCCTGTATTTGAACTCCCCAGGATGCTGGGCTGGAGCCAACTGGACGTGTATCTCAGAAAGATAAAAGTTTTACACTTACTCATCCTGCTTCTGTTTAGTCAGTGCATGTTTTCTTTGAATACGAGAGCCGTTGTAGAGAGAAGCTGACTTTTTCTTACCAGTTTAGTTGACGTGATGAACAGTCACTTGTGTGAAGTAATAATTTTTGGTGATTTTGAACCAACATGGTTTACGTCATGTGAAGAGGTCTATACAGTTGTGCTTTAAGATATCTTACTCATTTCTAAAATGCTAAATATATTTTAAATATTCATAGTCATAATTACATAAACCTGGGCTGATAGTAATTTGTAAAGAGTGCTTAATTTAAAAAATGAAACATTCATAAATATTTATTTGCTAAAAATTTGTTCATTTCTTAAAAAAATGTAGCTAGTTAAATACTTTTCATGGCCTTTATTGCATTGGCGTCACATTTATAGATGTTGTAGAGGTTCGTTTCTCACTGAATACTTTTCTTATCACGTTGGAAATGCGTATTAAATTCTAGGACTTGATCTATGACTCGCAAACATCCCATAATATTGAAGCATTGCTTGCACACTTGGTTTTCAGATCATTTATGCTTTTGCAGGGATGTAGCTGTTATTGCTTGGCAAATGGTTTTCATTTAGTAAAGTTGATACAAATACCTCATTTATCTGTAACTGTCTGAGGTTTAATAATCAACACACAACTGCCACCTCAGATGGATGTTCAGAGTAAATGATTCCGTAGACGTACAGTATATCATAGCAATTCACGACCAGTTTGAGATTGGATTTTCTTTTGTTCAGTAGTCTGTGAATGTGTTAAACAGATAGTGTCTGTCTAGTCCGTTTAGGTTCCAAGCTAAATCATTGTTGGCATTCCATCAAGTTTTTCTCTTTGAAGCTACCCTGTCAGTCCAGCGTTTTCATTTTTGTGGAATCCAACTCACTTTTTTATGCTGCCACATGGAATATTAATGTAGCGTCGCCGAGAGAGGTGGTGTCTCATCATTGCAGAGATAACATTGTTAGGGGGCCGTAGCCAAACAGTAGCGCATCGGAGGGTTTTTAGGAAGGGCATCGCTGAGACCGCGACTTGCGAGTTGCTCTCTCTGCTCTCTGATCAGGACGGGATGTCAGGTGTCCTATTGGCTGGAGGTCCCCTGCTGATGAGAGAAACCAAATCTAATCTTGACGCGCAATTTCTCTGCGCGCGCGGGATGACAGCTATTACCATCCGAGATAACATTTGTTGTCGCTTGATTACGCTAATGAGAACGCACATGAATATGAACCGCTTAAATGTTATTGAAATTAGGCTTAATTGCTGATGGCACCTCGGGTTAATTTGTATTCCCCCGCCCAAATGTGATGTTTGTGAATGCAGAGTTTGTACCATATAATATTACGCTCTTATGTAGTTGTGAAGAAGGGCGTGGGGTGGTTTTTGAGTAGACGTGAGTCGCCCCGAACCTGATTTTCGACTAGATTGGTAAGAGAACATTACAGTAGTCAGAGGAGGGAGGTTGCTTTTTATTTTGTGATGACGGAGGCATGTCAGGGAACAAAGAAATATGTAAGAAAAACATCAAGATCAATGCTAAACCTAATGCAGACACTTTCTTGTGATGTGTGTGTCAAAGGATAGATGAAAGTTGCTGCATTTGAATCGTGTTTGTTTGCATTGTTTCGTTTAATTATTGATGTGGACTTCTTTTATTCCCACTGAGCTCTCCATCAAAGACTAATTGTTGATTGCGGAGAAGGAAAACGCTCTTTGATTTCTGCTGAGAGTCTTCTGATACACAGAGTTGTTTCAGAAAAATTGAGTTATGGCTGAAAGCTTTGTGTCCAAAAAACGATTTAATATAATGCAGTAATTTAATAATTGCACACATTTGATAATGCTGTGTGTATCTGGATGTACCTGCGACAGTGGCTGGGACAAGCAACATAGCAACAAATGCAAAGAAGATATGTTGTACTGTAATTCAGTGGGTTTGCTCAAAATTAGGGTTATCTTTTATGAAATCATCTTGGAAAATCCGAACATATCCCCAATTATACGATGCACTGACCCTTTCTAAGGTTTTTTCAATGCTTGAATTATTTTCATATACTAAACATAATCTCTCTGCTGTAAAAGACAGGGCTGTATGGTTACCATGGAGTTTCGACTGAAGAGTGTAACGGGACCTAAAGGAATGAGCTGTGTTTCTTTTAGTTGTGATATAATGACATTTTTTTTAGTTTTGCCTTTAATTGTACAGTTTAGTTGCAGAGAGGACAGGAAGCAAAGATGGAGAGTGAAAGGGGTGGGTTAAGAGAACAAGCAATAAACCAACATGCCGTTAAAGACATCTAAATATTGTGCCACCCCTGGTTGTGGAAGAATACAGTCACTGCATAACCTTCCTTCGGACTGCGACATTAGGAATGTGGGGTTTGAGTTTATTTTCAAAGACGTTCCAGCTCATGTGGGGAAAACATGGAGCGTTTGTTTCATTTCTCCGAGGGTTCCTTCGTGATCAAGGCACAGGTCGACTGTGTATTTGTGGAGAGACTAAAATTAAAAAGCAGAGCTGTGCTGTCAATATTGGAACCGATAGGAATCACGCAGCAATCTTATGTGAGTAAAACATGTTAGTATAATGCGTCACTATTGCTTTGTTAGAGATCACTTGATGTGCCCTGAGCATTATTTGCAAGAGATTATTACCTGGGGACCTCTATTCATTTGTATTAATTGCAGAGGTTGTCTGTGATCTTAAGCCTGTGCGAATCAGGATCTCTGTGATTTGGTGGGCTCATATATCATTTTCAAGGTTTGATCTACATACACCTTAAATTTAATTCCCCGTGTTGTTTCTACAGTAGCCCTAAACGGACAAGCTGCTCTACAGAGCGTTTCGTAAATACGTTATCTCCTTTGGCAAAGAAGTGACGACATCTTTGTCCTCAGTCAGCTACTGTAATGCTTAGAAAGTGAGGGGTGAGATGTTGGTTGCAATTCACAACCTCACTGCTAGATGCCACTACATTTCATACACTGGACCTTTAATTAAAAAAAGTTAAAAGAAGAAATTCACTGTATTTTATCAGAGTTAAGTACATAAGAATCAGAAAGACTCTTCTCTTTAGACCTTTCATATGTGAATGTATTAAACGTAATTTATATACACTCTTAAAAATGTGTTGTTTTAATCCATGCATGGAAACAACAACTTATTTTACAACAATTTATAACCCAATGTTTGGTTTCGTTCATATTTTTCCCAAAAATAGATTGAAAAGCTTTTTTAAAGTATATATAAGCTTTGCGTCTGGCCTCTTATCAGACACATGAAATGTCTAAACATGAAAGTTCTGACTCTTTTTGTCTCTGGCTCTGTATTGATGTGGTCTGTGACCCAACAGTCCAGTGAGACTTCTATCATCTGAAAAAGGAGAAGGTTTTTGGCCAAGTGGAGGTCTTGTAGATCTCCTACAATAAAAGTGTAAACAAGATTAGCACAAAAATCGGGCATTTAAGAAAGAGAAAAGAAGTGAAATTTTGTCTAGTGAAAATCATCAATAGACTTTTTTGCTAGCAATTGGTCACGTTACTACAATTTATGGTTAATTTTAACACAGAAAAATGACCGCCGCATTCATTTGCCAGAAGTGTTTTTATATAAAGAGAGTATCGTTTTCCACGGCTGGTAGTTTTTAAAATGTTTTAGTGAGTAGTTATGGAAATACGATTAAAAAGCTGATAAAAAGCCTTTCTTCATGCAGTGATAAGAATACATAACTCAGAAAAAACACATATTCTCTGAACATTATGAGACACGTCATCTGAATTGGCGGGGTTCGAGGGTTGTTGTGTGTACTATGGAGGGGGGCTGATTTCTATTCTGGTGAGGCAGCAGGAGAAAAAACTTGCATTGCTAGTTTCAATAGCATTTGCATGAATTGTAGCTGTGTAATGGCCCAAGCTCCATTCTCCATAACAATAAAACAGAAAATGCAGACAAATATAGCGCGTAGATAGATTCAGATGAGAGGGAGGAAATGGAGAAGAAGGAGAAACCGCTACAATAATACGCAATCTGCGAACGCGACACTTTTTCTGCCTCACAGGGAGGGCAGCTGTGCTACCTCACCATTCCCGGGAGATTTTAATGGATTCTCCCTCGCAGGAGGAGGCAGCGACTCTTGGGCTTAAACACAGCGCTGGTGCGAGCCGGGCTGTGCTGCATTTACACAGAAATGAGCTGCGGAGATGCCAAATTATATGGCAGGACTCTACTTAGTCAGATTTATTTTTGCCTGACTGCATTCAGACCTTTCTTAATTATGCTGCGTTGCTGTTTGCTGAGGCTTTTGAGGACGTGTGTAGTGTAGTTTCTTCTATCAACTTTTTTATACACTTTGGGCCGATCCTACCTGTCAACAACAGGTTTTGGTCTTATTTTAGGTCAAAGTTTGCTTAAAGCTGCAATCTGTGACTTTTCTCAATGTTCAAATATGTCTCCAACAACAATAAGCGTATAATACTGATTTATAATTTCAATTGTTGAGTATGATTTCATAATTTGAAAAGATTTACGTTCCAAACAGGGATGGCAGTATAGAGGCCACCCAGATAGCACAGATACGTCTGGAAGATGTCTGCTTCAGATCTGGAAAACTATTAAATGTCTTAGAAAAAGCTGATTTGTATACATTTAAAATTATAAACATCTTACAGACATCTAAGATGTCTGTATGACATATGACAGGAAATGTGTCAGAGACGTATCACAGATGAGCAGACAATAAAAAAATACGTCTTGTAGATGTAAATGCAGACATCAAATATAAATGTAACTTTTCCCTGCGTGCAATCAGGGAAAAGTTACAGGTTTAATCTTTAAAGGACATTTAAGGGGTAATTTTTGATTGCTTAAAATAATAAATAAGGAATTGTTGATTTTTTTACTCTGGTTGATCGACCAATCAGTGCTCAGTGCAATCAAAGTTATTGGCTTAATTCTGTCACGTGCTGTGCATAGCATCTTGATTTTTGCGGCAAGAGTTTTATTTGTACACTTGGATGGCGGGTGCACACAATATTCGGTTTCTTTTTTTAAAAATTACGAAAAGATGAGCAAGAAGAAATGAGTAGTCTGCTTAAGATAACGATTACACTACATTTAACATCTTGTAGTGTTCTTGTAGACTTTCCTCAACAGAAACTTTTTCTCACACTCGAACACTCCGCCTTGTCAAATAAAAGGTAAGACAATGGTTTGACTTGGAGCCGCCGAGCTACTGCGGTTCTTAATCCTGGTCCTCACGACTCCCCTCTGCACATTCTGTATGCGTCTCGTACTGCTTCAGAGGTTTGTTCAATTCGTCCGTAAAAGCCCTGCAAAGTGGACAAAAAGGGCATTGAAGTGCACAAAACGAAACTACTAACGTTACGCAAACCTCATGACTGCGGTTAAACAACACTTCAAACATCCGTAGTAAGTTTTATCTGTGTATGAAGATGCTGCAATTTCATGTTCTGCCGTTAACTTCAGAAGCAAACTTCGGCCTACTTCCTGTGTGCAGGGACTAGAGAGCAGTAAACACTGTGTAGGGATCATGTCAATCGGAACACAGTTCATTCATGGAGCGCTGGTGATTTAAATCAGGTGTGTTAAACGCTAGGCTGTTTATGTTTGCTAAAACGGTGAAATGAGCTGTGTAATACAGGTGTATCATTTTATAACCTATGAATATCTACATGTATAGAAACCTATACGTATACATCATGGCCCCCTCGTTTACAGGCAGGCCCCCTTTAAAAATGAAATTCTTGCTATGCCACTGGTACAATTGCTTTGGAACATGATGTTCCAAATATGGTAAAAGGTGCTTTTCCCTCACACGCTTGCAGTATTCGACCAATCACAATGCACTGGTTAACTGGCCAATCATAGCACACCTCACTTTTCAGAATGATGAGCTTTGTAAAAAATGCAGTGTTTTTGTATACACATTGCATTTCATCTAAAACAAACGATAATATTTATTTTAGCCATGTCATATCACCCCTTTAAATATATTTAATGATGATTTCTTTTTTGTTAAATATCAGCACGGCTCTAATACCTCATGACACTCGCTTGCGGCTTTACGTTTTTGTGAGGATCGAACGTAAACTGTGCTTTAATTTTTACCCGTTCGTTGTTGTTTTGGCCTCAGGTTGTTGATTTGGTTGTGTGCCTCGTTCGTGCTTGTTTTCCACTTCGTTAGGTATTCTGGTTTCGATATCCTCTCTTAAGTGCCATGATGTGCACTTCATTTGCTCTCCTCTCTTTGTAGGTTGGTACACTGAAACAATGTCATATTCAATGAGGATGAACATTTAGAGATGTTATTTCTGCTGTAAATTATGGGAGACATCATCTAAAGCGCACTTCCGCACTAACAGAATTCTCACACGGTGCATTGGCTGACATCATTTCTCAATGAACACACAAACTACCCATGACAAGCGTCACTTGTGAAGTTAACCTGCCGAAAGCTCCTGCATTATTTAAACCTGATTCAATAATAGTGGGCTAAATTTGTGTTTCTCCATGAAAAACAAAACAAGCCTGATCTCACCTTACAAAAAATGTCCCCATGACATTAATAATGTATACAGTGGTCAAAGACAAGAGACAGCTGATACTAAAGGCACTCTCTGGTCTTGAGATTACAGTAGACCCGTTGACCTCCATTCATGAAAAATTTACATCACTGATATTGAGCTGACTTGATGCTTTATTTAGTCTTTATTCAGATCATCTCACTCCCGCGTCTGAGAGCACTGAGAATCCCATCTAAATTCCTGTTCGGCTTTTTGGCATTTGTCAGCCCGTGTGTCTGTGAAAGTAAGTTGATAATGGAAGGAGTTGATGTTTGAGAGAACAAATATCTTCATATTTCAGTCCGAGTAGGTGTGATGTCTGATCCTCAGATGTACTGGTTGTCCATTTTCATAGTGTGATACAAGAAGAACTAGTCCCTTTTGCAACCAAATGAGTCACAGATGAAAAATACCACATTAAACAGTGACGCTGTCAAGCTGTCAGTAAGGTAATGAAGTTGGCCAACACCATTTGTCTTGTTTTGTCACGGTTTTTCTCCATTAGTCATAGCGCCTTGCCATTAACTCCTCAGGAACCCCCTTCACACAAGGACACTTACTAAAGTAGAAGAACAGAGTTTACAGAATCAAATAGTTTAAAAGTAGGAGCAACAAAGAGGTTTTACTACTTGTTTGTAAATACTGTAACACTTTGCTGTGTAGTGAACAAGTTTCTACACGGGTAGTTGACAAATACCGTACATGTGTCCTGTGGTGTAGTCTCATCCTCAGACGTCACGCCCACGGACCGTTGGCTGAACGCCTGATGCATAATTCACACTTTTCTGGAAAAACTTTAGCATGTTCGAAGTCGTCATCTGATTGGTTCAATTTCAGAGGATTTACGGGAGACGTGCATGTCGCGTTATTTAACGGTCCGCATAGAAACAACACGAAGCTGTCTGATCTAAGAAGTAAGGTGTCTTGTTTTCATCGGTTGCTATAAGAATTCATTGACTAAACGCTTAATTCTTCAAAGTATGCGAGGTTCATGGCATAAAGTTATAATCATTGTTGTTTATGTTAACTTTTGACACCTTTGTTAATTTAAACCGATCTGTTACTGCGGGGACATTACTACGCCTCTATACATGATGCGGCACAAAACAAAACGTGATTGGTTGCTTTACCTGTCAGTCATATGGCCTCTTGGGCGCGCCTTTCCAAAGAAAGTAGCGATAAGCTCCAGATCTTCAGTATAAAGCGAAACTACCTGTGTATACCTGACTAACTGTTAACAATATATTATTGGTCATAGTATTAATGTCTGTAAGAGGTCTGCGAAAGATCTAGTGTTCCTGAAATCATCTGCTGTGTAAAAACATCATACAAATGTCTTGTTTTATATTTTTAATATTTATCATTTAAAACATGAAAAGAAGAAAGTTTTTTTTTTAACTTATTTTCTTTTTCATAGTTGCTGGGTAGAGTCCTGTTATATGGCATATGTCCTGATTTTTCTTTTATAAATTATTCATGTTGGTCACACTTCATGTTTTTCTTTGGGTTTTGTAAATATTTAACCAACGAACAGTTTTCAAAAGAGCTTTTCAACTTTTGCAGTATTGCAGTAATTTCCTCAAAATTAGCTGTTTTGGAGCTACAATGCTTTCACTTGAAAGCAGCAATTAATGTTTGTTTTTTGTAGTTTCTTTAACAAATTAATGTAAAAATTATAACAAATCTGAAAAAAATATATTTTACAGTCACGACGTCACGACACATGACACATTAGAGTGCTATGGTAAGTGCTACGGTAAGCTATGGTTATACAAACAACAATCAATCTGCCAAAAAGACTTGGTTACTGTTTTTCTCTTCATATATCTACAGGTGGAGATGGAGATGGTGGTCCAGTGGGTTAAACCACTGAACTGGTAAATCAAAGGTTGCTGGTTCGATCCCAGCATCCACCACCAGTGTGTCCTTGAGCAAGACACTTTACTCCATGTTGCTCCAGGGGGATTGTCCCTGTAATAAGTGCACTGTAAGTCGCTTTGGATAAAAGCATCTGCCAAATGACTAAATGTAAATGTAGGTGAACAAATGGCGGGCAATTTAAGCTAAGTTACTTCACCTGGCATTTATTCGCTCTAAATTAACCAGTGTGTTAGTTTAAGTGTCTGAGTGGATGTGTTTGTGTGCTGTTCACATTGTGTGTGTGTGTAGGTGGGTAAATAAGCTGTAATGAATCTTATTGATGTGTGTCCCACAGTTCTGGCTGAAGGCCACCCCCGTGTAGTGGGTCTGGTCTACAGATGCAAGGGGCCAAGCACCTGGAAGGGGATTAATTACCAGACAGCTGCCCAACAGATCTTTGCTCACTCTTGGGAAGGCCATAGCATCCGCCCCCTTCAGACATAATACGTGAGAAGGGTGTTAGGGTGGCAGTTTCGGCAAATATACATTTTGCAACACCACCCGTAGTATGTTTTTACTGATTTTTCAGCTATAATAATATGTTATGAACAACACTGTACAGACTCTGACTCATCAAATCTCATGTGGGTTGGTTAAAGTTAAACATGGTTAAAGTGAAATGACGTTTTACATGACAGCTCAACTCATTACAATTTTTTTTAAGCAAAGATGCAACGATATATCTGCCACTAATCGGTAGATAAAAGCAATTTTTCACACTTACGGGTGAAAAACAGTAGATCAATATTAATAGAAATTTTAGGAATTAATAACTTTCGGAAAGTTACAAAATATTGATTTAATTTTCAGAATCGCTATTGGCAGATATCACTTTGGATAATTACTATTGGAAAAGAAACTTAGTATCGGTGCATTTTAAGCCAAAGTGCAAACTTAAGAACTTGTAGCTTTGAAAGGTTTTATTTGATGTTTTTGTTTTATTGTTTTTTGCTGAATGTTAGTAATTGCAGCCTTAAAATTACTTTCACATCAATTACATCTAATAAAATTACATTTAGTGAATTTTTATTAATACAATTGGTCATCTGAACTAGTCAAGTAATTGTTCACTCAAACCAACCACTAGTCGGTTAAGAAAAGATTTAGTTTTTTTTGCTTTTTATTTGTCACTTGTCCCCAAAATTCTTCACATGTATTTTGGTTTTGTAATACAAGTTATTTTCGCAGATGAACCGCGAACTGTTGGCGCTATCTGTTATGAATTGTCAGCAAAACAGGGAGCAATAGGTTGAAATGTAATAGCCATGAAACTTTTGGCCCTGGCGAAGGCACGGGTAACAATAATTAAGCGCCAACAATAAAAATGATTAGAACTGCTTTTGACATTCTCATAGCGAGTAACTTTGCTTTAATTGCAATCACAAATTTTAATGCCAGTTTTATGTGCCAGGGCTACGAGCTGTTTGAAGTTCATCGGTTATACTCTTTAAATCTGTCCCATTTCCTCTGGCGAGCGGGGAGAGACGGAGACAACGGTTGTCATGAATCCCCCTGACCATTAACGGTGCAGTCTTGTGGCTACGACCAGGAGGAGGGCCCAGCGCCGCTCGGCTCCAGGCTAGTTAGCTATTCCGCCGCAGCATCTGTTGAGGGCTAATGAATGTTATAACCTCATAAACGTCATGAAATTGGACATTATCCCTTAATTAAAAGAACAGAGATGCATTACAATGATTACAGTGGCACCGCACTGCATTTCCATTCAGCTGCACTGGAGTGCTCAAAGCGAGGCTAATGTTTCTCCCCTACGTGGGGTGGGAGATGATGGGACCTCTGAGTAAAGAACCAGGGAGGGGAGGATGGGTTTAAAGTGAGGAGTTCACTCACTTCTTGTCACTTTTTTTATGATGACATCTATTTGAAGAAACTTTTTAGGCCTAGATTTTCAACTATGTTTTTTAAAGTCTGGTGAGGCATCACAAACACATTTATGGCAATCCCAGAATGCATTGCAACAAACTTAAGGATCGATTCTTGCCATATTGAAGAATTATTCATCACGTGTACGAAATTGTTGATTATAAATATATTCATATTCATTTAATACTAAGAAGTATAGATAACGTGATCTACGTTTTTTATTTACAATAAACACAATGTTCCAAACGGTCTCCTCATCTTATCCTGATTCAACGTATAATATTGATGTATATGTTGAGGCACGATGTCGCTGGAAATGGCAGGTCGACATCAACCCACGTACATATATGTACGTAAAGTTACCTGCAATGTTTCTAATAGAAGTGGTGGTAAAATAGCAAAAAAAATCATAAATTCATTATTATTTTTCGTTATTTGCTTAATGGAGAGACACAATAGTCAACAAGGCATCTCCCTGTGAATTGAACCCAAGCTTTCCAACACTCATCTCATTGGCCGTTAAGCCTCTGCCATGCTGCCGGTCAACCTGCGGGGAGTTTATGTCCCTTGCCGTTGCCGGAGTTTTATGTTTGGGCTTTCTGGAGGCCATGATGATTATGGGAGCTCAGCTCAGTCACGAGGTGATTATACTGCAGTGTCAGCCCACCGAAACAGCTGTGCAATAAAGGCCTTATAAAAACAAGGCAAGGTGCTGTGGTTTGCACAGCACCTGGGCAAGACAGGCTTTAAATACTCTGCGCCCACTAACCTGTCCAGGGAGGTTTATTGGGCTCAGTGCGATTCGAGGGTCCATCCGTAGGTGTTGAATTTAATGTCTTGCGAGAGGGGATGGCACACACCGGGGTTTGCCAGTGGCGGGCATGAAAATGGCATGCGTGAGAGGGCGCATGTTCACCCACCGTGCGAGCAGGGTGACAAATTTTTCTTTTGCTGGTTTACATTTGACCCAAAATTATCCCCACGCATTAATTTGTGACCGTACATTGACCATGACCTTCCATGTTATGAATCCGAGGTGCATTCAGTCAGTATGGGGACGAGCACCGCACCCACCCTCTATTTACATATGTGAACATCTGGCACATCTGGATAAATTACAGTCTCGGAATCATCTGTTGTGTTTGGATTCATAATGGGTTTGCATTATTCATAGCGATTCATGCAAATATTTTGCTCATATTCTTGTTCATCCATGTGCACGTCAGTGGGATATTCTCCACTTTGCTTTCATCATTTGTGACGATGTGCGGTGATCGGTGGGCAGGTGTGCTCTTATTATGTTGTGGATTTTAGCATTCCTTGAAATATGTATGCTGGTCCAGAAGTATCCATATTATTTGTGAAACTTCCATACGATGAATTCTTGCAAGAATACATAACACGTACAGACGCGCACATACGGTAATGGGCATCTTTATTTGCGAATCCTGCCTCCTGAGGAGAGATGTGTGAAAAGTACCGTTCCTTGGCAATGTGTCGACATAAAATATTAATATTTACCCGTCAAGGGCAAAAAGCTTGTAATTTAAACACAGAGACTGCTGAAATGATCCTGGGTGTCCCCTCATTTTACATTTGGCGGAAGGACCTTCAGAAGGCATTTGTTTCAGGTTTCCTTCCTCGTTAATTGGCTTTTTGCGTATTGAAAATTCACGTTGGCAGTGTTTGGTTGCTGCTGGCGTATTATTTATAACCCCCAGTTTCTGACGGGAAGTTTCTCTCTCGTTCCCTTGTTCCCCCTCTTTCTCTCTCTCGCCTCATGGACAATGATTGATTTATTCAGTTTAACCTTGATAAGAAAGGCAATAGAAAAACAAATTGCCATATTGACACAGACGTGATGGCACGCTCGGCTCAGGTGACGAGGGAGGTGAATCGGAGGTCGCTGTGTTTGGAGAGGAAGTGATACACGTTTTTCAAATGATTGCCTTTCATGTTGCTCATCCCATGTACATGTGTGCTGGAGTGCATTAGGTCTCTTTTTGCGGGAGAGGCGGTCGATTATTCGTTTTTTACTAGTGGAGAGAGTTTGTAGTATTTTGAGTTTAGTCCCAGGTCAGAGTCCATCTACAAACAACATGGAAATCCATGTTTTTTCATGATCTGTTTTTGAAAATGTATTACAGTTTTTTACATGATTTCTACTCAGATGTCAAACGTGTCAATATGTAAATTTGCATCTGTTTTTTGACAGATGGATTGATTACTGCTTAGCAGGCCTAGTCATATTCAGTCTCTGGCTATAAGCTTATAAATATTTCACATAAACATAGAAATAATGTGACATGAACAAGTGATATGGTTCAAGTGCGACAGATGTTAATTTGAGAGAAATTAAATTTGTCAATATTAAAATATGTTGGGTTACACATGAATGTTGAGAAAGTTATGGCCTCAGGGAGGAAAATGTATTCATTTTCAGTTGCCAAAGTTAAAGATGTTAAGGGTAGGATTGTTCTGATATGATTTTCACTCTTCGTTCTCATCCGGGATGCATATGTGTCTGTGATTGGAGAGGATCTGGCAACCGATCATTTTCTCTGCACATCACACAATGTGCGATAGTTTCTTCTTGGAGTGCGATGGTGCAGAGCCAAACCAGACGGACGTGGAGGTTGTGATGATGACAGTTTAAATCACAGCTGTGTAGAACTGGACCGGAAAGACTTGATGATAACCCAAACTTCTTAAAGAGATAGTTCGCCCAGAAAGAGAAGTCAGTCATTTGCTTATCCTTATGTTACTCCAAACCTGTATGGCATTGTTGAAGAATATACTTAGAATAGTTTTTTAATACAATTTAAGTTTTAATGCTCCAAAATGACAAAAAGCCACATTTGTGTATTATAAAAGTATAGTAATTTTACATTATGAGACTGAAAACAGTGTCGGATATTAAGTGGAGGAAAAAAATACAGAGCATATGTCATGCTCTAATATTTCAAAAACACATTTTTAAATGTTTAGCCTTTAATACAATACTTAAGGAAATAAAAATATAAAGAAGATTTTTGATTTTATTGTAAACAAGGATTATAATGTTAGAACAATAACATTTATTTATGAAATGTTGTGGAGTAAAAAGTATGATATGCTTTTTAATGTAAGAAAATACTAGAACTTATTATTTATTGCAAAGTTTGCCAAAGGATTAATAAGGTAACCAAAAAAATCATTGTTAGATTAATCTAAAAAAGAATCGTTAGATTAGTCGAAAATTAAAATAATCGTTAGTTGCAGACCTAAACATTATATCATCACACTGACCACATAATACATTTACAATGATACTCCAGCCTTCAAACGCAACAAGCTGAACACAGCAAGACGGTTATCATCAAAATAACACGCATTACAAATACAAATCATTATAACACATAAGCATTTTTATCGACGTGCCGCGTGTATGTGCTCTTCACCTAATAATGGACCACATGACAGACACCGCCTCCTAGTCTGAACATAAAACCAACACAGACTAATGTACACAATACCAGTTTAAAAAGCGACACCTTATGAGAGCGCTCTCAGCAAAGAAAACCAGTGCTACACTAGCAGACAGTAAACAGAGATTCACAAGCGAATAAACAATGATTATAATAAATCTTAATATTAAACTGGTACCGTTACAGTGAACTAAACGTATGGAACTGATTGTAGTAAATTTTGCATTTATCTGATAAAATGTCACTGTTATGCAGAATAACAGCAAATATGCACGCACAATATGTTAAATTTAAGACATGACCAAAGTCGAAATCACTCGTCTCAAATAAAGCTAAGCAACATAAACAAATGTGGACATCAGCAACCAAAATAAACTGAGGTCCCGCGGCCTTATAAATCATAAATAAATTACAATTTGATTATCAAATTACTTGATAACAAGGTCTTACTCCGGTTGTTTTGAAAAACGTTTATCAGCTTTTTCTCTTTTTTTTTTCGAAACTTGATAACAAAGTTCATCCAAATGCTGTTTTGAATGACGTTTTCTGCAATTCTTCTTCTTTTGCAGTTTTTTTGGCGATTGACGAACCTACTTCTTGTGCTTCTTCCGCTTTACGAGACTGTTAGTGACAACCCCCAGATGATGGAAATAGCAAAAAACAAAGCACGCCCATTTAGAAAAGTGATATGATTGGTCAGTTTTACTGGCACTCAAAATGAAACTCTCCCATTGATTAAATGTACTTTCAGCCTGCAGTATGCTTGGCGAAATCCTGTGTAAGCAAACATTCCACTTCTAGCAGCATGCGCAGGCTGCGCAGGCTGCGCAGACAGTATGACATCGCAGAACTGCGACTTGGAAAGACTTGGAAATCTCACGTGGATCAATCCAGGAAGTCAAATATACATATGTTCTGGTGAAAATCGGCCAACTTTTATTGAAAACAGTATTTTATCGATTTTAAATCTAAATTGTATAGATAGTTAAGGTCACCACAGAGGGCCTAGAGGGCCGAGAGGGTTTGCTACCCAGTTTTGCTACTCCGTGGAATCCACAAAATTTCGCGCATGACCTGTTGTACGCGTTCATTCCACGTGGTCTCAAAAATTTACAAAAATTATACTATACTTTGTGCTTTAGATTTTGTTTTTAATCACATTCAATCTCAGTTTGGCCCTCTGTGACCACCAGAATTATGTTTTAAACCCAATAGACTATGACATACTATAAGATTGAACAGCGTCGTATTGATATTCTGCTTGTAGGAGAGTTGTAATATGTTTTTTTCTTACATGTTGCCATGCATGTGAATACACCGGTTCCATTTGCTTTCCAGTGTTGTGTATAGTGTGGGTTGCTCTATTAATCTCCCTCAGTGGAACCGACCTCGCTGTCACTCTCTGCCGGTCATTTCTCTCTTTTTTCAGAGAACCTTCTATTATTTTACTCTCATTTATCTTCTCTGGCGTATGCTGATTATACGTATCACTGCATGTGTTTCAAACATACACTGCATGATGTCATATTTTCTGTATGTTTGTTTTCATTACCAAGCCAAGGAATTATCAAGGAACTTTCCCCTCGATTGTTTGTGATGTAATAAGACATCTGCTTGTCACTCACCCTGGTTGAAGCTGGGAAACATTTCAAAATCAGTCCCTCTGGCTTTGTTTTGCGTGTGCTAACCCTCTGCTCGATCTATGGTAGTTCAATGCACAGCTACCCAATCCCCCAACACATTTTCGAAGATGCATTTTTAGCCAATAAGTGTCTGTTTCTTCATCTTTATTTCAGTCTCATGCCAGGCTGTACGTTAGACTGGGCATTCACCGCAGGGCCCCTGAGCAAACCGGATCCGAATGATTTTTCTCTTGCGGTACGCAAGCTTTAGTTCCATTGTGCTGGCGAGAATAGCTCCATCTTTTTCCTCTTTCTCTCTCTGACTGCGTGTCAGCTAGGGGATTGTGTGCTCTTAAAAAGCCTGACTTACTTTTCCGTGTCCCTTGCGTTTTTCCTCCTCTCCGTTTCCTGTGCACATTTTTCATCTGCATTTTTCAGTTTTACGATATTGACTTCCCCCATCCAGAAGCAACTGAAGATTTTTTTATTTATATACATATTATAGTGTTTGATTTTGCAATTCTGCCCCAATTAGTCCTTAAATGCAAACAAACAGAGCTTAACCGTGCCGAATGATTGTTAATAGAGCTGCCAATCGATAGGTCACATGTGGCCCAGATAGCTTTTTTCCTTTTTTGCATTTTCGGTGCTGATGCTGTCAGAAAATCTACATAATGGTTTATATCTACTGAACGGTTTTTAAACATGGTAAATTACGTCGAACTGAGGTGCGAATACTGCAAGGCACGTGGGAAAAATATTGCTCAGATGTTGTTCTTTCATAGCTTTTAGGAGAGTTTATAGAGTTCCCAGTTGTTTCATTTAAGTTTAACTAAGACTAACTGGGCTTAGTCTTTGATGTTTCTCCTTAAAATTGCTTGGGAGGAATAAAAATAGAAACGTACAAGAGTTTTTACAATACATGAAGAGTATGAAGGTGTAATATGAATGAATGTAGACTGTGGCGGTGAAATAATCTGGATTTGGGTAAATTTGATGAGAAATGTTTGAGCTCTTCAATAATATTTACTTTTGATCCCGTCCTGGTTTGTGACATCATTGTGAGATTTGTGAGATGTCTTCCTCTTTCTTCGGAGAAATATCTGAGATGCAAGAGACTTAATCACATTTCCAATTAATATCATTGATGTCTATGAGAAATAACTGAGATGTTAAAGAGATCTCATTTCTGATTTCTCTTTCTAGAGGTATCGGGTAAAAATCTGACTCCCCAAAATATTGAATAATAAATAAAAGCTGGCCCTTTGTGGGTCGTGATGAGCGTTTCGACGCTACTGGAATCCGCCGATCTTGCTTCTGAGATTCTGTGTGTGTCTGATCACAGCAGGAGTTCAAGCCTGAGATTTTGCGACTAGGAAACTCAGACCTCATGATGGCAGCAGGTCTTTAGGAATGCTGTTGCAGGGGCTCTGATGGGTCGGTCAGGGGTGCATAGCAGTCTGACGAGCTCATGGGTACTAAAATACACCTAGATCTCCTGTGGCACTCTCGTGACTCTCTTGGCAGAACACTTTATGTTATCCCCTAATTAACAGCAAATGTGAGGGAGGACATGTGGGTAAATCCTAATGGTGTCTCAGGATGGAAATTATTTTTTCTATTTACGATTTATTTCATGGACATTATTTAGAGAAATGTAAATAACGTTACAATTTATTTAACAAAAAAATGTATTTCAGTGTTTTATTTAAGGAATGTGAAGATTTTACTTCAATAAAATCCGAGTTTTTTCTATTATTTTATCCAGACAACAATCTGCCAAATGTCTTTTTAAAGAAGACCTTGAATATTTCTATTTTTACAGTTTGGTTGTGTCTTATTAAGGTTAAACACAATTAAAGCACAATTAGCTGCGTTTATCATCAATGCTAATGTTTTTGTTCTAAAATGTTTTGTATTAATGTATATTCAGTGATCGATGAAACTCTTCAGTGAAAACTTTACCTAAATATAACATTCACCATTTGCTCACCCAAATGCTATTCCAGATATCCAGAAATCTCTTTACTAAAGTAACTATTGCTTATATATATTTTTTTAATGCGTTGCAACACTGCACATACGATAAATACAATTTAATTGAATATGTAACATAAGGATCAACGCTGTGTGATGAAATAAGACGACACAGTGATATTGGAAAATCTTACTGTTGACGACACAAGCATATGACAAAAAGTCATGAGACACAAGAGAACCAATGAGATTTCATGTTATGAACAAGCCACCGTACTGTTTTTGAATTGACAGCACCGATCACCGATGGATATATGACGTAGGAACCGTTAAATAAGCTCTAAATATTTTTTGTTTTACAAGCCTATTGTAATGAATGCTATTTAAGCAGTCCATGTATAAACATAACAATAATGACTTTTGCTTTTGCTCAAAAGTCACTGACTGCAGCTATAATGTGTTAGAGGAGAGCTGGCACTCCTCGCTGAGACTGGTTTCTCTGAAGCTTTCTTCTACATTTGTTCATTATTGGAGTTTTGTTTCCTCGCCACAGTGCCGTGTCTGCTTGCTTACCGGGAGACTGCTTATATTTGAATATCTTCTGCAAATTTCATTAATATTGCTTTTGTTAGGATGATCCTCTCTGTGTTTGTACTCATTATAATTTTCCTCTTCTGTGTTTTCTCTTTCATGTTAAGCTGCTTTGAAACAATGCAACATTGTAAAAAGCACTATAGTATAAATAATCTTTGACTTATGTTTTATATATATTTATTTTAAATGTATACAATTTCTTTGTGTTCAACTGAATAAACAAAGTAAAAAAATGTACATGATGGCATAAGGGGAAGCACGCACAAAGAGAATTTTCATATTTTGGTGAACTACTCCTTTAATTTCGCACTGTTTGACAAGTTGTTTTTGTAGCAGTATTTTCTGTCTTTTCAGCTTCTCTCTGGTCCTCAAGGATTATAAACCTTCCTTCATCTATACATAGTTTTCCTTTCTCTGATTCATCGCTAGTTCGCATGAGATATCTACAGTATGCGTATAACAACGTTTCCCTGCCACCCATAGTAGAATTCCACTCTCGGAAGATCATTGTGTGTGCTCAAAGATTACAATTCAGGATTTATGGCACATCCCCAATCCTCCGTGAAATCCACAGGGATACAAAGGGATCATGTGGAATCAATGGACAAAGTTTATGTAGCTGCCCACCTCCTGGCCTTTGGCTGATGGTCCTCTGTGTCGCTTGTGCTGGTTTTTAGATTGCACTGCTTAATTAAACATAGTGGGTCGTGTTAGCAGAAACTTCGACGTGAAATAATGCCGCTGTCTGTTTCCTAAAGATCAATGTGAGGTAATCTCATAGAATATGTGAAGATGAATGTGTTTCAGTCAAATTTAGGAATTCATCCAGAATGAATTTAGATTCACTGCAGTTTAATTAGATTAATAAAAGATGAGATCATTACCCATTTAATGTTAAGGCCCAGCGTGTTATGACTCAATGAAAAGTTGGGTATCGCTCCTCTCGTACAATGACAATCATAATCATCGGCACAGTGTCTAATTATTATTATTCGACCACTCTCTAATCACAGTAATAATCATCTACTGGAATTACGCATTTTGTGACAACACAGAAAATGTGGATCACTGGAAACACACACTTTCATTGTTATCAAAATCACATCAAGAACTCTGATTATCCTATCAGCCAGAAAGCTATGGGAGGTGCAAGCTTTTCTTGCTTTAATTTCAGCGTACAGATGTCTCGTATTGATTTGCGGATCTCCAACGTTTTCTTGGAAACACAGCTACAATTACACACCTCAGCTTCTTTTGTTGTTGTGATGTACACAGAGCGTAGGTGAGAGGTGAGATATGTTCGTCGGTGGAAATGTTACACATGTAAGATCCGGAGAACTTGGTAAACAAGCCTGTAAGAGGTGCGGGGTCATTAAGTTCAGTCACATCATGGGAAATTCACTTGCTCTTTGAAGACGTCCAGTGTGGAAGGTGCTAAAACCTATACGGCACTCCCACCGTATACAGATGCACATGTGGGATGATGCCTTTGGCAGCAAAACAGCTGCTGTTAAAAATTCCCTGAACAACCTGTTTTAATTTTCAGCAATCTATCATTGTTTGATAAAGTGTTCCCAGTGAAACACCAAAGCTGTTTGTAAACAGAAAGCAATTCTTAGTATCTTAAACTATTGTGCATTATATTGTAGCTTAAAATGTCGGTACCCATAAGAGAGAAAAGTCACCGATGAGATGTCTTTAATGAGATGTCTTTTAGTTCTCAATTATTTCTCCTAGACATCAATAACATTAAAAATGAACAGCAAATGTACACATTTGTTGCCTGTGAATTTTCGCCCTAGAAAAATACCCAGAAATATAAAAAAATGTTTTAAAGAGATTTCACAAACTGACCTCAGATTTCTCAAGTTTGCCATCAAAGTCAATATTATTGAAGATCTCAATTTAAACTTAAACATTTCTCTGTCATGATTCTACCTCATCATGTCATGTCTTTCTTGATCTTGTGGCAGAATCGTGGCAGGATCCCTTGTTTGATGTGGAGAGAGGAATTATGGCACATTTGGTGTTCCATATGCTCTCTCCAGTCTCTGTTCCCGCCCTTTTCGTCTCTTCATTAGTATTCTTAATCATTTCATGTCCAGCTCCCTATATATTGCCCTCGTGTCTATTGTCCTGTGCTTGTTCATTGTGCTTGTACCTGTGTGCTTGAGTTCCTATTTGCTATGTATACCTTGTGTATGACCAGTCGTGGATCTATTTGCCTTGTCTCGTGGAATTACCTTGTCGTGTTGAATTGACCTTTGATGCTTTGTTTCCCCAGTCCTGTATACGTTGTGTAACTTGTAGTTTGACCTTGTTCTCCCAGTTTTTGCCCCCCTGTGGGAAGTCTTTGTTTTGCATTTTGCCCTAGTTTGTTTTCCCTATTGTGGGTGTTTTGTTATTATTAAAGTCTTGTTTGCGTTAACCCCTTTACTACTGCCTGTGCTTGGGTTCTTCTGACAATTGTGACATTTCTCATCAAATTTACCCAAATAGAGATCATAATAGAGACGCTTATCCAAAGCGACTTCCAAATGATTATTTTTACACTAGAATTTACATTCACTTTGCACCTTCATACTTTCACGAATTTACCAATTGTCTCATTTGTTTCTGTTTTTATTTCTCCTAAGCAAAAGCATCTGAGAATAGAATGAAACGCAACTTAGAACGCCGTTACATCCCCTGAGCTTTGAAAGAGCAACATCTGAGCAATAACATTTTCTTCTGGGTAACTCTCTGAGAAAACCACATTTAACAGATAATATTTTGGTGATATTATTGGTGTGACCGAGCACAAACCTGTACAGTTTTGCCTGCACACCTTTCCCTTTCTTAATTTAAACCTTCGGCTGCTCTGAGCTCCCGTGTAATTTCGATACTGTGGTATGTACGGCAGAATTACAAAATGTCAATGAATCCTCCAAGTGGATACGTTTGAGACATCTCTTCATTTCATACTGCCGTCATATGCTTTGTACTTTTACACAGGGAAATCGAGGCAGAGATAAGGGTGGGAGAATTCAGGACGGTGAGGTAAAGGTATGAAGGGGCAGCAAGCAGCGGCTGGTTGGTGAAGCGGAGCGAGTGAGCTCAGGGTAACAGATCACTACCTCGGAAAAGGGAGGTAATGCTGATGTGAACACGCTCACCTGGGGCCGACATAAATCACAGATTGGCCAGAGGAGCAGAGAGAAGCTGAATGCACTGGAGGAGATAGAGACGATATTGAGAAGAGAGAGAGAACTAGGGTCTATGTTAGTGGTCGGGGGGGAGAAACGAGGAAGGAGGACTTGAAAATAAGTTTATATAACATTAAGGTCTTTCAGTTTTTAAATATTTGGATATTCTTTAACTACGTCGGATATTAATATAATATTTTGCTTCAAATCAAATATACAGCTGCAGAAAAAATTCCAGTCCAGTGTCTGTTGAATTCAAACAAAACCTCAGGAGTGAAATAGAGTCATCCAACAGAAATGTGAAAGACTGACAGCATGACAAGACACATGAAAACTGTGTTAAGATCAAGGGCATCTTTCCTAAATACATGTACAAATATTCCTCTTGTATTGCTTAAAGGTGAATATGAACTTGTTATATTTGAGGTCTGGACTGGTCACGAATGATGAAGAAATTGCATTACAATATAACATTTGTTGATTGTTTTATCACCAATAAAATAATCTATAAATAACATAACATCAATGAACTTTTGAGTTTATTGGTATTGAAAAACACATATTTTCAATTATATAACATTTTGAAAGGGAGGCTGACTTATGCCATCTGCATTGCTTTATAAAAGCTATTTAGAGATTAATGCACTGTACACCATTGATGTATACAATCAAGTCTTTTTACCATTAGAAACATCTAAGAAGTAGGATTAAGGACCTTAAAGGGATACCCGACCCAAAAATGAAAATTCTATCTGTTTGGTTGCTTTGTTCTTGCGAACACAAAGAAAGATATTTAGAAAAATGTGAGCAACTGAGATTTCAGAGGTACCATTGACTACTATTAAAATGGTTTGTTTTCCTAAATTCTTGAAAATATTCTATTCTAATATTCTAAATATTCTAATAATTCTATTTATTTATACCAGAACAAAGAAACGATAAAATATTTATTTCTACTATGATAGTCAATGGTGTCCAAGAAATGTCAGTTGCAAACATTCTTCCAAATATCTTTCTTTGTGTTCAACCAAACAAAGACATGCAGGTTTGGAATAACTTGAGGGTGAGTAATTCATGACAGAATTTATATGTTTGTCTGAATGTTTAAACAAAAGTCTTTTAATGTGCTCTTGCGTACTTTTTATTGCTGTCTGGATGAAACCCCAGATTTTAATATATGAATAACATCTATCTTCAGAATGATATACAGGCAACATGTTGAGCGGGGTGCAGTCAGAATGTGCAGAAAAAACAATGTGAAGTGAGAGTTTTATGTCCTGCTGTGAATTGATCACATAGGCAGATTCAGCGAGCCGCTTGCGTAAGTTGAGACTATTACACTGCGTGTGTTTGTTTGGGGAGCATTTACCACTCCTGAGAACAAAGCACAACTCGCAACGATTGAGTTGATTTAACCAGCGTGTTTTGTGTTAAATAAGGCCTCTTGTCATATCAGTCTCAGTGAAAATGGCCACCGCCGCAACACAAATGGATCATAATTGTGCTCCAGAAGTGTTTTCGCTCAGCGGGTTTTTGTGTTTACTCCTATTGACTTTTGCCCAAGAACGCAGTGGATGCCACTATACTCGGGTATCTATTTCCACTGTCAATTACTCCGGATACGTGGCGTAATATTAATGCCGGACGGGGGATTCAATAAATCAAATGCATGAATCAATTGAATTCGGGGAAAATACAGTGTTTGATTTGCGTTCTTGCGTACTGCTAACTTAGTTACAGGTGTTTTGCTTGGTGCACATTGTATACCAAAGTACATGTTTGGGTGGTATTATAAGTACCGGTTTGTGTGTTAAATGAAAAAATTTAAAGGGACACCCTTTCCGCCATTATTCAAAGAGGTTTCTGAGCGAATGAGAATTTATGGTTCATAAATCACATTAATGAGGGCGATTAGTTTGAATCCACATTCGTAAGTGCGTATGCGGGCTCCTCTTAGCTTAATCGCAGCCGGTATAGGAAACAAATAGCACCAGGGTGGTTAATCTCAAAAGAGCAATATCACCGCCCTTCTGTCACCGGGGTGAAATGGCACCCATTTATAATCACTCTATCCCGTTTTATTTCTTTGCTCGGCATACCTCTGTCACTATTAGTCTCACACACACACACACATATAAAGGGATTGTGGTGTGTGTTGGAGGTCAGATGTATAGTAGCTCTAAGGTCGTAGGTTGCCTGCGGGCTGCACTTGGAGATAAGACACAAAGAAGACACGTGGGGGAAGTATTTTCTGCTGATAGCTCCTGGTTTCTTCCAGGCTGAAAAAGCAATGATAAATGTGTGCTCAAGATGCACGAGCAACAACCACTTAACCTCAACAGCCATGAAGAAAGTATGACTTTTATTCAGTGTTTTTTGTTGCATGTCAGGTGTCACACGTCACACCCTGATGCCATTCTTCTGCAGAACACAAAAGAAGATATTTTGAAGAACGTTGTTAACCAACAACACTGACCCCATTGACTTCCATTGTATGCACACGAAACCAGGCATTTCTCTAAATATCTTCTTCTGTGTTTGACAGAAGAAAGTGTCAAACAGGTTTGGAATGATACAGGGTTGAATAAAGGATGACATACAGAAGTGTCCCATCAAGCGAGATAATTATCAGTATATATACAGTATAAATATATAGTTTGGTACGTATTTATATATATATATATAAAATATAATATAATTTGTGGGGTAGTTTAAGGTTTGTGACTGAATGGAAGTATGGCACTTTTGCAATAAGTTGCTGAAAGCTAGCCTAGAGGTGTAAACTTGACCCGAGCATGTTGAGATGGAGGGTTGTTAGCTGATGGGACATCCAGAATGAATCAAGTGTCAAAGGAATTAGCTTCATAATTTGGCTTTTTCGGACATACACTGCTGTCTTTTTCCTGTTCTCCCACATGATGAAGGTAATTAGAGTGGAAAAACAATTTAGGAAGAAAAGTTGTACAGACATTTTTGGTGTACTATTAATAACAGAGGCTGAGTTTCCACAAGCACTAAGTAGATTGATAGTCACGCATGTGTATTTCTCTACATCGTATTTCTCAAGACGTTATGATACTGCATGACGAAAATTCACAATGCATGCAATCATGTCATACTTTCAGTCTTCACAAGGAAATACCATGGCAATAATAATTACAACTCTATTCAGTAATATCTATTCATTTTTAATGTCTGGACAGGATAACATGCAGGTTTAACTACCCCTTAAACATGTTGTTCATATAATCTGTACTGGAAATGTATTCACAGAAATTCTATTCTGTATATTTGATACATTTAACTTCCACATCATTTATTCACCCTCTTGTCATTTCCAACCTGTACGATTTTCTTTCTTTGGCAGAACACAAAAGAAGATATTTCGAAGAATGTTGGTAACCAAACAATATTGCGCCACATCGACTTCAATTGTATGGTCACAAAACCACTGAGACTTTTCTCAAAACATCTTCTTTTGTGTTCCGCAGAAGAAAGAGTCATATACAGGTTTTGAACAACATGAGGGTGAATAAATGATGATGAAATGTTCACTTTTGAGTGAACTGTTGCTTTAAAACTTTTCTAATTCATATTTGGCAAATTTAATGAATAAGCTATTGGATATTTGCAAATGTTTTGATTGTTAGTTCAGCATCCCAGATTGCTTCTGAAGTAGTTTTTTTTAAGAAGTCTTTTATTGTGTAGTTCTCTTTTCTATGCACTACACAGGCTGCAGTACAGTAGCCACATCTGCCTTTAAATTCACAAATGGTTTTATTCTCATATTTGGCGAGTTAGCCTCTTGAATTCCTCTGCTTCTCATTTGTTTTTTGTTTGTAGCTTAATTAATTAGCATTTTTTTCCTCATTAAAGTGCCTACAAAAAAACAATTGTGACTTTATGAAGAGTTTCTTGAGCAGCAGATGGTCTTCTCCAAGCCTGCCATGTTAAATTAGTGATGACTGTGTCTCTTTATGTGCTCTCTGCTGTGGCAACCCATAAAAATCCTCATTAGGCCACTAATTAATAGCACCTTTTTTCTCACCATTGAACCTTGTTTCTTTTTTTATAAATGAGTGCAAATATATGTTAAACCGACATCCATTTAAATCCAACTTTTTTGCTTATAATAATCACATTAGTGGTCGTAATCGTTCTTATTATGTTCATTTGTACTATAATAAGGGTAATTAAATGCCCATTAAAGATGCCAAAACATTTTTGCCCTCATTTATGTACAACTTGCAAAAGAACCAGAGGTCCCTGGCTGTTTAAATCGCAATAAAACGTAATCCTCGCAATGTTTTTTATTATTATAAACAAATGATGTCCTACTGTGACACTCGTAATCCGGCACATCAAGTATCAGTAACCGCATAAAGAGAAAGCATGAGGGCTTTAATTACATGCACAAATAATAAGACGGCAAAGTGTGGGGATTAACGTGTTTGCTTGAAATTGTTGGTTTTGTTTTGAAATGTTTCCTTGGATGTTTTCCAGCACACAGGGACTTTACATCTGTTGGCAGAGATAGAGAGCGCAGAACGCTGCCTGTGGAGGTGGATCTAATGAGTCAAGGAATATATGTAAATGGTCAACATGCTCTTTTATGAAGTCTGAGGACCGTCTGGTTACATTTACCAGCTTTGTGTTACAAACGGAATCATATTCAATGTACAATTTTTTATTATCTGTAAAAATGTTTAAATTAATAAAGGCCTGTTCACACCAGGGGCGATAACTATAGCTATAATTTTTTTAAATCATTAAGAGAATATAGGAATAAATATAAAGGGTAGAAATTTAGTTAAAAAAACCTTTGTAGTCCATTCATACTTAAAGGATTCACAGATTTAAAATGTGAAACTGCAATGCATGAGTTTAGAATAAACACATACATGGCTTCCGGTCTGTGTTTGGTTATTATATAACAAATCATTTTATGTTTAATTTAGAGAATATTAATTTATATTTATATTATAGAGTCTTTGCGGAGGTCTAGCAGAAGTCACGTTTGGGCGACATAATATTTGTTTATGTTGTTGCCGCTAAAACCGTCTGTAGTGTTATCTTATGCTGTTAGTATTTTGGTCATGTTTATAGTAGGGCTATTCGATTAGGACAAAAATTATATTCACGTTTATTTTTCCCAATGTTGAAACATTTACTGATTTACTTCATAAAAAGTAAATAAATATTTTCGATGTAACACTGTATTCAATTTAACAACAATTAAAAAATATATATATATTTATAAAGTTTAAATGCATACATACAAAAACTATAAAAACAAATTAGAGAATCCTTTCAAAACATGATGCAGGACACAATAATTGTTTTTCCTAAATTTGTTGGGTTTTCACAATTTGGAAACCAATATTGAAAATTGGTTACGAATAATTGCACAGCCCTACTTTAAAATGATTGCTTTTTGTGTAAATGGTGCTTAGGTTTTTGTCTCTCGTACTTTATAACTTCATTCAAACAACTTCCCCACATACTATACAAAGTCAGCTTTAAAAGATCATTGCAAAACTTGTATTGTGTTAATATAACAAATTTCACTCGGGTATTTTGCCATTGTTTTAAATGTGCTCTGATCATGACAAACTCAACCTTGACTCCATTTATCTTTATGTCCATTCCCGGTTTTGGAAACTTTACGTGTCACGCATGCTATTCTTCATTGCACTCGCTGCTTTATGTGTCTTTATAAAAACCTCTGGTTTGCGACTGATAATAGAACAGTCAGTAACACAGACTTCTAAATTCCAGTCTCCCTTCCCCAAAAGTAATGAGAAAAGCCATAATTATAGAGTTTATGGCAGGACTGTAGAAAATGAACTCTGCGCAAAACTTTTTGTACTCTGGTTAATGGAAAATGTTGTAATTAGCTGCTCAGATTGACTCTTCTGCAGCAGGCCGTATGACTTATTCATAGCTGTTTTCTTGCACGTAAGAGAATCGGTGCTGATGTGGGGCTGATTCTTCTCAGCTATCATGTCGCACTTCTCCCCTCTGATCTTCAAGCGGTTAAAATCAACTGCATCATTAAGTGCCTGCAGTTTCATCAGAGTGGGAGTCAAGCAGGAAGATTCCGAGGGCATGAAATCACTCTGAGGGAAGAGACTTTTATTTATTCCAAACAAAATGAAATTACGCCAGACCGTGTGACTGATTTTAATAGGAACACCCGGTACCTATGGTGTCGACTTGTTTACAAAATAATGACGCTGAAACAAATGAAGGCAATGCACACATTTAATCTCACCGAAAGCACCGTCTAAATTCTGACTTTATTTAGCCAGGCAGTTTCCAAAGTACCTATTAAAGTGATTAGAGTGTGAATTTCAAGCCTTTTTTTTTCGCTTCCTTTTATTTCTTCCATAAAATTCCCTGCACCTTGGGACTTTGAGCTAAGCCATGGTTAAGCAGATTTTTCCCGTGGCCTTAACTGACAAATGATCATTATCTCTGTTTCCAGATGTAATTTTTTTGTGATTATTCCCCAATTAAAACACTTCACGCATAGAGATGGTAGGGCCCGCGTTTAAACCTGAACCAATGGAGCTAATGCGTGCACTTCAGAATGAGCTGGATTGGTTACATGGACACATTTTTTTTCGTAATAGGTTAGTGACTGTTCTAGATGAAAAGTAGGTGGCTTTAGAGGGACGATTCATTTTTTTAGAGAATATATTTGAATAATTCATTTTGTCAGAGGAAGGAAATCGATGAATGCCAAAAATGGCCTGTAACCACGACCTTATCTTGGATTTCCCAGCTGTCTTTTTGCCTTGGCTGTCAAAGCTCACAGTCCAATATGTTCTTACTGTTGATGTGCACTAGTGTATCTGTTTTTCTATAAGTTGACTGTGTATAGATTTGAATAAACGCATGTTTTGTTTAACAGATATTTCTGGTTCTGGATGCAACAGCTGTATTATAATATAGTAACGGTCATGATGCAAAAGGTTGTGAATTGTGATTTTTGCTCTTAACACTCTGTCGCCTCAAGCTAAAACGATCTCGATGATAAGTGTGACCATGGACCACCTAAGAACCTTAAGTATCCTGAGATCATTTGGGAAAAAAGCCAACAAACATGTATGGGTCAAATTATCGATTTATTTGTTTGCCAAAAATCATTAGGATATTAATTAAAGTTATTGGGTCTCATTCACTAAGCATTTGTGCGTGAAACCTGCGTACGCACGCTTTCACGAGCAAATCATGATTAAAAAAAACTTTCAGACTAAAATGTAGAAAAGAACAGTTGAAAGCACACGTATGCGAAAATCATCTGTCTCTTTCTTTCCTTCTCTCTCTCTCTCCCTCTCTCTCTAAGACAAAATGCATGTTTCATCTTATTATAATGTTATATATTTTAAATAATATGTATATGATTCTGCTCCATTTATGTCATGTTTCTCTTGATCTAGTGGCAGGATCATGACAGAGCCTTGTGTTTACTGTGGAGAGAGGCATATTATTGTTGTCATTACTTAATACGCGCTCTCTCTGTTCTCGTCTTTGTCCCCGCCCCCTCGTTTCCTCATTATTGGTTGTTAATTATTTCATACCCTGCACCTGTTCCCCTCTTGATTTGATCCCTTTATTCCTGCATTCCTGTAGCTCAGTGGTAAGAGCATTGTGTTAAGAACGCAAGGTTGTGGGTTCGATCCCAGAGGATTGCAAATACCTATGTAAAATGTATAGGATAATGCAATGTAAGTCGCTTTGGATAAAAGCGTCTGCCAAATGCCTAAATGTAAATGTAAATATTTATAATGCCCCTGTGTTTTCTGTCCTGTGCTGGTTCATTTTGAATTGTGTGGTGAGTCCGTGTGTATAGTTCAGTTTATGGTATTTATTATATTGTAATGTAGTCTAGTCTAGTCTAGTCTAGTCTAGTCTAGTCTAGTCTAGTCTAGTCTGTAGTCAATGTCAATGTCAATGTTATCTTTAAGTCTTGTCTAGTGTAGTTAATCTATGTTCTGGTTCGTCCGTCTTGTTTTTAGCCTTGTCCTTTGTATTTTATCCCCTCGAGGGTTTTTGTTTTTTCATATGTTAAATAAATGTCTTGTAGCCGCTGTCTGCGCCTGGGTCCTTGGAATTACTTGCGAGAGCGCGTCTGTTGACAGCGTCACATGGGGTTGCCTGGAGTAACTGTGACGTAAGTGACAACAGGTGGTAAAGGAAAAGTTAGGCGTAAAGCCCTAATATGGGGATGTACTGGGTGTGTTTTATGCAAATGACTCATGCATGAACACTCCAAATTCACTAACATTAGGACGAGGTTAATAACAAATTCATGCACGTACGCAAGTGTTGTGACTTAGACGAGACGTTTTCATGGGAGGTTCAAATGTGCCTATAAATATGAAAAATCTATGCAATTATTAGTGATGAGACCCAATGGTCCATGAAGATATTTTGGAAATTTCCTACTGTAAATACAGTATATGAAAACTTTATTTTTGTGAATGAAATCGCTAACAAAAATGGCCAGAAACACGCCTTCAAACTTCGCTCGCTGATGCTCTCTCTTTGGATTTTTTCCACTCAAGTTTGGTATTTATGTAAAGCTTAGAATTTCAGCTTCGGGTTAAACTAAGCTCCACAACACCATTACAGCGGAAAGCCTATAGACAGCGTCAAAACAAACCTGTTTCTTCTTATTAACGGCCTGCTACAGCCCCTCTGATTAACAACTTTAGGCGATTTTCTCAATATTTAGAGTTTTAAATCGTTGTATCCTAACAAACCATACATAAATGGAAAGCTTCTTTATTTAGCTTTTAGATGATGTTTAAATCTCAATTTCGGAAAATTGACCCAAAAGACTGGTTTTTTGTCCAGGGTCACAAATACTTGAGCTGACGCTCATTAACACTCACTCACCGGCCTCGTTTCGCGTTCTTGCTTCGCCTACTCCACTACACACAGGTATTTACAAATATTCATTTTTAAATCATACATTTTTTAAGTTATATATTGTGTGTGTGTCATATTAATATAACAGTGTAACCAAATTTGAAAATGTACTCACCCTCATGCTTATCTTCACAATTACTATTATGATGGTAAATGCTGTGATGCAATATTGATAACATCAAATCTCACCGCTCCTGCATGTGTCACGTCTGGTTGTCCTGTGCATGTTTTGTCATGACATGGAAGACCCAATTAAATGTGACGTTATTGATGTGCCATCAAATGTGAACTTGTACAGTATGTCTCCATGATGAACAGTTTCGGTTGCTAAATAAACTCAAAATATCGAAAGTTTACTGTAAAATTAATAATAAATGTACTTTTCTTTCAAACAAAAACGCATACAAACCTGCATATTGTCAGTACGCTGTAGTATTGTAATGCGATACAGCGCGGTTGTTTGTATTTAGCACTTTTAGTGGTGAATATGAGACCTGTATGCTGCGTGGGAGGAAGGTATATTCCCCAACATGTTTCTCACATCATTTAATTGATGACTTTCATCATGTGTGAAAATAGCAACTGTTTTTTAATTCAGTAAATGAGTGTTTGATGTCATAGTTTGTGTTTGCAATTAACTATTTGCACTTGGAGTAATGGCTCAGAAACCCCAGATTGTTAGAGAAGTATTCCTGGAAATGTCAAGCATGAAAGAACATAAAGATGCAGGATGATGGCACATTACTGTTTCTAGAAATGTCGTAATATCCCCACAGGCACCACATATATAAATGAGGTTTGTAGAAAACCTATTACACATTATGTATATGTTTACCTTCTATAGACCTCTACGGATGACAAAATAAAATGCTGGTTCAGCGCTGGTCCAGAAGAACTTCCAGTTACATAAATGTTTGAACAAAATACAACCAATAGAATATTTATAACTAATTATAATGTTAAACAAATACATTTAAAGGAGTTGTTCACTCAAAATTTCACATTACATAGTAATTTTTATTCCTACTATCAGGGGTGGATTAAGGTGGTCAGGGGCCTCAAGGCTGCTCTTGGGGTGAGGCCCCCCTTAGGTGACTTTCAGGTGCCTTTCACACTAGCAGTTTAGTTCGGAACGGAGCACGGTTTGCTTGAAAAGCCGCGGTTGTAAAAGCTGTAACGAGAACTCAGGTGCCCACCAGCGTACCGAACCCTGCGCACCTGCTTTAGCCAATTACAATGTATTTACTTCATTAAAACACATGTAATGATACCGTTGGTAATGTACCATGGGTTTGAGCAAGAGTGAGCCTTTTTTTGTACATTCAGAGCGCCAAATGAATGGTAATACGATGTTTTCAGATTTAAAAATAGTAAAACCAAGTGTTGTTTACTCTGTGCTGCGGATTATAGAATCAAGTCACACTAAAAACACAATAAATATAAAAATAAAGATAATGTTGATAGAATCAAGCCTGAGACACAAACCAACGCTGCAAGGGGTGTCAGAACATTCGCACTCTTATACACACAACAAATACTATAGTGTTTCCTCCATATTCCGGGTTACTTTGCAACGGCAAACACCACGAGAGCGCAAGCACCAGTTTTATACAAGTTTAAGTGAAATATAAAAGCTGACCAAAAAGCGACTTGTGGATCTTTACTGAGACGCAAACCACCGTGCATTACATAAACTGTGTATAAAACAAAACCATAATTAAAAACCAACCTGTATAATATGTGTCCGTGTGGAATAACTCCCTGAAATATTTCCGATGACATGATGAGCCTTAGGATCCCACTGAAGTTGTTTCAACCGCAGCACCGATGTTAGTTCATGACAGCTGCCAGTCCTCCTGTTGCTATCTTAGTCACGTTGTTCTTTTAACAATTGTATTTAACATTTTTGTGCTCCACTGTACTTTCTTTCAGACGTTTTGCCGCTATGCAGTCTAGCATTAGCAGTGACGCAAATGAAAATGGTTGATGTGATTTCAACAGCAGCTGATTGGACAGATGTGACCCAAATGTAACATCTATACAATCACCGCTTATTTTTGTTATATTTCTTATGGGCCAATGAGGGTTTATTTCTTATTTGTGCTGAAGTAAATTAAAAAGTATCCAATCAGAGGCCCATATACACATGGGGCCCCTAGGCTGCAGCCTAGGCAAGCCTGTGCGTTAATCCGCACTTGCCTAATGGAAAGTAAATGGGGGCAAAATTTGAAGATACGATTTTTAAGATCTTCAAGATTTAATTATATACGTAATATTGAAAAAATACTACTAATAAAAAGGGGGCTTCTGGACCTGTTTTCACATCTTGCAAAGTTATCTATAGTAAAAGATGTGACCTAAAGCTAAATGGATCTGTGTTGTATTTGAATCAATAACAAATACACATTTCCTTGATAAATTGAAAAATATATATATTTAACTCTATGTAAAAAATTTTGCCATTCCCAATATGGTGGCGTCGTTCTCATATGATTTAGCACCCAATGCACCGTCGTTGTATGTCCATAGTTGCAATTGCCCTGGAATTGTCATTGCAATTTTTCACTCACAATCTCAAAGAAGCATTCACCACACATTTCCACACACAATCTCCACAAACAAACCCCTTCCCCACTCCCTCACCCTCCTTGTTTTCCTGGACCTTTTGTTTGTTGGAGAAGATAAATATCCTCATAACAGAAAGGCCCCTACTCTTGATGCATTTTCAACAGTCCACTGCTTCAATTACATGTATTTACTTACAAGTCAGAATTTATTTTCTGCTCGGTGCGGCCTTTTCCTTTTTCACCGGGTAAATGAAAAGGTCCCAGGCACCATTGTGCGAGTCATATTTTAAAGCCGCCAGTGTCAATTACTCCAACTTTTTACATGCACACACCATAATATATCCGGGTCCTGCATGGGCGCGTTCTCACCCTCCTGTCTATAACAGCGACTTATATACAACAGCGCATACCTGTGTACTTTGTGCGAGAGGGCTGTTCAGTGTTGCCATGGAGATTCACTGACTTCATATCAGTCTTTCACAGGATAATTTGAAGGGATTCATATGGAGTAACACACCACCAGTTATGATGGACTTTTCCCACGTCTGCAGATAAATGAGGCGATGGCTTTTACTGAGCATCGACGATTGGCAGCAAATGAAGGTAACTACCTTTCTGCGGGGTCATAAGCCAAACAGAGACTCAGTTTTAATCTGCCAATAGGCTCATGCCACCTCACTGTCCGTCTTCCTCGGTGTCCTAATCTGTTTTACACTTAAAGTACAGCACTTATTACCTCACAGTGAGCGACGGTTTATTTGCAGGCTCGAGACTAATTGGCCATTTATTCGTTTTTGGACCACTTCGCTTAATTGAGTCAATTTCACTGAGACAAATGGAAAGACGCTGCAAGAGAACAATGAGGGAGGCTTGAATTGAAAAAAAGAGAGCTCGCGAAATAGAGAATGTTAAATATTGAAGTAGTTGCCGGAGGGCTAATGTGATTAACAATGCAAGAAAACAGCCCAGCGTGCGCTGAAGAAGCACAGCCCGACCCAACCTTCCAGACCCACTCGAAAAGACTCATTATGAAGGAATTGGCTTTGGGGGATTCTGGAGTGGAGGGGGGGTAGAGTGTCTTTCCAAGGTCAGTTACTGTAATATGGCCATATGTATATCTTTCTCTTTTCTCTGAGGTTTATAGCTCTCTTCTCTTCACTTGGAGAATGAATATGGAGTGGCTTTCATATTGGACCACCACTTGCTGTTTCATTTAGCTCATTCTGCAGCTCTTTCTCTCTCTCTCTCTCTCTCTCTCTCAATTAGCTCAAATGATTGCTATATGTCATTCAGAACATGAGGTACATCTTGACTTTAACTCATTTAGTCGCGCTGTCTCCATTAATGAAATCCAACAGCAGCATAAATAATTTATATTACATTTTCATGTTTTATGTACCAGGTTCCGTTTGATGAATTATGCTTTTTTTGCCACGTTTTGCTAACTGTCTCAAGCGCTCAGTGGGTAATTTTAAAGATGAATTCGAAAGAAAAACTATTTTGTGAAACGATATTTAGCTTTCCCTCATTCGTCAACGTTTGAATTGGCTGTCTGTACTCCTGAAGGGCAATCTTGAACCTCACTGATCAGACACTGAAATGATGTTTAGTGATAACCGCAGCACACTGGTACATATTCAGCAACAGATTATATCAGTGAATTTAAGATATTAATATTCTGAATAATATGATTGCCATCTTTTTATGAAATTCCATAGCAAAGGGAAAAGGATCGTGCACCTGAAAAGAAACATTCTGTCTTTAATGTCAATCATAATCTGTATATGACTCTTCTCTGTGGAACACAAAAGAAGACATTTTGAGAAATGTCTCTGTGTTTTGTGTCCATGTAATGGATGTCAAATGTTTAAACTTTATTTTAAATGTCTTCGAATAAACAGGTTTGGGTAAGTAAATGATGACAGAATTCTTAATTTTTGCATGAACTATTACTTTAATTATTAAATGGCACTAAAACAGGATGCTCAGACATTGCTGCGCCAATGATAAAACATCCTATGGGTTATAAATCACATCAGTGGCAAGAAACACAAACGCTGTGTTTAGCAAATGGTTAACTGTAGGGCAACAGGTGCTGCTGTGCATAAATATACTTTGTGAAAGAAGACAGGCTATAAATACAGCGTACTGATGGTGTGATAGCATAAAGAAACTCTACAGGTCCTTTCAAAAGCAGGATAGTGAGTTGAATTTAGTTCAAACCACTTTATTCACTGAATCGTGTTTGGACACGACTTGTATTGATAAAATTTCTTCTGTGGAATGCAAAAGATATTTTAAAGAATGTTCAAAAAACATTGGCCGCCATTGACGTTCATTGTATGAACACAAAACCACTGAGACATTTCTCAAAATATCTTCTTCTGTGTTCTACAAAGAAAGAGTCAAATACAGGTTTTGAAGCACATGAGGATGAATAAATGATGACAGAATTGTTATTTTTGCGTTTTTGCTCAGTTATCGTCATATTTTACTGACTCTTTGGTGTTGGTTTGTAGAATTAAAGATGCTCAATACGTTCAGTTACGTTAGGGTCAGAAAGACACATGATGCTGCTTGAGAGACAGATGGGCTTCTCGGGAGTGAAGGTAAATCCTGTTTGACTGGCTCTGCGCTGAACAGAGGGAAGCTTAAGAAATCAATTCAGACCCATTAATCTTCTCTTTTCTGCGCTTGTCATCTGTGGCTCATGTCTGGCCTGTTTTGTTTAATGCAGGAACTGACATGACACACATTTCAATTTTTTATTTTCGACTTTTGCGCCGGTTTTCTGAAGCGTGGCAAGACAAAATTGATTCATTTTTGGACAATAAACACAGGTATTAAAATGGAAGTGCACTGTTGCCATTTCAAATAGATAACAGTAGTGTCTACGTATACCAGGGCATGTTACTGAAGGTGCGTTAGTTTATCTCGATTTGCATCCCCTTCAAGATCACGGTGTATTCGCAGCCAAACCAAAGAGACGAAATACAGACGAATGTGACGACAGCGCAACCAAATGAATCAAAACGTTGTCATTTCATTTCTAGTTCTATGACAGCCTGTCTCGCTATTGCCTAGTTGAGGTAGAGCAAATTCTGACTAATTGGTTATTATTTTGTGCATGGCTTGTTGATATTCAAAACTTCTCAAAAACCTTAGACGCGACGTCAGCTTGTGGACCGGTTTCACTCGCAAGTTATGGTGTAAACACACAACGCTTTCTTCTAAAGAAGATCTCAGCCAAATAACTGAAATACTGTTGGGACAGGAAACAAAACATCTTTATTTTGTACAAGGAGGTCCTTGTAGGTGATATTTTTGTCTTTTTGATGAGCCACACTTTAGCAGACATCACAGGAACAGTTCACCCAAAAATATGATTTCTGTCATCATTTACTCACCTACGGGTTGTTCCAAATCTGTATACATGTCTTTGATCTGATGAACACAGAGAAAGATATTTTGAAGAATGTCATTGACTTCTATAGTAGGATTTTTTTTCTGTTGAATTCATATGAAGATATTTTGAAGAATGTATGAAAGCGAACAGTCCTGAGGCACTTTTGACTACCATTGCCATTTGGTGCTTCTATGGTGGACAGTGTTGGCCAAGAACTGTTTGTTTACAAGCATTCTTCCAAATAGCTTTCTCTGTGTTCATCAGAACAAAGACACTTATACAGACAGAATGTTTATTTTTGGGTGAAATGTATCTTTACTACATACTGACATACTTGTAGGCATGTTTACTTGTTCCACAAGGCTGAGAAAAGGAAACCCCTTGTGTCTATTGTTTATCCTTATAAGGCAGTCAGTGAAACTACGTAGGATAACGGACACTCCTTTATTTCACGCTCATATCACAGTAGGAGCAACGTTTCATGAGGCCCGTTGAGTCAAAGCCAGTCTGCCAAATGAGGTCAGGCTCTGCTGGAAGAGCCCCTGAAACACAAGCTGTTGCTGTAATAAGGTGAGCGGACGGAGCGTGGAGCTGAAGAACCTTCTTGCGCTTCCTTTCCATCTGGAACGTAAGGTTGTCGGGGGGATATTAGGTCGAAGGTCTTCGTCAGTCTTCAAAGCTCTTGCCTCACGTTCCTCCCAGAAATGCCTTGCATGCAACTTGGTTTAAAATTGGACACGTAAGAGCTTTGAAGTTAGTTAAGCAAGTATTTGTAGCACATGTGATGATAAAAATGACTTAATAATCTAAAGAAATTACATATGAAGTATTAGAAATTATCTACAAATAGACTGGCGTTCACAGTCACAGAATTTGTACGATAAAATTAACAGTATGCAGAATGTTATTGTGAAATCAATGCAGTTTGTTTTTTCAGCCAAAATAAATTAGTTCAAAATAAAAATTAAACGCATTATATATGAATATGTCTGAAAATATTTTTCTTGACAAAAATATAATCATTCAAACTTTTTTAAACAGTTATTTCAACAGAATGTGTTAAAATAAATTACTGACTGAATAATGAAGAAATAATAAGCAGAATAGATGGGAATTGAAGGATGTGAATTGGTTGATAAAATTTGCAAGAAAACATTTCTAGATATACTTGGCAGACGGTGACTATAGTGAAGATGCCAAAATAGTTTTGATTTCTGAGAGTTACTATATATGAAAGTATTTTTTTAAAGTTTGTAACTTTTTTGCATAATTTATTTATCTTAATATGTTCATGTGTTCTCTCAACTCAATTCATAGATAATTTGTTTCAGTTCATATATATCCAGCTGGAATTAGTGTCGTGGCAGATGATTTAGTTAATCACATAGCATGCATACAATATAAATGACCATTGCCTCACTGTATGTTTGTGAAGCTGACTGGGTTTGTTGGGCTATACTCTGTGGACCAGAAGCACCAAAGTAATACATTAATAAACGCCTTACTCGTCCGAGTCCTCCACCAATTAAATATTTCTTAGATTTCGCCTGATGCATTTTCCATTAGTACGACAGTGACTTATTGCCCTAGCGTGTTTATGGGCTCAGATTAGCATGGCACAGTCTTATTTCTTCATCTGATAAGTTTCACGTGTCTGCGTATTGAAATAGAGGATTGAATTTTCATGCTACATTAGACACCAGTCAAAATGAAGATGCTAGTGTTTTATTGCAGGAGTCTCCGGGGAGCTACAGGCCTCACTGTAGGAAGAAACAGAGACAGGACCTGTGTTGTTCACGTTGATCTTACTGTATATAACCACTTATTCCTTTTTTCTTCCAGTAGTAGCGTCTCTGAATTAATTTGCTTGTCTTGTGTATAAAGAAGATAAGAGGAAAATACAAGTTCATGAAGAAGAAATATTAATGGAAATTCCTTAAGCTATCAACATTCATTTTCCTTAGAGATCTAAGAGGAAATGAAAATGCAGCATTATTTATTTATGACAAACAAAGATCAACTAAAGCTGAAGAGATGTTCTGTTAGATGGAATATTATTTGACATCGCCAGAATCCTTGAATAGAAGTGACAGGGAAGTACCGTTCCTAAAATGCAGATGTCTTTGTACCTGAACCAAAACAGATCTTCATACACCTTAATAGTCATTTCTGTCACACTAAGGTTTTGATGTCGATACCTTCGGGATTTTTTTCTTGTGTGAATTTGCTGGCTCATTGCATTTTAGGTCAGTGTGTCGTAACCCCTGTCTGTACCAAACCCTATCCCACATAACTCACATCTTCGGTCACCTTCTTTGATGCAGAAATAGCATAACATAAAAGGGAAATTCTAGTTTTCATGTGTTCAACTCAGTAAAAGTAAAAAACTTAGCTGCACGGATATACAGCATGAAGCATTCTCTATAAAATCAGACTTTATTTGAGATAATCTTAAATCTCTTGATGTAATTGCAAAGTTCTGTTTAATGTTACTACTCTACTTTTTGTTTTGTTTTATATCAATGGTAGCTGTAGCACTATAGAGAATTGAAAAAAGAAAAGCCAAAGTTTACTAAATGACTTATCAGCGTTAATAATAATATAAGAAATATGATTTTAGATATAAAAAAGTCTCAAAAATCATATTTTAATCAAAGATTAAGTATCGTCTGCATTTACAGTGTATATTGCTTTTTTATTTAGGGGTGTCACAATATTGTCAATAGTCGTGATATTAATAATTGCAATTTTTGATATTGTGTTAATAATACACATGATAATATCATAAATAGTTGCAGATGGCCACAATGGTTATAAACTATCTCTTTGCCTCCCCACATTCATATTTTGAGTGTGATTCATTGGACAAAAAAGGATGACGTGACACTTTAACAAAATTAAAGATAGATTTGATTTTTATTCAATAGACATCACGATAATATAGTTACAGTAAATTCTTTCGGCAACTGTAATTGTATAGTGAAAATCTGATTTTGTGGCATCCCAGTCTATTCTGTTGCTTCTACAGAGTTCAAATAGCTCCTAATATATAGTACACGCAGATTTCTGGGTCAGAAATGCTTGCCAGGTGGAGACAAAAGCGCATCTGCCCCCTACAACCTAACACAACTTCTTTACATGACACGATGTGGATGTAGGTCAGAAATCCCACCTCCCAACCCCATTCATCCACTAGGTGAAGGTTCAGGGTGAGTTGTAGTTCATGGTCTAAATGTCCATCGTCGAAAGCCCCCTGTGGCTGGTGATGTCTCCGAGGTCAAATAGGTTGTTGGAGCTTAAGCCATAAAAGCATTCTGCACAAGGCCAGTTGGTCAGAGGTTAGTGGATCTCGAACACAGAGGATCAACCTGGTTCCCGGAAGCCAGAAATACATACTGTGTGCAGGTGCATGTAGACGATAACATGTGTCAGTGGAAATAAATCATGTGATTTTACATTGAAACATTGAGAAATCATCAGTGGGGGACAGTTGTATGGTCAGGACTACTGAACATGCAATGCATTTCCATTTGTTGTGCAAAAGCTGATACGTGACCAACAAGTCGAGGAACATTTCCGGCAGCTGTCAGGGATCATGTCGTCATTAGGAATGAACTCACTTGTGGAACATTACGGATGTGAAGCTATTGTAAAACGCGCTGTAGGCAACACTAATGCTACCTCGTCAGAAAGTAGTCTTTATCATTCACTCGCTGGGGTTTTTGTGTGCGTGTCAGGGTAGCGTTAATGTAACATCTGTCTCGTTCCGTGTGTTCCTTGAGGGCTTTGAAAGACATTTACAGCGCGCGGCCAACCGGCGGTTACGTTAGTTTCACAAGCATGCGATAAAGTCATTACTTAGACTTATGTTCTCACCCGTCAAAGATTTGGCCCGCTCCCACTCTGTGGCACCAGGGACGGAGAAGGTTTATAAGGGTAGCACCGTGTTCGGCGGGTGTCAAAACTGCACGGAGATGAAATTGCATGATTTTTTTGCCATTTTTTTCCAAGTCAATTTGTTGCTTTTGTCAATCCCACAGGACCTTTTAGTCTGTCACATCAGCTGTAATTGCTGCGGACGCAGAAAATCCCCCTGCGGCTGCAACACAAATGCACCCTCGCGATTCTCTCTTCTTCTCTACCGCTTTCCAGCTGCTGCCACTCTCGATAAAAGCTTGAGAAACCGCCCGCCTGGCTGTCCGGACCAGCGGACGCCATCTTGGCTCTGGTTTTGACAGGTTACACGTTTTACACAACAAGGAATTCGCAGCGGGCTCCTGGTTGTCGCAGCTGATGCAGCGAGATAAGAGGTAATGAGAGACGCCCCTCATTGGATCACATGCTGGTCCGGAGTGTTTCCTGTGTCGGAGACAAAGACGCTACATTGGGGTCTGCAGGAAGGGAACACGGGTAGTGAAGGTTCATGTCAGTCTGCAGGAGTCCATGTCTCCAGCAAGAGGCCTTTCTGCACTTTTTAATTAAACGAAGAGGAAATTTAACAAAGCTGGGTGCCCGATGTCCTTAGCAAATCTCTATAAGGTCATTGCCTACAGTGGCCAGAAAAAGACTCATTTTGGGAAGATCAGTGATTTGGATTTTATCAAATTATGTTAGGGCATACACTTGTTTTTCATCGAACTCACACAGAAATCTAGAAGACCTTTGTAATAGGCACAACTTCAGTTCATTGACCGGTCATTTAGTAATGTGGTCATGGGTGACTTTTTGGTATACCATACCAAAGTGAACCTTTTAAAGTTTTCGGATCATTAGCTTTTTGATCATTGCTTACGAAGGCGTGTTTTTGTTAGAGCCGTAAAAAAATAAGGGCTAGACCATTCCAAATTTTCCTTTAATCAGCATTTCAAGATATATTGTGTCCCAGTTGAATTTCAAGAAAATCAAACCTCAGGAGTGACAAAGTCATCCAACGGCAATATGAAAGAATGACAGCATGACAAAATGCATGAAAACTGTCAAATAAAAAATGATTGTTGGACTTTTCCTGTAGGTATGCTTAAGAGCATGAATCTATCATTTAAGTTGTTTGTTTATGAGATCATTATAACGGTAACAAGTGGAGAATCTGACATTCACTGTTGTACCTCCTATTTTTCTAAATAGGCACTTCCTGTTGTTTTCATGTTTTATGCACAGCGAGATGATGTGTTGTGTAGGAGGCTGTCTTTCGACGCAGAGTAAAGCACGTCAAGTGGAACATCATTTTCATTCCTATTTTTATGAGACTTCATTGGAGCGATGCAGTATGTACACTGAGGTGGTTGTTAGCTTAGGGTTATATTTGAGCTTCATCCAGAAATTAATGATAAGGCGACATAAGTATGAATATGGTTATTTAGATATTATTACGAAGTTTGATAACGAGATTTTTGGCATGTTGTCAAAGCATGTCCATTTTCTGGAAACCGTGCCTCAAATTAACTAAAAGGAATAGGTCGGTCAAATTAAAAACTGTCATCATTTATTCGCCGTCATGTCGATCAGAATCTGTGGAGCACAAAAGAAGATATTTTGTGAAATGTCTCAGTGTCTTTGCATCCATCAATGGAAGCCAACGGGGGCCATTGTTGTTTGGTTGCCAACATTCTTCAAAATATCTTCTATTGTGTTCTGCAGAAGTAAGAAAGTCAAGGTTTGGCGTGAGGGTGACTGAAGATGACATGATTTTCATTTTTGGCTGAACTATCCCTTTAAGATGGCGCCTGGCACGCACAGAATGGAGACAAGGGTTGGGTAGACGTATCTGCTAGAGGTGTGATATGATTTATAGCCGTTGTGTAGGTCACAAGCAAGTCAGCTGTTAGTGTTTTGACCAGGTGGTTGAGGACAAAAAGGGCATTCCCCCTCTAGAAAAGGCCTAGAATCAGTCTGAGGGTGTGTTTAAATTAGCAGCTCTCGCCGTATCACAAGGACGCTTGTTCTCACACTTGGAGCAGCGTTGTTCCTCTGCGGACACTCTTTCAGTATACGCACATAACAATTATAGCGAGTTTTCTCCCAGAGCGTTCCACAGCATGCTATTCTCATAAGCTGGACGTTCGCTCACAAGATTGATAATAAAGGACTGGCTCATTAACAGAGTCTATTAACCATGTCCGTGTGTGCATTCCCCAGAGTAGCGTGGGGGCAAACTGGATGGACATGCCACAATATGAAGACTAATTACCTTTAAAGAGGGACCGTATCCCCCCACTGTAGGTCTTGAAGAAGTCGCTGGCTCGACTGAAGTAGCAGATTGTAACGCTGTTGTATTGTGTATTTGTAGGATGTTGTTCTTCTTTCTAAACAGAGCCGCCAGTTCATCTATAGTATAAAGGAACGATTGGAATGTGAATTTATGGTGTTGCTCATAGGTCTGATGTAAAGAAAGAGAAGAGCGTTATTTTATTAATGTGAGGTTGAAAAGTAATTGATGTATAAACCTCTTAATTTTTTTAAATGAGCCACTTTAAGTTGATTGATCAATTGAACAATGTCTTTACTACTTTTTTGGTCCTCGACAACAATTATAACCTTGCTGTCTATAAGGAGGCCTTGAAATCTCTCGGATGTCCCTAAATTCGGGAGGTCTTAAAACATGTTGAACGTCATGTGTGCGAGTAAAAAATTACACCATTTTGATTTTGAGGTGAACTTTTCCTTTACATGTTGGTTAAAAAAAACAAAAACACAATTGTAGTAAAAGTAAAGTTTACTCGATTCATTTAATGACATCTACTATGACCCAGAATAATTTTAACCGTGATTTTTATTATTTTAGTTTTTGTTTTAGTTAAGGTTTTGATTTATTTATGATATTTATTAAACTTATGTAAGTTTAGTTGAAGCAACATTTCTAATTTATTAAAATTATATTTATATATATATATATATATAAAAATATATATTTATTTGATTTCAATTAACATAAATGTTTTAATAGTTTTTGTTAACTATAGTGTATGAGATATGTTTTTTATTTTAGCTGTCGAAATTGAAAACTTTAGTTTTATCACAAGAGTTGGCTATAAGTTTTCTTTGATCATTAATAATGAATAACAGTGACAACATTGATAACGATAAAATATAATAATAAAGGTAAAATGATTATAAAAATAAGTTTGTGTTTGATTGCATCATTCGAAACGTAAGAACATGGACCACCAATCTCATAGGGCAAGGACATGAAAGTTTTTATTGTGCCTGCACTATCCGTTTGTGTTACCAATAGCCTGACCTATTGCATGCAGATACCAAAACGCTGACAGACGAGGCTTGCTCAGAGATTCGAGCAGGAAGAAAGGGCCGGAAGCTTTTCTTGAATGTAGCTTGCGCTGCTTTTATAGCAGAATATGGTCACAAAGCTGTAAAACCTCAGAGCCGTGAGAAGACAGGTGGCTTCCACTCTGCTGTTTCAAAGCAGACATCCTTCAGGGTTGCCATTTTTTCTTTGAAAAGTACATAAAGAGGAACAGTCCACCTCCCAAAGAAATATTTACACGCTTATTGTTCCAAACCGTATGACTTCACACATCATTAAACGAAAAAGTATGTATTTCTATACACATTCTCAGCCTGCAGGTTCCAGACACCATTGGGGTGTTTAAATAGTGAGAGAGTTACTTTTTATTGCTGTATTAATGTGAAGGAACAATACCACAGGATGTCATTGTGTTCATGGCATTGCAATACAGTCTTCTTTTGGTTTTCTTTTTATTTCTACGATCGTTTATTTTCTGCAACATGTGGTCACAAGAGACCCCTTCTTTGTCTTGTTGAAGTTAAGAGGTTTTATTAAAGACACTGTAGCTAATGCTTTGCTTTGTAATGTAGATTTATCAACTGGACAAATAAACAGCGAGTGTGAATGAGGCCACACTTCTTCCTCGCATTCGAAGCCCAGGCCCGGTACCGCAGCTGGTAAATCTGATTTTGATCAGCTCTAACTCAATGGGAGCAGTCTCACACGCTTGCTCATTTAAAAGCTATTCCTCCAATCCATGAACTCTCAAATGCTAACAAATGAAAATCATCTCGAAAAATGTTTCTCCATCCAGATCATGCAGGCACGAGAGCAGACTTGAATAAATATGAAGACCTTTTTAAAATTCTTGGTACCTCCACCCTGCTAATCTCTTTCTCGCTGTGGGTGCGTTGATGATGAATGGATGTCCCTGGCTGAGGTTTACCACAGCACTTACAATTGAGTTTTTATGTGTGTTAATGATGCATCGAGGCGCTTTTGATATTAGTGCGATGAGATGCGTTCTGTTGAGATTTAAAAACGCATTGCCTCTCTTCTGTGTTTTCAGGTATTTGTTGTGGGGAAATTCCTTTTCGTGCTTGAAAAATTGCTTTGTTAGAATTTACATTGAGAACATTTGGTATAGAGGTTTCGTACACGATTTATGATTGCTATTAAAAAGGAGATTACCCAGGTATTTCTGCGGCATGGCAATTCCAAAGTCAAAACCTTTGACGTTCAATATATATTGTATTTTATATACGTTTTGAGGTAAAATGATGTGTTCAATTCAGATTTTTTATTTAAATTAAAAGAAATAATAGAATAACTAAATAATTAATCAAACTATGTATGGATGGTTTCAGCGGCAACAACATAAACAAATGGTATGTGGCCCAATTTAATTGAATTTAATGTAATACTGTTCATATACAAAAAAGCGATGTAAATGAACATTTATTTTTATATTATAACCAAACACAGACCGAAAGTTAACTTCAGGTCATGTGCCTAGCTCCTATAATAAGAATATGATATGATATATTAATTAAAATAATACCTAATAATTGAACTTTTATTACTCATAACTAATAATACTGATACTTATAATAATAATTTACTTATTTGTGAGATTTTAATAATTATTATTATTTATGTTTACTTTAAAAATAAAAATAGTAATACAATACTATGGAAATAAAATAATATTAATAAAACAATAAAATGTAATGATTTAATAAGAAAAGCACAAAACAAAATAGCTAAAAATTTAACTAGTTATAAATTAATAAAAATATTAATAAAACTAAGGACCATGATACCACCACGGTTCAAGTTGTAAGGAAAGTTCTGCACCGTTGAATTACAAAAGGTTTAAACTTTGTCATCAACTCCACATGAAGAGAGCCCAACCCCACCTCCTCCTATGGAGAAGACCACCTTACTAGAGTCAGACATCCCCAGAGGTAATGGCCCACACTCTCACAGCTGTCATTACCGTACCGTACACCCGGCCACGTGGGTGATAATTAATGCATTGGTGGGTCCTCTCTCTTCACAGACACATTTCGCCCATATTTCCACATTCATTATAGTGCCATTAAGACATTAATTCCCCCTGCTGTGTTAACCTTTTGCTCGTGGTACAGCAGGGGCCCATTGCACTGCTTTGCCGTGCTCCCTTTCGACATAGCGCATGAGTTGGACCATTTAAACGACTGGGCTGTTGGCAGGCTGTTATATAACTGTTGTGTTAAAAATAAATGCGGTCAGCGCGTCTTTTCGCCCCATTGCTGCCTCAGTCCCTGGGAAATTGGGTGCATCGCAGCGGTTAGCCGTGCCGTGTGAAAGTCAACTTCAGCTAATACGCTTATAAATGCTACATCTGTGGTTGAGGGCATGCACAAATAAATAAAGAGTTTGGTTCCAAAATGAGATAACTTCGATTTTGTTTTGATGTTTGATTGATATTAATTGGGATGTGCAATAAAAAAACAATCAATCTCATTTTGGAACCAAACTCTTAATAAACAAAGTGGCATTTGCAAATGTGCACGCACAAGTCTGTTGAAATAGTTCACATTGGACAATGATGGTGGTTTCCTGCTCGTACTGTATACTGTACCGTATATGGGACGGCACGTGACTCATATAAGCGACAAGGGTATTCCTTTGTGAAGGACAGGAGGTTGTTTGGTAAAAGTAGCATCAAAGCCGTCATTTATCACCACTTATGCATTTAGCAGCGCTAAGCCGTGTTGATGTAATAGAGTGAATTTGTTCGTCCTCCTACTGTGTTAAATAGCTTTTTAGAATTCTAAACGTGTACGTAATGACACCGGGGTGTAGTGCCTACATACCCCATGCTGCTCCAAAACCACCTCAACATAATGGACGTCAGGATTCCTGGGTAGAATCTATCCTGTCTCTCAAATACATATTTTTTTTGTCAAAGCACTGCAGTGGCATACAATGAACTTTGCTGCGGAAGGCAGGTATAGAAATTCAGTTTTTGGGAAGATTTTTAAACACACATTGAAAGACCCATTCACATCAAGAATGGTAACTGTAAATAATATCAATGTTACCGGACTCTCTATTCTCTTAATTTAAGGACAATTTTATAGAAAACTTTATAGTTATCAGGGTTATTGTAGTTTACTAAAACTGTTAAAACATTTATGTTTATTACAATCAAATAAAAATGTAGGCCAACAAACTTTTATTATGTATTATGTTATTATTATAAATTGTCTTATTTATTCATTATTTATTAATTAGTGGATAAAATAAATAGTGTAAATTGAGGCACAAAAATTATTAACTGGAAACAAATAAACACTAAACCAAAACCAAAACTTGAACTTGAACTGAAATAAAAATAAATTACACCTATGTAACAATATTTAATGTATATTAATAAGAAAATGACAAGACCACGTGCTGAAACTTCAATTGACATTACAAATCATTTTATTCAAATAAAAGCAAATGTAATATATAAATAAATAAACACAAAATCATCTGGTTTTAATCACAAAATACACCCTGGGGGGTTCAACAGGACCCTGATGTGAAGCAGATTAAACGGTGGTTATTTTATTTCATTTGTAAAATTGTAATTGTAAATGTATATAGACAGTGAAATGATCAGGGTTTAGTATTCAGGAGAGGTGTGTAATAAAATTATTTTTGATTTAAGAAGTTTTATTTGAAGTTCTTTGTTAGTGTTAGTCTTACAACGTTATCCTGTTTTTGCCAGATCAGTGTAGGCCTTATCAGCTCGCTGCTTCTTGGTTTTCTTACACATCCTGAGGTGAGATGTTCCGTATGTTCTAGCCTGTTCCCTGTGATCTGACAGCTGTGCTTTAAAAAAATCGCCACTGTGAGAAATTCACCACACCTCTCAGCTCTACCCGTCTTAAACCGAGTTTCTTTCAACTAAAAGCAAACTCCATAATACACTGCATGTCACTTTGTCTCCAGTCGCCTTTGTAAAAAGCAACACAACACTTTTGATTTTCACCAAAAATGATACCAAATCTAATTTCATTCTACCTGAACGTGCCCGTCAAGTTTACGTATCAACTTTCTGCTACAATGCATACTCAGACAAGAGGCTCTGAGCTCTCTTTGCAAAGTCACCATGGCTTCTGCTTAACGTGCTGGCAGAAATTTGCATCTCCTGTATGTTCTCTATAGAAACCCTATCCCTGACTGCACTTTACAAGGATAGAAAGGACTGTTCCTCTTCTCCTCCGCTCTCTGGTACTGGCTCTTCTTACAATGGAGTCTGTCAGTCCGGCTTAGTACACATTCTCCTCTGTGAATCAATTTTCAATCTCCTCTTTGCTCGGCATAAAAATAAAGTTTCTATTCTCTGTAAATGAGCTGTAGAGCTGTTTCATTATTGAACTCTGCTCCCCACTGATTTCACTACCTCTCATAACTTTAACTTAATGCTGCTATTATAATGTTTACATTGCACTACAGGGCTGCCATGCATGACGGAACTGTACACACCAGTACTTCATGTATCTGCTCTACCGGACTGTTTACACGCATCATTTGCACTCTATACTGCTCACTTGCACACCAGGAACATTACACTGAATGCTCATTTGCACTAATGGACTACTCTCATAACGGCATTAACTCATCTACTGCACTGTAACTTGCATAACTGCATTAACTCATCTACTTCACTGTAACCTTAATAACTGCATTAACTCATCTACTGCACTGTAACTTTAATAACTGCACTAACTCACCTACTGCACTGTAACTCATCTATTGCATTATTGCATCTATCGCATAACAAACTGCATCTACTCATCTATTGCACTATAACTTCAATAACTGCATTAACTCATCTACTGCACTGTGACTGTATATCTGCATCTACTCATGTATTGCACCGTACCTTTAATAACCACATTAACTCATCTACTGCACTGTAACTTTAATAACTGCATTAACTCATCTACTGCACTGTAACTGTATATCTGCATCTACTCATGTATTGCACCGTACCTTTAATAACCACATTAACTCATCTACTGCACTGTAACTTTAATAGCTAATGTCTGTAACTAATGCACACTCAAGTCACTTGCACTATTGTATAGTCTATATTGTTATCTGTTCATAACCTCCTGTACATTAATGTTCACAGTATATAGCCTTCTGTATATATTGTTCATAGTACATACCGATTGTCATATTTTCATAGTACATGCCCAACGTAAATTATTTTCCTAATATTGTATTCTGTATTTATTCACACTGTATATCTGCACTTGCTAATTGCACTTCTGGTTAGACCTAAACTACATTTCGTTACACTGTACCTGTATATGTGTAATGACAATAAAGTTGAATCTAATCTAAAAAATCTAAAAATGCACAAGTGAGTACAGTGGCTGACTCCAGATGGTAAATGTATTAGTTTCTGAAACAGAAACATCGAAACACATGTTTGCTTGTTTGCTGTTAAAATGTTATCTGTAAAATTACACTTTCCTCCTGTTATTCTTGTAAATTTGCAGTCTTTTTCTGTAATTTTACAGTATACGTTGATATTTTAAAACATAAATAAAAAATGACGTTGAAAATCTGTACAAAAATAACATAAAATTCTGTAAAATTACAGAAAAAGACAGTGTTATAGATTGTGTTATGAAGTTCTTATGAGTTTAGATGATCGCTGTTATTTTACACTTTTAGCAAAAAGAGAATGGGGAAAATATTTGTATGGTTAATTAAAATGAGATGAGCTATATCAATTATTTATTCTAGACATCAATGAGAAATATTACAAATATCTATGTCATTAGAGTTCCAGAAGAGATCTCCACAATGTCACAAACTGAGCTCGGATTTGCCAAGTCTGCGAGGTTACGAATAAAGATCTCAATATGGAATCAACATTTCTCATCAAATGACCAAAATCCAGATTAATTTACCTCTACATTCTCTCTAACTCTATATTTATTTTACACCTCCATATTACCTGTATTTTAACAATTGTCTGACTTGTTTCAGTTTTTATTTCTCTTAAGCAATCTAAGAAGGAAAATCTGAAAAACAGTTTGCTGTTTTGTTATTCAATGCAGTTCTATTCCTATTTTTTTCTAATTTTTGTATGATCCGGTGGTCGTCCTATGTCCAACAATAGCATACGACAGTCTGACATTCCACAAGTGTAATGTTTTCAGATTATTTCAGACAGAACCCCGACAGCTCAGATTCCCAACAGCAAACCGGCACATTGTTCACATGGTCTAAATTTGGCTGCTTCTTAAAGTCATTCGTTTTTGTGGAATCCCACATATTTCATAATAATAGAATCCAATATGTTTCTGGCGCTCCGCCTCAGTTATTTACAAATAGTGCCATATGTCAATTCTGCGAAGAATCATAAAGGAGCCGCTCTCCTCATTCATATTTTCATGTCGTCTTTGTCTAATTATAATTCTTTGTAATCTCAAAGCATCTGTCACTCATTTCACCCTCCTGGGTCGACAGATGAACACTACATTTCCAGACCGTGACAAACCTCGGTTTTTAAGTCTCTCGATTTGTCTGATGTTTTTGTAACACACTTATGTGCCTTGAAGTGAACCCCACTTACTATTCTCTACATTAGCTGCCATTTTTGGCTTTGAAACATTGCTACGAATCACACTCTTCTCCACTGCACGCAGCCATGTACTGCACAAGGCGTGCTTTAAACTCAGACTCCGATTTCCAAGTCAACCCTCAGAATGAATCACAAGATTGTCTGTTTGCAGAGTGAGACGGTTTCAAAGACTGACATTATCACGTATCCAATAAAAGCCCACCTGTTTTCTACCCAATGCTAATCTAATCCAGTCTTCAGCCGGCCGCTTTGCGTATGTCTCGTGTGTCATTTTCCATCACGGCCCCAACAGTCTCCGGTTAAAAGAAGAGGCTGTTGTTAACACATTGGCCTGATATGCACGGTGACAGCTTCACACTCTGCTATAGTTGTACTGACATCGTACATCAGACTCTCTCACAATTTGCCCTTTTCTCTCGGACGCTCTGCAAGAGAAGAAAAGAACACACAAGATACATTTTAGCATTGCGGGTTTATAGCATGTGTGGTTTAAAGGATGGGCGGCATTGTTTTTCTTAGAAATTTAGTTTTATTGACTTTTGAAATAAAAAAGTGAAGAATTTTTTCATTAGAAAATTAAGATTCCTGTATAGTTAAAAACATTGCAACCGTTTTTTTTGTGTATGATGCAAGTTGTAAATAAGTGGGTGTGGCTCACTCAGGAACATACCGTAATGTTTACCAGGAATATGAAACGTTTAACTTTGTTAAATTCACTTTGCTTTAATGCACAAATAACCATATTTCATGTACCTTTTATTTGTTACTTTCAGGTGTTGGCTACTTGTTGTTATCGACAGTCACCTTTTGCATCATTAGACAGCAAATGCTCAGTAGACACAACGTAAACGCATTTTTAACTTAACCGACCTGAAAAATTGGCTATCAAGTGAGGACATGGATTTGTTTTTGTTGTGACCTAAAGTAGCGATATCTGAATGGATGTGTTCTTTGTTTTGTAATTAGACTTTTTATTTGATCACAATGAGCTACGTTAGTTGTGTGTTGATCAGTGAATTATTTATCACAACAGTCTGTTATTGGGAACCTGGGCGCAGTCATCTAAAGTTCACATGGAAAATTTGTGCAACATTTCATCAGAATGTTGTTTTCTTGAAGTTTAAATGACTTTGATCGCCGAATTTCATGTTGATATCTCTTGCCCTTTTAAGAACTAATGCAATCATGCCATTTTAGCCCGCGCTGACCCCGTCTCATGCGCCGTATAGAATGCAGCCCATGCGTCGTTTAGATGATTCGGCTCCTGCAGACCAAAATAAGGCTATATAAATAACATGGTCAAAATCTGAAGCAATCTCCCTCTCACTGGGGGTCCCTGCGATACTCTAACACAGCGCACATGCTTGATCAATACCAGGAATCAGGGTATTATGCACCTTTAAAGTGCTGCTTGTGAGATCGATATGTTATTATTTTTCATCTGCTGGCTATATTTAATTCTCTCATTATTGTTTTCCCATTTCCATCAGGGCTTCGCTTTTTTGGCCCCATGGTACTGCGATATTCTTTTCCCGGCATAAAACTTGTCTTTTCTATACATTCTGACCGTTTGCGTGGTGTTTTGTAGGTGTATTTTTATCTTTGCCCGGCATGTTAAAGCGCAATGTTCAGTTAATGGATTTCATATTGTTTTCTGGTGCTTTGTTTTAACGCTGGTGTGGACGAGTGTCACTTATTATTCCCCATACAGAGAGATTTGTAACGTAAAAATAACTTTGGCACATATTTTGTCTGTGTTGTCATATCTGTGGACATGAATGATTTCCTTTTCTGCTTATTGATAAGAAACAACTTGCTGTTTGACACAATGGGCTAAAAACTACCATAAGCTAATTTTCAATTCTATTCTAAATGTAAATATACATTCATGCACTCTGTGGACAAGTGAGGGCACTTACACATTGTTGACATTTTTGCTGTTGTGATTGCTTTTGTTTTTGTTGTTTTGCTTTTGTTTATCAGTTCACTGTAGTTTATAGCACAGAATACTGTCATACATGAACATCAACAAACTGAATTATGTACAATAATATATTAGATTATTTTATAATTTCTACAATGGATCCTTGCATACGGCGTGATGACGTACCTCTTCTAAAATCTGAGCCTGCTAAGCCAGTTCCGTTCTCACTGTGCAAAAATTGACTTCCTTTTTTTCATATTTGGGAATGTAGCTTGAAACGGATATCCTGAAGAGCTTCTCCTGTTTGGCTGTTGATGTACGACGTAGTATGTTGATAATTTGACTCAAGTTGTTAACCGTAATCCTGTGTGCATCTTGAAGCAACCGGGTGAGAAACGTCATTGTTTCCAAAGGACGCTGGATGTAACAGAGCTGGCTGAGATTTTTAGCAGACATATGTCATCGCTCCGTGTGCATATACCGCATTTACTATAGACAATGCTTCCTTTTATACCTAAAATAACTATAATACAAAAAATGTTTAGTTTATCAACCGGACAAAACATTCTAGAAATCACCAAGAAATGCCACAACAACCACACGGAGGACGCTATCAACAATAAAGCAATGCGTTATCGGCCTAACTGTGCTACTGACTTGGAAGAACCCAGAACACATTTTCCTCAGGCCGTGTAAAATGTGGTTTATATATTACTTTGAGGGATATTTAGTCTCATATTTATTTATGACCCCTTTCTAAGTATAGACCTCCTTCATCACATTGCTGCGAATAGCTGTTCGATAGGTTGTGTGTCACGAGGGTGCATCCAAAACACTGTGAGCTTTCGGTGGCCTGCAGTATAATAAGCAAAGCTATTAAACTCAGTCGATTTGTTTTCCCCTCACAGTTGCGGCGAAGAGGCTGGAGTTTGATGTATGCGGCTGTGCGTGGGGCCGCATATCCCGCTTTAATCTTTATGGGAAATCTCGGTGAGATCAAACATCTATTAACTCGCTTATAATAAAGAAGTTGCCGTACAGAAGGGCCGCGCTAATCTGGTACCATCGCACGGACCGGCCGCGTGTGGATGCGTGCTGAGTTCAGAATGTATGCGTGGAATTAGCGGTGATTCTCATTTTAATGTAAATGAGCTTTCGAAGGCGACGTGCCAATCTCGGCACTCGGCAGGAAGAGGGTTTACCGCTTAGCAAATGACAGTTTGGCGATAAATCATTTATAATTAAACAATTTGGCATGCGCGTGTTGATGCCAGCCATCTTTCCTGGTGGTCTCTTAATGAAGTCGAAAGTACCGATACGCAGAGCGTCGAGGATCCATCCAGTGCGTTTGGATCCGTTCCGAGCTCTCCGTTCTTTAATCAGCAGCACGTTATAATATATCCCTTCCTATTTGCTTTTTAAATGTCCTCATACATAGTTTATACGGAAGACCACTCTCTCTAGGCGCACTTGAAGTCGAGAGCCATTTCTCTTAGTAGGTGATTAATTGCTTTTGATCAAACTTGTCACGCAGCCATTGCGCTGGTCGTAATAGACTTTAAGTTGAACAGGAACCGCAATGAATGAGGTAGGGGGAAAAAAGCCTCACTGAGCACCCAACGTTATCTTGTTGTTCATGTTCCTGGTTGAGGAAATTTAATTCTTCCTTCTTGTTTACCCTCCACGTTTGTTCGGAGAGCAAGGCGTCAATGTCAGCTATGATGCAGGGGGCTGAAGCGTGCCGCTATCAGACAGGAGAAAAGCAGGTTGGGTTCGCGCTCGGCTCATTTGGAAGGGGTATATATCAGAGAGGACCATGTGACAGAGATTAATGCCCGGCCGGTTCATGGAATAACAACCCCCTCCTTGCCCTGGTACAACTTCCCGATAAAAGTGCCAATGTTACACCTTAACGTTCAAGTTCAATAATAGAAACACATTATTCTGGAAAAGTTACGACTGACGGATAGTGCAAGGTGCACGGATACGGACATGTTTCTCATCTGTGACAAATGAATGATTTTATGTGCTCTGCTGTAGGACGATGTGCATCTGGGTTTGTAAGTCTGTGTTAAAAATATTCATTATGTGATATGAGAAACAAGGACAATGTCCTGGTTAGTGATGAAACATTAAGTGTTCGTGTTGTATTTACTCCTTTGATCTCTATAGTGTTTGAAATTAAAATATTTATTTGTAGTTCTAACTGAAATAAAATGTCAGGCACAATAGGCACATCGTATATAGTAATTGGTTTCTTTAACTATAGACACCTGGTGCTGGGTCCATTTAGATAGTTCACTCAGTATTTTCACCACATCCAAATTATATTGTAGTAGAGTAGGTGGGGCGAGACCGTGGTTCGAGTCCGGTGAGTAATTGTGAATTAGCGCCAGCTGTGCGCACACCGGGCTCGAATCACGTAGGAGATGGGAGAATATAAAAGGAACGAGTGACCGGACCGTCGAAGAGAGAGGACCGGGCCCGAACTTATGTTATGTTTGTATTTATATTATGTTTTGTTCGCCGGCGGTCGTCCGTGAGGGGCCGCCGGCTGTTATATTACTTTATTAAATGTTTAAATGTTTGCCGGTTCCCGCCTCCTTCCTTCCATTTTATTGAGATGTGTTACATATATATTTATTAGCATTCTGTGAGGAAAATTATGTTGATTTGAATTTAGAATAAAATTGTCAGACTTAGCACTGTCAGAAATAGATGTAAAAAGCCGTCACTGGGGCTAAGTACCCTTTGGCACCTAATGCCTGGTGCATACTTACTTTTTTTATGTGTGTGCGAGCATGGACATTACGACATATTACAATACCTCTCCGGGCCCAAAGGGGTCAGGTGTTCTTCTATTACCTTGAATTGATGTTGCGTTAAACTAATTACTGCAAGAAATGGTATACATATGCGCGTTGGGAAGATTACAAAATTCCGGTGGTGCGTGTACATTACGCACATACTATTCTGATGACAAAATTTTCGTCGCGCACACTCTGCGCTGTCCCGTTGCGTACGCGTAAAAAGGGAACTGTACTTCGTCTTTCAATAGTACTTCAAGGCATATATTAATAAAAAAAGTATATGTTTTTGTACCTAAATGGTACATATTAGTACGTTTTTTAAGAGTACCATCCCTGACACTGCTTATGTACATTTTCTGAGATTGAGGCTAATTCTGTAACAGTTTATGTATTTGAGATACACACTAACAATATTCTGTTCATGAGTAATATTAAAGGGATACCTCAACGAAACTTTTTTATTCTGTCATCATTTACTCACTCTCAGATGGTTCCAAACCTGTATGAATTTCTTTTTTGGGATGTCAATGGGGGAATGAGATCTGACATTCTTCCAAATATCTTCCTGTGTGTTCATCAGAGCAAAGCAATTCATACAGGTAGGGAACAATCTGAGAGTGAGTAAATTATGACAGAATTTACATTTTTGGATGAAGTATCCCTTATTTCTAAACACGTAACATTGCTCATATTTCCAATTTCTTATTTTGTTAAAACGTTATTAGTGATGCATAAATAATTTGAAGACCATAAATATTATGATCATTTCACTATTTGTTTTGATTATTATTGTTTAAAGGGTAATAATATTTTATGATAGATTTGCAGATATTTAAAGTCGGTGTCCGGGACAAAGATAAAACTTTAACTAGAAGAATAAAATCTCAAACTAAAGCCATGAAAATAAACAGTATTTCTTTTAAACGAAAACACTGAGCATTACCCATAATTCTTCACTCGCCCGTTGAAGAATCCTTTAATGTTCAGTTGTAAATATTGTGCAAGGTCTTCTCTTTTTTCACCCCAGATGCTTTCTTTCTCTTCGGCTCCTCCCTGCATTTATTTATGCCCGACTCCGAGACTCCAGTGTTACTTTCCAACCATTATGTCCTCCCCTCTTTAATTTGGTTGGCAAATTTAATTTACAAATGAATACCTTGCCTTTCTAATGGCCCATCGGGAAAGATAAATACACTTTTGTATGGAGTGTGTTTGATCACTTTTTTTCTTGTCGTCTTTGATGCTAGTGAGCTGGCTAGACGTTAGCTTTGAATGACAGCAGGAGGAGAGTGAGCACTTGAAATGATACAGCATGTGCAGCTTATGTGGCGTCTTGATTGAGCAGTTTGCCACACAAATTTATGTTATAACGTTGCCAGATTAGTTTAACTATAGTATTGCCGGAGTCAGAGCTGAACATGGAGTCATTTTAATGGGTTATGAATACATATGAGTGTTGACATGAAAAGGGTCTTTTATCAACATACAGTAGTTCTTTTTCTTTCTGTTGGTTTGTTTCTCTTGGACTGTTTTGTAAATACAAAAGATGTATATGATAAACATTTTCCTGCTAGATTCAGATTTGTGAAAAGACTTAGTGGTGTTTTACTATATAAGCGTTCAAGCCAACGAGCCACTTCTGTACAGGGTCTGTTGAGCACAATAGCGCAAAATGAGAAAGTGTGGAACAATAAAAAGGCTTTCATTGAAGAGTGAGAGATTATGAAAAAGAGGGAGAGAATCTTCACAGAAGTAATCAAAGCTTGATGAAATAAAGGAATGCGTTAAGCCCCCATAGAGTCAACCCAGAGTATCTGTGATAGCCAGAATTACATGAATCCACACAAACGCTGGACTGTCAGCCTTCACATACTGTATCTGAAGGGATTGAAAAACGTTTACATTTTATAATTTAGGGGACACTTTTATTCAAAGCAATTTGCAAATGAGGGAGCACCTAACATGTTGCCTTAAAGCCAACAGTTTTTGTGTCATGTTCTTTCCCCCGGAAGAAATAGAAAACCTCTCAGAGGAAAGCTGACCCCCAATTATTTTTTTATTTTAAGGGGAAGCCTGTTGACTGTCACCCGTTTCTTATACGGGACACCTAAGTTTGAGTCAATATTGTGCATGTAATATCTAATCAAATCATGACACACTGTATTTCACTGGAAAGGTCTAAGACTCTAGAATACAGATTTCTTTGGTGTTTTTTTTAATAATTTTTGTAGGGAGAGTAATTGATTCTTTTTTATAAAGAGTGTGCTTAGATTTTTTGTAATCCTTTGGCGACCCATATTTTTTTATGTATTTTTTAATCAAAGAAATACATAAACGATTTTTTAATTTTTTATAATAAACCTAACAACATAACATACTTTTTTTGTGTGTGTGTGTGTGATTTTTTTTTCGAATAATCAGCTTTTCTTTATCACTTTCTTTGTTCTAACGAGACCAACCGTAAGTCAACAGTTAACAGGTTGTAGCAACAAATGAAATTGCAAAAGCTCTTCTGTACTCCTGTCCTCCATTGTTTGGCCACACATATAGTCCTATCTCTATTGGTTGAGCCAAAAGTTGACATGGGGGACCACTCAGAAAGCAATGTTTTTAAAGCGCCACTGTGTTTACGCTCCCCGGGGAAGTCAACCAATAAATGACTCGCTTACAGTTATCTCGGTACATTAAACTGTGATAGGAGAAAGTATTTTAACAACGAAAATATTACACACTTCATCTTTAAACAAAGATGGCACATTTTAAACAGCTCTTAAGCAGAACACAAGCCAGCGCAAGGGTTTCTCTGCACCTCTCTGATCCAGAACATGTCATCAATATCCACTTACAACCAAAAGCCTCTTTAATAAAAATGCATTTTAATTCATTTTGACATTGTGTTGAATTTGCAAGAAATTCAAGATTTATACTTAAATATTATATAACTGTATAAGTGCAATAAATAATGGTAAGGCTGAAAATGTTGGTATTGTACAACCCATTGACAAAAGAAGTGAAGGACATTGGCTTGAAAAACATCATGCCTTTCTATCTAATCTGGTCGTGCATCTTTCTATCTAAGCAGTGTCATTGATGGAGACGGGATGTCATTAGAAAGCTCGTGAAATTTCATTTCCACCCTTTGCAAAGGACAATGTTGACTTGGCTATTCTCAGACAATCTATAGAACATCTTTTCCTATGACCTGTGAGTGTAGTTCAGTTGTTGCTTCATTGCTGCATCAAAAAAAGGTTGTGGGTACGATTCTCAAGGCACTGTAAGTACCTTTGGATGTCTGTCCTTCTGAGATCTAATGTTTGGAAATGATTATCTGTCTTTATTGAAGTGATATTTATTTGCTTTCATGGAAGGCAACTGTCAACTGTGTTTAGCGCCAACACTAACCAAACACACACATGAACCAACTCACCAAGGTCTTCACATAGATATTACTTACAAGTAGAGAAAACACTACTGAACATGGCTTTTCAGGAATGGAATGAAATAATTGCCTTTTTCCAATGAAACCAGTGCTGTTACATCAGATAACATCAGACTTATAATTATCATCATGATGTCTGGTCCAGTTAAGTTGCTGCTAAATATCTCAAACTTGCAGAGCTTTAAAGGCAATCTGTTTCCCCAGCTCATGGAGGTTGCATAAAGCCCTCCAATTAGATTGGGAGGTCTTATATTTTAATGTTTTTTTTACATTTCTGTACAAGAGGTATCACACGGTGAGAGGACAGTGAATTGAGCTCATTCAAAAAAGTCCAAAATGAAAGGATTTGATCGTAGACTGTGAAAAATCTACGGGACAGTTCATATGTATAAAACCAGTCTTTGACTTGGAAAAGTGCTGCAGGTTTTTTTTTAAAATAAGCCATTGTTGCTCCTCGTAAAGGATTTAGAGATGAGAGCTGCTCTTTTATATGTCAATGAAATTAATAAGGGACTATTAAATGGAAAAAATGTTAAAAGCACAGTTTCTCCCAATCTCATGTTAATCTTGAGGACCTATAGATTAGTATGGCATACTTCATATCTCTGTAGAGCCTTTAGTTTGATCGTGTTTATAAAAAAACAGATACTGCTATACGATTATTTTTCAGAAAAAGTTGAACTCCTGGAGGCGTGCAATGGGCGGTACTAAAGCCCGACCACACAATACGTCATCGCACTATCATCGCATAATATGACGGTTGATTCACTATACGTTCGTATTGTTTAAATTTTGCACGCATGCACTGATTGCCAACAAAACACAGACACTTAACAGAGTTTCACTTATTGCGCGTGGTTCATGACCGGCATCTTTTATCGCTAGTACTTCAAATGATCTGCAAATCCAGCGTTATATCCAGCGTTTGTATAACAGTCATCACCCAAATGCGGTGAACAAACAAAAAGACTTCTACAGCTGAACGAATCAAATTGATGGACGTGCTTTTCCTCTCGCTCTTCTTCTGGGTTATGTTTCCAAAAAAATTGCCAATAAAAGGAATTAGGACCTCTGTTTCGTCACGGTAATCCATGGTTTAAAAACGCTGCGAAACTTGTACAAAAGCTGAGGGAGTGTAATTTTGCACAAAAATTCCACGATATACGTCCAACTAATTTTTGTGACAATTTGCTCATGTTAAGCATGAGAATCCAACACTTGTAACATAAGTCAGAATGCATGAAATAGCTTTGCGCCACCCCTTTAAAAATATGCTAGGAATTTTTGCATGCTAACAACGGCATAAAAAGATAAGAAAAAACACAAGAAATAATGCTTACGTAAGTTTGGAAAGGAGGATGGCTGGGGTATGGCAGTATGGATGAATTAACAGAGAAATCACGTCTTTAGTTCAGCGTGGGTCAGACGTTTGAGTCGTAATCAAAGGACTAGCGGAAGGTAATGAAGCGCTGATGTGATGAAACTCAGTGCAGCATCAAGTGATGTGATATATGTGTGGTTAGTGCTGTTGTGGGCACCTCCTAGCAGCTGGCTTTTCTTTCTTTTATCACTCTTTCACTTCAATCCTGAATAAACCGCCTCTTGCTTCTAGAAAAATACTTAACATGACAGTTTTCTCAAGTGCAGTTCTTTTATTTTAAGCACTGTGTTGGAAACGCCATAGTACTTTACATGTCATTTAAACACACCTGTTCTGTTTCACCTAACTTACCCCTTTGTTATGTGTATGTGTACAGTAATATACATCACATTTGTTTACATTTCTTTATTTGGTAGAAGATTTTATTCAAAGTTATGCCAAATATCTAATATCCATTTATTGTAAGTGCTTTTTTTAAAGGTTGTGGATTACATGTGTGTTTGCACTGGTGTTTGTGAATTCGTCCCTATGCGTCAAAAACCCTCTTGAGGGTTCCTGACCAACCTAGATTGAAGTCATGCGAAACTCGTCATTGCTTATGATTTAAAAACAGACACCCAACTATGTTACTCTTTGGGTTTCTCACATCCCGCAGTAGTCTCGCAGAAAGTTGCACGAATTATTTAAATGTTGTGTAACATAGAGATAAGATGTAAACAACGCTGGCCCTGAAGAACTTCCTGTTTCAGTCGAGTATCTTTCAAATGTAATGATGTATGTAAGATAAAAATAGAATGGACTAGTGTTTACATCTTGTGTGTACGTATATTTGTATACACGTCCTCACACACAAGCAGAGCAGCAGAAGGCTGCAGATCCGAAGAGAGCTTCTTCTTAAACAAGCAGCCACTGTCCTGCGATTCTCCTTCATTTGTTTCTCCTTACCCGTCATTATGTTCCAAAACAATACCGTCACCCTGGGCAATGCACAGCTTTGTAGAATGCACAACCATGGGAGTTGAGCGAGTGAACTTTGCCGGGCTGCCACACAGGGAATACTGCGCCGCTGCAGAATCTGCTCTGGTTTATTTTGAGACTGTACAAAACACGGTAAATGATACAAACAAAAAAACCTTGAAACAAAAGTTTACTGCCTTTCATTAATGTTGTGCCGCTGCTAGGGCTTGGAATCTTCAGTGCGGTTGAAGCCGCTCCAACAGCCTCGTGTGAGGAGATGCGGCCGTGCTTAGAAAGTGCGGACGGATGACCGTACCCTAAGAGGAAATCTGTCATCGCCAGCCAATGAGGTGCTGTCGCTTCCGCGTGACCGTTCAATCTGTTATTTGGGTCCGAGCTGAGGCTCCAATTCAGACTTACAAAAAACATATTTTACCATCGAGGATTAATGCTCCACTGTATACTGCCTGCTCAGTCAGGCGTGGGTGCACTATTAGTCTCGGGATGATGGAGATTTCAGCATCTGTTTTCGTTGGGTTTGATTTAGCTAATAAGATGGAGAATTACACTGCGCATTTGATATGAAGGTAATGAAAGGGTGTTTCAGGGATGATTTTCAGTGTCCTTATATCCAGATGATTACCCGTCGCTTAATAGATGTTTTTAAGAGCGCTCAGCATGACTTCCGAGGCTCGCCAGTAAAGTCTGATAGCGAAATATATTTTTAGCCTGAAGGCAAGCAAGTGAGCAAAGCACTGGATGTACGGCCTTAATTACAAATCCTGTTACCATGTCCTGTCAATTCATCTTAAATCAGTGGTCCTCAGTCTTTGTGACCTACCAGGGTGTCAGATTGTAGGAATTTGCATAAACAGAAAACTGGAGTTGCAAGAAATTTGTCATTCTTAAAATATATCAATGGTTTGCAATAACTGAATGATTTTAAAACGTTAAAAAGTTATGCATAGTCGACATTTTAGGTTGATGCAAATGGCAGAGACTGGCAAGACATTGAGAGTGTTGTTTTTTCCTCAGAAAAAATTTAAGACATGTTAGCTATAACATTTTCGTATCATTTTACATTGACCTTACAAACTTTAAGCATTATTATGTGCATATATGTACTTTTTCTGCGGCTGTGAAAATTATTTAAGTTTTTTTATAATTCTTAGGTGTTTAGATAAAATCATAATTTTTGAGTAGTTCTATGAACTACTAACCACATATCTTCCACATTTTAAATATTTGTGATGAAAACTGGTGAAACTGGTGAAAATAACAGAAAATATGCTCTTCATATTTTCAGACCTCAAATACTTCAAAGAAAACAGGTTTATATTCACGTTCATGCAATAGAACAGTAATATTTGTAAATGTATTTAGGAAAAGTTGAACAATTATTTTTTATGTTATAATTTTTTAATAAACATATTAATTTTTACTTTTTTAATAATCATATTAAATATTCATTTAAATATATACAGCTGTGGAAAAAAATAAGAGACCGTTTCAGAGACCTTTTCTCTGATTTAAGAATTGACTATTTATAGGAATATGTTTAGGTAAAATCATGATTTTTGTTTCATTCTGTGAACTACTACTAATATTTCTCCCAAATTTCATATAAAAACATTGTTTCTATTTGCATTTATATGCAGAAAATGAAAATTGGAGAAACAGGTCCAAATAACAGAAAAAAAGGCTCTGTATTTCAGACCTTAAATACTGCAAAGAAAACAAGTTCATATTCACTTTTAAGCAATACAACAATAATATTTGTCGGTGTTTTTAGGAAAAGATTAAAAAAAAAATTTTTTGGAGAAACAGTTGCTGCTAATGCATTAGAATAATGTAATGTGTTTTAGGACTGTTTTACCCTGTCAACACAGTAATGCATTTTATTCCTTTTACTAACTAGTCAATACAACTTTGGTGTTGTTTGCTTGGCGCTCATCTCGTAAATTCCACCATTTCGACATTACTTGAACGGCCCATTAAACCAGCTATTGAATCTGCTCAACTAGACTATATCTTTTTAAAGTAAACATGAGTAAATATCTCTGAAGAGTAAATAAAACACAGAGGTTGCCAATACAAATATCCAGGATATGCCGGCGATTGGTGTGGGAATAAATTGAAGATCTGTCAGTTTTGCTTGCCAAGGTTGTTGGCTGCAGCGAATATTGTCAGGAGCTTATTGTGCATGTAGAGTTCCTACTTTTTCCCTGAAGTAGGAAATATCATACATGTTATATGTTACTTTGCATTAGATTTTCTAGATTTTTTTTCCTGAGGCCCTCCAAATGAGAACCACTGTGCTACATCTACTCCTGTGTTTAGTAATGATGAATTACCATCTGTTCAATTCAGTCAACTCACTTTGGAAGACCACAGCAATTTTACGTGATCCCACATCACCTTCTAGATGTTGTGAAGGCTAAATCGTTTTATCTAGGACTTGATTATTTCCCTGACACATCTGCGGTGCTTCTTCAGATGGTCCCATAGTCATGAAGACATCAAGGGCGCCACCGGTTGAATAGAACAAAGAGTTTTGCGTTCAAGGGCTAAAAACCATCTGCATAATTTATGGCATGCTAGTGGATCATTAAGGGAGCTTCAGGATGACTGTAAGATGAATGTTTCTCGCTGCTCTCTCTCTACAGGATCTTAAGTGGCACCCCTATCTAATCAATGGGGTACCTGCATGCCCCCCCACCCGCTCACACACACAACTAAACAAACGTCCAATATCACCACCAACCTGCCGCTCCTGTTTCTTTTAACCCAGTCCAACCTGGTTCAAGTTTAAACAGAAAGTAATTAAAATGGTGTGCAAGAGTAGCTGCCTATACGTTGAGCAAGGAATCGTTCAAAAGTTATCTTTAATCCCCCATAACATTAAAGGCTACCCATTCATCACGTCACCGGGTCGCATGCCGCTCTCCAAGGGCCCCGTCGCCTTCTTCTCCAGGAACATAATTGAAATTTCTTAGCAATGCTAAGGGAGGCCAGAGTTTACGTGGAGAAACAAACTAGCGCCAACAAATTTGGGTCGTGATTTGAGTCGAACAAACTAGCCCAATGCAACAAACCTACAGCTGTGTTCTTGTGTTATTATTATTTTTGGCTTATGGTTGACTTCCATCCCCTGACGGTACTGTATTGTTACTCTGTCTTTATTATCTTCAGAAGGCCCACTTTTAGTTGTTCTTTAGAGCTGTACACAGGATAATGATTTACAGGCTCTGCAGGAGTCAAACCTGTCATGCAGAAAGACAAAAATCCAGTTTTGGCGCAACACAGCCATTTCCTAATATGTCATTCACTTTTACAAAATTTTAAACCATGTGTCAAATATATCTGTATATACTGTACACTTAAAAATAAGGCAGCGGCTATTTGCACAAAGTGTAAATAGCAATAGATGCTATTAACAATAAGTTTATATAGCACAAGTGAAAATAGCAGCATTTCTTAACGAAATGCTATTTAAACCAAACAAAAGTAGCTGTATTTTCTTTGGATTACGTAGAAACAGTAGTTAGATGCTATTTACTTATAAATAGTGGCAGATTACGTTACTATTTAAACATCAGTATTGTTGTCCATTAAAGAAGTCATATGACATGGCTTAAACAAATATTATCGTTTGTTTTAGATGTTATACAATATGTATACACGATTTAAGGTTTAAAAACGCTGTATTTTCCACATACCGGGCATGTTTGTATCTCCTCTTTGCCCCGCCTCTCTGGTAATGATCATTTAAGGTAATGATCTGTAAGGTAATAGAAAAAGATGAATAAGACCCCCGGTCAACCATGCCAAGCAACACAGACTTTACAGTTTACACCACAGGAGTCACTGTTTGAAATGGCGTTGTTCTTACAATTTCTCTTTCCAATCACATATTGGTGGCCAGAGTTGGTGCAAATGGTCTTTGGCCACTCAGTGTAAATAGACACTCCCTTAAAGTGCTTCACAATGCCATGGAAGAACCTTTTTTGTCTAAATGGTTCCATAAAGAACCTTTAACATCCAAAGAACCTTTCTGAAAGAATGTAAACTTCTTATGTCCCCTTGTCTAAACAATATTCTACGGTTGAAGAGTCTAGTCGACCGAACACACAGAGTTTCAGGCCTGGAGATAAAGTTTGACACAGACACAAGTGCTTGTTCAATCAGAGTCCAAAGTTTATTGTATTAAGGACTAATATTTATATGCTTGAAACAGAAGGTGTCATATAAAACCACCAAAACAGTGGAAAATCACCAGACTTTCTGTTTAGTCTTTCCTCCTGAACAATCAGATATGATTACATATTTAATATTACAATAACAAAACAATTGTCCATAGGCATCATTAGGAACCTTGATATGGAGAACAACAGATACTTCTATCAACATAAGACAGCATAAGACATGATACAACTTTCGCCGAGGTTAAACAACAAGAAAGTAAGGCACATCTTATGTGAATAGAAGCTAATATTAATAGGAATGAATAGGAATGAATACATATGATATATGAACTTTGTATTAAACACAGATGCAATATTTGTAGAGGACAGGACGAAATCCAGATTCTCACACTTTCTGTTTCACAAAAGGTTCTTTGTGGAGAAAAATGGTCCTTCAGATTATAAAAAGGCAAGAGAGATGGTTCTTTGCTGAACCAAAAAAGCTCTTCTTTGGCATCACTGTGAAAAAACCTATACATACCTTTATTTCTAAGAGTGTACTTAATAGTTTCTACATTTTTTAGGTAAAATAAAGGTTGGAGGAGGAAGAGAGAAACATGGAGGGAAGTTTTCCATAGAGTAAAATACGTCTTTATATTTTTGGGATATGCTGAGCAATGTGGTAGAACAGGGTTTGATGAAAGGTTTTTCCTAAGCGACTTACAACAGTGTGGAAAAGAATAATCAGGGCGACAATAATATGTCCAATGCTATACGAAGTTACAAGTTTGAACATTTTTTGATGACAATACCTGTTGGAAGGAGAGAGAAACAGGAAGATTTTTTAAAATAGAGTAATTCTCACTGTTAATCAATTGGACAAAAGCATCTGTAATGTAATGCTTTGGCAAATATTTAATTGACAAAAACACCATTTAAAAAAAGTTCATCTCAAGCTTTAAACCAGAAGTCCTTTCTATAAATGAACAGAATGAAACATTTCTAACTTCTGAATCATTGAGGTTGCGATGCTTTGAGTCCTGTGGGATCTGTTGCTTTGAGTGCTATAGTGCTTCTCCATTTGAGGGTCCGTCTTTCAAGGGTCTTTTTGCAGCTGGTGTCAGCAGACCACCACTTCTGCTTCCTGACCCGTGCAATCTGACGGGTCATCCGTAGTGCATGTTACAGCCACCAATTCTGCATTTTCTTCTGTACCGATGTTAGTATTCGTACAAACATGGTGAACCGATATGTTGGCTCACTAAGCAGCATGTTAAGAGGTGGATTTTGAAATCTACCTAATCTTTCACGTTTTCTAACTCTTGCTCTTTCTATCTGGCTCACTTTTTCACGTTGGCAAAAAGTTTGGAGGGCCACAGTTGTCCTATATAAGCTTACTGTGTTTGTGGGTGCCATTCGGCTGCAATAGTCATAAACTACGGCTATGATGGTTATTGCAGTGATAAAAAGTGATAGATAAAACAGAGAGAGCTATACCTATTTATAGATGAGATTATTAGCCCTAATCGAAATAGCAGGAAGGGGAGCCCTGTGTACCTGACAGGATTTCTTCCGCAGAGCTTTTTTTACCGCCTGGGTTCAACTTATACTTTCAACTTCATTCATCACAGCATGCTTATCTAAATACTCAAAGTAAACGAGATGATTCTTTGGAAATTACTTATTTTGTGACATGATGCTAGTGATATTATGAATGTTTTTTTAGGTTGAGATCAGTTGTTGGTGTTTTATGGTGAATGTTTCATAAAGTGGATGTTTTTACAGTTATTGATTTTATATGTAAAAATAGTAGCACCATTTGCTAGATCCATTTTCTTCTGTAGATTTCTAGTATAGAGAATGAGAACGTGATAAAACACAATCATCAAAAAATAAGAGTTGCCTCTTGACATGCAATCCCAACTGAGTCACCAAATTTCCTTATGTTTCATTTTTAATATACGGTAGAAAACAGAAGTGATGTCAGGAGGGGATATTTGCTCAGTTTGCTTTGAGTAATGTATCAAAATATAAGTATGGTACCCAAAAGAGTAAACACCAAACTTGGTTACGGTATTTATTTGAAAGACAAAATATATAGCTGTATATATCTACGTAAAAGGCACACTAACACATATAGAGGTTTGGGGTTTTATTTCAATATATAAAAATGCATATAAAAGCAAAGCTTAAATAAATAATGCATGCATGGACTAGAATTTGTTCAGTTATTAATACTTTGTTGATCCTATCGTTTTTTACTTCTGGGTCTTTTGTTGTGTGTAATTGTTTGCCATGCCTCCTTAGATTCTACTGAGCACCGGTTTATTTATACTCCAAACACAACTACAAAACATTCATACAGAATCGGGACAAACCTACCACGTTTTTTTAAACAAACAACCTGCGTTGGAAGAACTAGGTTTTTTTGACTGAATCAGAAACATTGAAATATGATTTTTCACTAACAAACTACTTGAGCCATTAGATCTCCAGGCGGTGGTGCCAAAGATAAAACTCTGTGCTGTGATGGATCGAAGCAGCCGACCCAGACAGCCAACAAGTAGGTCACTGAGGGACCTGAGAAACTCATCCACAAGATGTCTTTATGACTCGTTCTTCGTAGCCTCTCTCTCTCTCTCTCTCTCTCTCTCTCTCTCTCTCTCTCTCTGTCTGTCTGTCTCGCTCTCTCTCTCTGTCTGCCTGTGGGGCTTGAACTAATTAGAATCTAATGGACCAAAAGTGACTTGTACACTTGAGGAAAATAATAAAAACGAAGATGGCGTTCATACGTAAAGGCAAACAAACACTAGTGTTTGCACAGAAAACACGTTGCGGTGTGTCACGCCAGTACCACAAAGGCCCTCGAATAAAAAAATAAAGCGAGTCAAGGCTAAAAAGCATATTTAAATGCATGAGTTTTCCTTTTACAACTCTTATTAAGGAGCCGAGGCATAATCTCGGGCAATTGAATGTCCTAATATATATATCTATAATTTGTCAAGGAGTGCATTTTGCAGCGGAGCCACTGAATTCTCTGTTTCGTGTTTTTCGGCTACTTTGCCAGGCAGAAGAGAATGTGCATGTGTGTGTGCGAGGCAATCATCATCATTATGAAATGATAAGAAAAATGCACGGGGCAACTCAATCAGGAATCAAACATTTCATGATTCTACCCCCCTCTCTACTCATGTCCCTTCTGCCTTATTTAGTGGAGCTACTGATGGACATAATTTCAGGTACTCTGATAGTCCCATTTCATAGAGGGCAGTCATTTGGAGACTGAGGAATAGATCTAACCACGTGCATTGTCACGATATCCCTGTTTCAGAGACACAGAGCATGCACTGATAGAAATGCTGTATGAATTTAAATGTAGATTCTCAATGGACTCGGTCTTGATGTTCTTATAAAATCAATAATCATATGCACTCGAATTACAGGAAAATGACACGCAGTAGCAAAAATTGGACGTGTTACAGTAGATGAGATGCTGTTAGTGTCCGGGTTAATAAAATGCTACAAAACACAAAGCGACCACCGTTGAAGAACGAATGATGATGTGATACATGCAATGAATACATAATTGAAGACTAATGGATCTTTTTGGGATCAGGATTTGAAAAATCAATAATTGATGTGTGCGTTCAATTGAAGCGTCTCGGGCTTACTTGTGTTTGAAGGTGGGGGTGCACTCCCCGCCGTTCCCTGTCTGTGCAGTCTGGCAGAGGGGGAATGGGAATTTCCATAGCCATGTTATGAACACACACAAATACCTGTGTTTGACAGATTGGGCAAAGTTGTTCCTCGGTTGGTTGCACAGCTGGTTAAGCAGAAAACAGAAGAAACAAACTGAACGAGGATGCTTATTGAACTTTGACGTGTTGGACTTACAGTGTAAAATAGTTGTGGGGAGCAAATTTTGGATCATTTGGTGTAGAAATATTTAAGTTTATAAAGACATTTTAAGAGCAGGGACCCGAGAGAGAACAGCCCAAATCGTTTTTTTTAAATGCTGGGTTATTATTTTCAACTCAACAATGGGTCAAAAGGGGTGAACCCAACCGCTGGGTTGTTTCCTGGGTTGAAAATGTCCCAGCATTGTTGTTATTTGATTACTGTAGTTAAACCATGGACATTTTTGCATGCAAGAAAAAACTCCATTTGGTTCTAGTGTAATCTCATTTTTACCTAAAAGAATGTAATATGTTTGCTTTGGTCATTTTGGGTAGTCAGCTGTGGAGCAGTGAATGAACAGACACAGAAAAGTGAGATTAAAAGAGGAAGGAATATCGAACATCAGAAACATGGACAAGCTGGCAAAAGCGCAGAGAAAAAGAGAATAAAAGTGCAAAAAAGAGGTTGAATGATGTAGGCGTGTTTGATGCAAGCACAGGTGCTAATTTAACAAGTCTTTAAATTAGCTCCGCACCTGCACTTTGGTGATTGTGGACGGCGACTGTCTGTCAGGATGTTCGGTCCAATTCAACATATTCTTACAAATGAGCTTCTGTGTATTCTCCTATCAGGTGAGGCCTTGGCAGTGAAAGAAAGATTCATGGAAATCTTCTGATCGGAGGCACGTCCTCAACGTCGAAACCTCGTGCCTCGCGTAATGAAAAAAATGCCCGGGGAGCTTGTTTTTATGGACCCCCTGTTTGTATGTCTGTCGCTGTTTCATTGTTCTCTTGCCCCAGCTGTTTCGACTCCGCTCGCAATTGATGTAATTTATTCTTCTGCTAATTTAACTGGCCTCAGCTGAGACAGGGAGACAGGCGCAATAACAACAACAGCCACAAAATAAAAGGCCCATCTGCACCAGCGCCAGCCCCCTTCTGTGTCAAGGTTGAAGCCCACGCAAGAACTTTGACAAATGTAAGGAACTTTCTTCCACTCGTGGTTTTGAAAGGGAATATTCCCACTCAATAGCTTCGGAGACAGAAGACAGGAAGTAGATGATGTGCCGTGGTTTCCATCTGACACACTGTCTTCTGCCGAATGTAGGAGGAATGACAGCTTGACTTCTGCCTTTAGTCACCTAATAGATGGAACACGACTGTAATACAAAAGTGTGCTTTTATTCTACAGGCAAGCGTTTGAAAGGGATCGTTTGTGTTTCAGTGTTACATAAATCATGGCTAGATTGTTGTTATAAGACAGATTTAATGAACTCATTTTAAAGTATCATAAGCTTCTTACTGTGGCAATCCCAGAACGCATTGGGGCAAATTCATTACGATAATTTATGGTCGGGATGAGAAGAGAATGTTTTGTTATTTATATTTTTATTTATGGCACACTTCTGAAAAAGATGCATCTGCAGTGGTGTAAGGAATAGTTCACCCCGAAATTTCAATTTTTCGTCATTTTAAACCTCTGTGACTTTCTTTCTCTGCAGAAAACAAGATATTTTGAAGAATGTTGGTAACCAAACGACATTAGACTCCATTGACTTCCATTGTATGGAATAAAAATATAAATTTCTCAAAATATATTTTCTGCTGTAACTATACTGTATACTACTGTAACAATAACGGTACAGAACACTATAGTTTAGATCACTTTCAGACAGGACTGCTAAACGATTCATCGTGATTATTCGCATTCAGAATAAAAGTATGTGTTTACATAAAATATGTATTATTTGTATTTATTAACACACACACATGAATATATTTATATGTATTTAAACTGTATATTTACATTTATGTATTTTAGATTTTTCTTAAATATATAGGCTCTTCATGCATTTGTATGTGTTTATAAACACAAAATGAATATGAACAGTACAGACATATATTCTTTGATTCTTATTTTCTCCTGTAAAGCGGCTTGGAACAGTGCACATTCTGAAAAGCGCTGTATAAATAAAATTGAATTGAATTCTGGATGCGATTAATCGAGATTAATCATTAAACAGCCCTACTTCCAGAGGATTTTTGATGTCATTTAACACTTAACATTGACAGCCAATCAAAAAGAATAAACATAACATTATTGTCACTTTATTGTGAACACTAATATAGTCATCTTTATAGTTTTCATGCTTAGTATGATGCACCTTTAGTCTAATTTGATGTTTCTGGATCACTACTCTTCTATAAGAAAGCATTAAAGCTTTTTGTCTAGTAAACTAAAGGCAAATCCATCAGTATTGTTATAGTCTCAGCAGACAGGATGAAAAAGGAGGGAGGTGATTCCTTCACTTGGTCTTTTCTCATAATGATCATAAACAGGGAAATGAGATCCTGTAAAGAGAAAGAGGCTGCCCTGCAGCTGCGGGTCGCACATCACTGTCATACACCAATCTCACCCACACACTCGTAAAGGACGTGTTTGTGAGCAGGTGAGAATAGCGCCGTTGAGAGGCATTACAGCATCATCTCAGAGAAGGGAGAGTCTGGGAACACAGATCTGGCCATTCCTTTATATAGGGTTAGCAAAGGAAGAGCGAAAGACAGGAAAAAGATAGACTCCAGGCTTGAGAATTAGACAAATGGAGAGTTTAAAGAGAAAAAGAAGTGAGTGTCTGAGAGGGGGTTCTGTTGGGCTGGAAGAATAAAAAAATAAAAAAAATATAAGTCCGTCGAGGTCTGTGTGACAGTGGGGGTTAAGCAATCCGAGGACTGCAGGCAATCACTCAATTTCAGACACGCTCAGAACCCTTCGGTGCGAGGGGAGCAGGGCGCATAAAGAAATTTAACAACTTAATGTTTTATGGTCGACGGAAATGAGATCCTTACGGGGCAGCGCTGGCAGGGAGGTTGCCAGATACTCTCCCGCAAATACTCCAATAAACACACATTTGTGGTCTTGCATTATCAATCAACCCGCCGGTGGATACCTATTCAAATGTGGGACGCTGGATAATATACTGTATGAAACTATGACCCTTTGGTTTTATCTTTCTCGACTTCTCTCAAGGCCTGCTCCACTGCTGGAAAACACCCTGGGTTTTGGTTTTATTGTAAATAGTACAATGTGTCTGTCTTGCTGGGAGACGAATACCGAAATGGTGTTGAATGGGGTCTTGTTAGTGAAGTGATAGTGCAGAGATCTCTAAACCTTTCCTGTGAAACGTTATGTTTGTTTAAGAGTAACAGTATTCATGAAGGAGATTTGAGCAAACGCTGTCTCTCAAGTTTACGGTTCATCGCAATTCATTCAATTCAATGTTAATTTATGAAAATACTTGAAATGTCATATACTTATACTGACATAGATGAACATCATCTATGAGAAGACGGAGCCATATTGAGCCTACCGAAGCTTAGCATATGTTTGATGGGAATAAACCTTGAGTCATCTGTAGAGAAGGTTAACAAATCGTCCCTGTCAGGTAAAAAGCATTCTCGACACAATATGCAATTTTAGATGCGTTCATCGCTGTCAGATTAAAGGTGACATTGGTAATTGTTCTGCAATTAGCTGCGTTTCTGCTGAGGTTTTGATAAGAACACCAAGCTCAGGAAGGATATCACGCTTTGTTGTAATTGCACACGTGGGATGGTGTATTTTTAGACCCTCCAACTTCCAAAATCAAGAGATTTGCTTTAATCAGTAACATTATGACACAGAAAGGGAGGAAGAACCGAGATAACCATGACAGAAAACAGCGAGATGGAGATTATGAGATGGGGACGCCGTATCATGAGATGTAAGGAAACATAATCTCGGTGCTGATGGCGCTGATATGTCTTTAAAATCAATCTTCTGTAAAGACTGGACGTAGCTTTAGACATGCTTCGCATTGCGGTGTTGTGGAACCATTGTTAAATGTGACAAGATATCAATTCGCTAATATATTGGCGCGAAAAGATCTGAAATCTGATTCGCACCTCTGCTTGAGAAGGCAAACTGATCCTGTAAATAACATTCACGTTGAGTATTAAAACGATGTGCTGGTGTTCGTAACAATACGGGAATTGATTGGGTTGAGAGACGGGGAAAGGAAGGACAATTAGCCTAAGCGCTTTGGGGACCTGAGGCTTTGTAGTCTCGGATGAATAATGTGCGTGTCTGATTTTAAACGCAGATTGAGCCATGCCTTCCTGACCATTTTGCATAATAAGTACCATCAGGTTCTGTGGTCGGGTTGGGGCTGCTGGTAGTATCATTTCATCTCAGATGTAAAAATATTGGGAAAAGTGCAATTACATTACCAGAAGAGAATCTTGTAGTCTGCTGACTGGATAGCAGGTGCTAAAATCCTGAGAAAGTTGAATCAAGACAATACTGGTGCTTCTCTCATAAAAATGAACCATGGTTTCAGTACAGTAACCAAAGTTAATCTTGGTATTTGTAGTAAAACGATGGTAGAAGTTATCAATCTGCCAACAAACCATGGATATAGTTTAATAAAATTTAACCATGGTAAATTGCCACAATTAAGCCTAAAATTAGAGACTTGAACAAACCAACAAACGATACATACATTAATCATCAAGCTTTTTTACAGGACACCTTAGCAACCACACAGAATAGTCCAACAAGTAGCATAGCAATGCCATAGAAGAACATCCAAAACCCCTTACCCCATAAACACCCGAACGTCATGAAGAAATGCCATAGCAACCATCCAGAACATTTTAGCAACCACCGGAAACACCCAAAAGTCACATAGAAATGCCCCAGCAACCAACCAGAACAGCTTAGCAACCACCCAGAAATGGCCAAAAGTCACATAGCAATGCCCTAGCAACCACCCAAAACACCTTAGCAACCTCTCAGAAACCCCCAAAAGTCACAGATCAGTGCCATTGCAACCAACCAGAAGACCTTAGCAACCACCAAGAAACACCCAATAGTGACACAGAAATGTCATTGCAACCGACCAGCACACCTAAGCAACCACCGGGAAATACCAAAAGTCACATAGCAATGCCCCAGCAACCACCCAGAACACCTTAGCAACATCTCAGAAACACCCAAAAGTCACATAGCAATGCCATAGCAGGTACCCAGAACAGCCAAGCATCATGTTTGCACAGGTACTCTAAGGACCACATAAAGATTGTTTTAGGGATCGATTTATTTAAAACTTGTTTATCTCCATGTTCATGTCTAGTACATTTTCTTCAGAAATATTCTTTTGAAAGTTTTTTGCATCCAGCTCAGGTCATTGCCGGGAATCTACTGTAAGTGACATTCTTATTGGACCTGGCAGTAACCATGCTGGACTCGGAACAGAGCGGCGTAGCTTCTGTGTGTTTGTGTGTGTGTATTGATGTTACTGGATGACAGCTGACTGAGTTTACAGGCTGGGAATGTGTTGGTGTCTTGTGCCCTGGTCGTTCATGAGATCAGAGGTGCACTCATTGTGTCTTTGGGAATATGCAATTTTGTGAGTAGCAAGTGGGAAAGGGTTCTGCGATGCGATGCGATGAGGGACGCCCCGCTGTTTACACACACAAACTCACGTTAGGGAGTCTCCTGCTGTCGTGTGCTGATGAAAAAGTAATGTAGTGTGTCTGAAAGTTTCTTTTCCTCTCTTTCGCAGCACCCCATACTCCAATAGGAAATAGAGCTCTTAAAAAACTGGGAGAAATAGGGGTAGAATGTGTGTGAAAGGAAAAGAGAGGACATTGACTAATTCATAAATCTAAAAGTGACATCAGAAGCTGAAAGCAGCAGAATTCTGTTTGAGGGGACATCTGCCGTGGCTACGTCTATAAATAGGCTGGCAAATGTTAATCATAGAGATGAGTTTTACTGCTTTGGCAGTAAAAGGGGTTCATTCAAAAATGAAATATACCCATCATTGTGTCATTTAAAAAAAAAGGATCACAAAAGAAGAAAATCTGTGGCAGACTGTGCTGGTTGCTCGTTTTCATGGAGACTAAGGCTTTCAATCTAAAGAAAAGACACAAAATCACCATGAAAATATTAAAATTGAGTCCTCGGGCCTCCTTTATTGTCATTTTGTGGAAAAGAGAAATTCTTCAAGTCTTCAAATTAGTTTTTTGTAACACAGATTTGGATGAGTACATTTTCTTTTTTGAAAGAACTGTTCCTTTAATCTCACTCTCCACAACTTTAGTGCCTCAAATTTAGTTTCCTTCTGGTTTGGAATATAAACAATTGTCCTTGCCGCGCTGCTGACATGGCAGATCTCCAAAAGCTTGAAGCAGCCTTATTGCAGGAGGTGTTGAAAGTATGTTGTACCTAAATTCCAATGTGGCAATGCCCCTTGAAGTATATAAACATTGGGGTCACTGACATGAATTTCAGTCCCTTGTGACATGTGGCACTGTTCTCAAGGACTCGTGTTTATGCTAAATTGTTTGCGATGAATAACAAACGATCTCCAAAAGTACAAATTGTTACCAAGTCATACAATTCAGGGTTAGCCCGCAGATTTTTCTGGCTGTATTTTTAGACCTAAATGGACCATTAGCTGTGACGTCTGGCCACCTTAAATAGCTTAGAAAATAAGCCAAGTACACACTAAACAGAAAGTGGCAGTGAATTGTCATTACGTGTGCCTGCATTACATTCGCCGGCTGTCAATGGTTCGCAAACACAAACAGCACAAAGAAAGTATAATGCATATTAGAAAAAATGTGCCTCTATTGATACAATTAACAAACACATAAAATCCCACTTTAATTGGAAATGCTAAATGTTAGGGGGAGAGAAACAATTATTTGCTATCTTCTCTTCAATTTAGAAATAATTGTATTCTGCATTTCTCCATACCCGTAAACCTACGTTCATTTAATCATCCTTTTTGTGTCAAGGGTATAAATATCCCCACACGTCCTTCTATTGAGTGACTCATTATTTATTACATAGACTGTGATGGAGCCATATGGCACCATCAAGCATAATCACACAGAAATTATTGCTTTGTTTATTGACAGAAAATGAGAATTTAGAGGATGATTGCTGAGTCCGGAATAATGCATTTACTAATGTAATGACTCGTGCTCATTTTATGTCTGAATAATTTCTCAGGTCTCATCGCAACTTGTCAGGTTAAATTGATTATTGTAGTGGATCATTTCCATAGTTTATTTCATCGTTTTTCTTTCAGTATGTGGCAAATTTTTCTTAGATCCAGATAGATCGATGAATTTGAAGTCTTTTGTCCACAACAGTATTTAAGGCCCCGCCCCTTCACAATTTCCAAACAAAACAGAGCATGGCATTACTAGAAATATGTATTTGTTATATAAAACGTCACCTTGCATGGAATTGTTGTTTCTACAGTAGCCCTAAATGGACAAACTACTCTACAGAGCTTATATCGTAAATACGTTATCTCCTTCGGCCAAGAAGCGAAAACGTGACGACATCTTACGTGTCAGCCACCATGGTGCTTCAAAAGGGAGGGAAGGAGTGAGCCGTTGGTTGCTATTCCGAACTTCGCCGCTAGATGTCGCTAAATTACATACACTGGAACTTCAATGCGCACCTCTAAACAATTAGCGAATCAAACAAAGGGTTGAACATACAACCACTAACCATAGTGCAGTTGAACGTCACTGTAATGAGCTAGCTAACATGTTTTCACAAATCTACATTCCTGATGATGTTGTGGGCCATTTTGTCAACTATTGTTTGTATCTCTATTAGTTCTGTTTTTACCCTCCAGGGCATCTCACTCGTGCACATTGGAGCTAAACAAAAACTAATGATACAGTCCATAGAACCATAGCTTCTTTTGTCAACATGGTCCACCATGCCAGGATACATACAGAGAAAAGCGAATAATTTATCGTGAGGTTTCAGAAAAGAGTATTTTAGTCTAATGTTCCATAATCTGCCTGAGGGAACCTCCTTCACTGATGAAAACATCTGTGTTTGTCTCCTTGTTTGTGGCGGCTCACGTATTATATGACATTTTAAAATACCTGGTGCTTTGTTTTTAGTGTTTTGTACTTTAATAGTGTGGATTTTTCTTTTTATGCGAGTAAACATGCCTCTCATGTCTGAATACATTCACCCTTTCCTGAGATGCGTGTAGATTAGTCCTCAATCCATTATGCAGGAAAGTTTTTTATTTTATGTTATTTACATTATTGTTGACTTTATACAAGTCGCATACGATTTCACACAAAGTGGGCATGTATACATTTTTTCTTTCAGTATTTATCACTCGTATACTCTTTGGTAAAGTTTATGTATTGTTTCAACTAGAGATGCAGCGATATGTAAATTTTGGATAATTCTTTAACATTGGAAGTCGAAAACCGATATATTGGCCGATATACAGTACCTAAATATTAATATAAAATCCCCTAATACTGAAACAAAAGGCAAAAAAGTGGACAACTGCTTCTATTTGGAAACATTCACCAGGGAAAACAAGGTAACTATTAGTTCAATTTTTTCCCCTGAAAATCATGTACCAAGCCTAATTTACACTAGTTAATGATTATTTAACCGTCAAACTTTTCTGGTATATTTAATAAACAAATTATAGACGTTTTTCACATGTTTGTTTTTCAATAGTCACATGTCAAACAGGTCTCAAGACGCATTCAGACAGCAGTTTGATTCAAACAATATGCTTTTAGGTGAATGATCACGACAGACAGTACTATACTGTATTTCAACTGCGAGCAGTGTGCAGATGAAGTAATTTAACCAGAGGAAATTATTTAAGATTTATCGGCTTCAATATATTGGCATACATTTGATTATCGCCCGATACCCATAACATAAAAAACGACCATTTATCGACCGATAGCGATATGGACGATAATTCTTCATGCATCCCTTCAACGTGGCTGTTCAAATATAATTTAAAAATTCAGCTGGTATTATAAGTTGTTGTAATATACTGAATCTCTTAATATAATTTTCCACAAATATGTATATTATTTATGATTTTATTTAGTAATAGCATTATTTAGTAATAGTATTTTATAAGCATGTCAGACAACAGAAAGACTTGTGTAGCAAACATGTTTGCTTAGTGATGCATGGTATTTGAAATGAATAATAGCACTTGTTTCAGAAGAAACCTCTCTCTTTTTTTATAAGTGACATGTCTGCCACGGACACTCTCTGCATTTGAAATGGCCTACTTCCACACTTTATGTGTAGGATGTTACAATCAGTATGCAAAATGAGTTGTACGAAACCTCAGTATACAAAAAACAGAGATGGTTTACTGCTTCTGTCGAGATTTCTTATGAGGTCACCAAATTCAAAAAGTGAATAAATGAAACATATCAGAAAAACTGTTTGTGATGCAGTGATACAGGAACCAAGAAATTAATTCTCTGTTTGTAAATTGTCTTTAATTATGTGTTTTGTTCCTTGATAATTTGTTGTTGTGAATAATGATTGTGTAAGGTGTTTTGTTATATAGGGTGGCCATATGAGCCATTTCTCCGGGAGTCACATTTGTCCACCGCATACGTCATCGAGGTTTATTATATAAGGTTTTATTTTATAAAGGCAGCAGCTTTATTTCAAGGTAAGAATAACTACAATGAACTACAATGATTATACATCTTAAGCAATGTAAAATGTCAATTTTATAATGTTTTTTTTTACTGATATGTGAGAACCTAGATGACGTATGCGGTCAAGATGCACTTAAATCCTGGAAGTATACGGGAGAAATGGCTCATATGGTCACCCTATGTTATATGTAGCTGCCGTCACTGTTGTAAAAGAGATTTTAATCGCAATGAGTTTTTTAACCTGATTAAATAAAGAATGAATGAATTCAATATGTACTGTCACAGTATGGGACTTTGGACGCAGCGACCGACTTCAATCCATTCCCAAAAAGACGATTATTTTTTATTAGCGCCCACCGTGACAATAAGCCATTAGAATGGTCACCACTCACCACTGCAAAAGTTCACTGCATCAGTCCTGTTGTTTGTCTATCTACACCGAATTTATTTCAATTAGACACATGTCCCGCCTCTCTTTCTTTCCAATCGATCTCAGCCCTTGGCAGTCAACACCCTGCACGCTATGCGAGTCTCCTGGCACGTCGCTTCTTTTGCCATGTTTACGGTTGGAACAGCTTTGGCACTGTCAACAGTTAATAAAGACATAAATAATAATAAGCGGTCAATAAATAATTAGCAAACTAACAAGGGTTTAATCTTATTCAGATTAAAGGCTTGCCCCGTCTGCTTGTTCGATTGAGACGTTTCTAACCTCTTTATCTTCATTAGTTAACAATCTGTGTGTTTCTTTTAATATCGGGAATGGGCATTGATCCCGACTCGCCATGTTGTGTTTTGACACTGTTCAAGTGATATTATATAAGCTTGTGCTGAGGCTGATATTGACTGCCTCGTCCATCGACATTATACTGTAAATGCCTTAACAGTAGCAGTTTTGCTCACACTATATGTCATTTATTGGATTTGCAAAATAACGCGTTTATTAACATAGCCGTGCATACGCTCTTGCGTCTAACCGATGGGTGCTTATTTAAGCTGCAATCCGTTTGCAGCGAAACGTCTTTCAGAAACGTTAAAGAGAGTTCTATGTACATTTGGACACGTCAAATTTGACATCTACTCCTGAGGGAAAGACACAATATCAGATTTGTAGACTGGCAAGAAAGCAATACAGGCCCGCAGACTTGCTTTGGGAGACAGGCTGGGTCCTGAATTAAATCACTTCCTAGTTCTCTTGTTGTTATTGTTTTTTTTTTCTTTCCCTTATCTCGCCTGCTGACAGTAAAGCAGATTCAGGTTAATGGAGACTAGGCCTCGGGCCCCAGTGTACGCTGGGTATTTTCACGGCTGCGTCTGCCTGAGATGCAGACAATCTTGTGCTGCGACCTCATCGCCACTCGGCTTAAATGATATTCTGGTTCTGTGAAAGTGCCGAATTTTATTACGACGTTATCACGTATATCACAATTATGTTCGTCTTGGTGTGACATTCATGAGCTGCTTTTGCACATGATTAACCTATTGCAGGTTCATTTCACGTACCGATTATCAACATGGCCGCTGTTGTAAAATCTAACTGTGTTTTAGAACAGAGATTTCAAGTTGGTCAGAAATGGTTTGTGGTTAGAAAGGATTAGCATGGATGGCAATTATGAAAGAATTGCCATTTCACTTCTTGTGATTTATTGTCGGAGAAAAATTTCGCTTTAAAAACAGGTCTGTCAAACGATTAATCACAAGTAATTGCATCGAAAATAAAAGTTTGTGTTTACATAATATACATCTGTGAACTGTGCATATTCATTTTGTATTTATAAATACATTTACTCATACACATTTAGGACATTTTTACTTGTATACGATTTATTTAAATTATATATAAACCGTTATTTATTTTTTGTAAATATGTGCATGGATGTTTTTTTTTTTATAAGTTCAAAATGAATATGCACAAAACACAGACATATACAGTATTATGGATGCGATTAATCACGATAAATCATTTGACAGCCCTATTAAAAAAAACGAAACCTTTTTCCTCCTGCAGGTTGTTTATTTCTCCCTTTGTTACTTCAAGCCACTTCCACATGACAATCTCAAGAAGTCATTTTCTTTTCACCTTACCTCTGGCTAAGACAGCTCTGATTCACAGGTTCACCACAACCCTTGACATTCACACCGCCGGCTGGAGGCGGTCCACACCTTCTCCCTGTCCATCCATCACCCTCTTGGGGGTTGAGATGGAGAGATTTTCTCTTCATGCCCAATCCGACCTCGCCCCCGAGCAATGGTCTTCTATTTAAAGTGCTAGTGGGGGATCAAAGCACTTTATATATCAAAGCATATCGAATCTTCCTCCTTCTTCCACTTTTAGAACAAGGAGATGAAGAAACGGTGACTCGTTCTTCATCTCCGTCTTCTAAAAGTGGAATCCGGGAAAGCCCCAGAAGAAAATGCTCTGCTCGTGTTCGAAGGATTGACAGATGTGAGGAGGGACAGCGTAATAGTATGTGTTGTGAGACGTGTGCTGATTGTTGAAAATGAAGCTAATAAATAACCCATAAAGCAGGAGATGCCCTGATGGGCTGACTAAAGTGCTCCCAGCGAGAACACAGACGTTGTGGAGATGTCTGTGGATTTGCGTGCAGCTCGGAAAGCGGGGCGTTCTATATTAAGAGCCGCATTTGCATACAAGGATTTGATACATATGAAAATTCTGTTTTATTTACAAAACTGTGTGCTGTTCAGTATTGGGCAGTAATGTGCTACTGTAGTCGGATTACTTTTTTGGTAATGCAGTAATTTAAAGCGTTATAAATTTTGAAATAGTAATTAGATTATAGTTCCAAGTCCATGTAAATATACGTTACAGCTGCGATACATGCTTTCCGTTTTATAGTTTTATCAATTATTTTGTAAAAGCGAAATAGCTTTTTCAAAGTCTGGAAGTCTGCCTGTCGAACCGTGATGTCACGTAAAGTATTACCAAAGCCACTACAAGCTACCACCTTAAGCTAAAAACTTGTAACGGCCATTGCCATCGCCCCGGGATTGGACGGAACGCAGGCAAGGAGACTAGACACTGTTATATGATTGGCCGAGGCGTCTCTCGTGATCCATGTTAGCCTTTATGCTCCAATTGTAAGTATTACAAACCCATACATCTCTCTATATTAAGACAATCTTTGGTACTACCATCCAAAACAAACTCAGCATGGAGAGAGAAACGTATGCGTACTGTAGCTGGAAAGGCAATCATTATTTTGAGTTTATTTCTATCAAAGGCAAGAACATTGTTGTGCGTTGTTGGTTATGTGGTGGTAAGCACAGAGAGCAATGAGTCAACTTGTAATTTTTCCTACTATTGTAGTCAATGGTAGTCAAAAAAACTGTTTTGTTATACAAGCATTCTTTCAAATAGCTTTCCCTGTGCTCATCAGAATAAAGAAATGAATACAGGTTTGGAAGAATTTTCATTTTTGGCTGAACTGTCCCTTTAATAGCTGAGAAAGACAGACCAGACAGTTTTTAAGAGAAATGCGTAAATGTTAATACATTTTTTGGGGTGAACACACAAACTCATAAATAATTTATGAATGCACTGTAAGGTGGCTCCGAAAGTCTGTGGAATGCATAAATGTAAATGATCAAGTTTAACAAAAATTTAAATAGATCTAAATTTGGACACTATGAATTTGGCCACCTTGCAATGGTTGTCAAACCTAAGTGAAGCAGTTACTTCAGTGAGAATGTGACAAATGCAAAATAAACTGCACATGTATCTGAAGAAAGTATCACCATTTGCATGCAGAAGAACACTACCGGTCAAAAGTTTTGGGACCCTTGAGTAATATGAATCTTTAAATGTCCGCAGTTAGTTAAGTAGACAAATAATTATATAATGTTTTTCATGATAAAACTTTAAATTGATGACTTGGATGATTGAATTATGAATACTAATAATGAATAATGAAGAGAGAAAAGCTAATAAGAGCACAGAAAAGATTGGAACTCCTTTAAAATGGTTTCAAATGCATTTTAGGGCGAGATCTCAAGAAGCTGCGTGATAAAAAGACTAGAAAACATTTTCTACAAAATCTAGTCAAAAGGTGACTACACTGACGATTATAAAATATAAAATATACGATATTAAGAAAAACTGAGTTACACCATAATTCCCATAGCTCCCCTGGTTTCATTTTATAATTTTAATGAGTTTATTATTACTCTGAAATGTGGAAAAGATATGAATATTAGTGAATAAGTGTGATTCAATGAAATTCACATTGAAATGTATGTGTAAATGTGTCCAAATACATCATTATATAAACATTTAAAATATTACTTTTTTTCTTATTTGATCACACATTAGAATCCAACTCAACTAGTTTTCAGTAGCATTGACACTGCAGTGAGGTTTGTTTTACCATCTTAGATGAAGATAGCACTGAGTGAACATTTCATTTATAATGGCCTCCTTCACAGAAGCAGTGCAAGTGTGCCAGGTCCTGGCAAAACCATTGACCATGGCTTAGACCATGCACTGCTGTACTTTGCCAGGTGTCATTGTTGTATTGATCAGACAGCTTCTTAAACAATGAAGAAGAGTCTTTATGTATATTAAAGTGTATAGTATGTATACTGTAGTATTTAAAGTCCTCTGTTGGTGAGCTACTTGAAAATAGACAGTAAAGGCAGACATGCTTCAAGGCGAGGTTGACGTTTGCTAAACAGTAAACAAATGCTACCATACAAAACCAGAGAAGCATTTAAAGGCATTAGGTGCACACCCAAACTGATTTTTTAAATGCTGAGACTCATCGTATGGTTGGGTAAAGCATGAACAAACTCAATTGTTGGTTTAAATGAACCTAGAAAATGTTCTGTTTATATTTGACCCAACTAAACTCTAAAATTGCTCGTTTTTTAATCGATTTTTGGGTAAAATATACAGTTCACTGGTTTAATTTCACCCAAACGGCTGGGTTTGTCACTTTTTAACCCAACGCTAAATATAACTGCAGCAGATTTTTTTTTTTACAAAATTTAATGCATCTTTTAAATTGTATTCAATCAATTTTGAAATGCACTGAAATGCATTTTGTAAAGGTAGGGAAACGTTGATCATAAATAAACTCTCATGCAATGCAGGAGAGCAGAAATGAGAAATAGCGACATCAAATATCTCATGTGGAGTCATAGCATGGCAGCATATTAGGTTAAAAACAACAGACATTTATGTTCGGTCTTTATTCACCATGGTACCTTTAGTCAATTACATACGGCTGTGTGGGCATATGCATGTCCCACCCTTACACATTTTAAAATACGGCCCCATATTTCACCAGCACCCCTTGCGTTCCATACCCTTCCTCGCGTACATGATATCTCTTGATTGGATAAAGCAGTCTGTAAGCCTGCGCTTTTAAGATATTGAAAATATCCCCCATGATGTGGTTTCTCTAGGGAACGGGCATTGCTATTCAGCTCATGCGGCCGCTATTGAACTCTGCCGGTATTATACTGTAAACAAAGATTAATGTGCTTTTAACCTCCAACGAACAGAAGCGATATTTTACTGTAAGCCCACCCGGTGGCCTCTTAGGGCACAGCAATTCTGCTGAAGAGAGAGGCCAAATGTTTCTCCAAGAGTTTTGAGGACATCCACAGCAGAATGTGATTTCTATAAAAGTGCTTTTATCGGGATGCTGATGGAATCCAGAGATTAGAAACACTCCTACAAGCTTCCCCTCCCTCCAGCCGTCCTCTCGCTGCTCAGCGAGCGTCACAGAAAAACGGCTATCTAGAGTAAATTTATAACTGCCACTTCAGCTGACAATCATGCTATCACTGAACGCTCACTGTCTATCACATTGGCCCTGAGAGAGCACGAGACTCGAGAGTAAAGCTAACTGGACCTAATCGATGGCTTAGACCCTCCACTAGATTTTTTCTCTCTCTCCATATGTTCCATGTCGAGACCTCACTTTCAGCCTTTTATTGGACACCCTTTTCATAATAATCTGACATCTCTCTTTCTCTCTCTCTCTGTCTGGTATTATCCTCCAGAAGAAAATTCTATTACTAGGATGAGTTTATATAGGAGACCTAATGGAGTTCATTTCGGCTTCATGTCTAACACGTTTCTTCAAAGGTTCTTTGAGAGAAATAAACTCAAATGAGATTATAGTTGACACAGTAAGAGTATTGAGCTTTAAAATCAGTTTGGATATTACTACATACATAGTGATGTGGAGTTTGGTTTTATCAAAGCTTGAGTTTATTGAGGTTTTTAATGGCAGACTGTAAAGGGAAATTTGTGAAGATTGTGTGACATTGTCTCAGAAGAGACTTCTAAAGTTCATTTGTTGTTTCTTTGTTGTCGTTTTTATTTCGTCAGGTTATTCAGTTGGGTGCAAGGTGGACTTTGAAGTGCTTTTCAGTTTTGGCTGATGTCAGAGATCATTGGCAAGTTTTGACATCACGATGCAAGATGCTCTCTCATAGTTCTTAGTTGTTTTACTCAGTCTCAGATGTTTTGCTGAAATTGCTAAGGAGAAATTAAGTCAGAGACAATTGTCAATATACATAAAGGCTATGGAGGTGTAGAATTAACGTAGATAGTAGAATAATCGGGATTTGGGTCAATTTGATGAGAAATGTTTGAGGTCATGTTGAAATCTTCAATAATGTTGATATTTGTTGAGATCTCTTAAAACTTCAATGGAGACATCTTTGAGATTTCTGGCTCTTTTCATCAGGAGGAATATCTATGATGAAGAGAACAATCAGAAGTGCCCATTTGCTCTCCTTTTAATCTCATTGGTGTCAGATACAAAATGGAGAAATTAAAGAGATTTCTTTCTTTTTTATTGCCAGAAGCCATCTTTTATTTTTTCTTTGGAATAGTGTACACTAATTACAAGACCAGGGATTTTAATTTAAACGTAAAAACATCATTTTCTATTAATATTACATTTTTTCTCTTACAGGCATGATAGATTGAATAAGGGCAGGACATTAGTCCTGAATGTTTATATTAATGCGGTATCAGTGTTATCAGATAGGTAGTCTGTGTGTGAGTTTATGTAGACGCTCTGACAGACCCAAACCGGGGACGCTTGTCAGCTCTCGCCGCCTTTCCATCAGACAGTAGACATGACAGCTGTGTTTGTGTTCCAGGACCAGACAGTCAGATTTAGAGGAATGGCAGAGGAAACTGACACAAACACGTATACCTCAGCGTGAAGTGAACACCAAAAGTTAGATGTACTGTGATGTACCGACCTTACGACAGCTCTGATCACAAAAGCAATTGGACAGTAGGCATATGGACAAAAATCTCCTCTGGGGCCCAGAAAGTTCACTTTTGTCCTTCTCGTCCCTTTAGCCAGAGAGGAAAGTTAAAAAAATCCATTAAATTTTTATTGACAAGGCTTTGACATTTAAGATCGGACACCTATCAAAAATCTGAAACTCAGCACTTTTACCAGGTGAACTGGAACTTTGATAACATTTTTTAAAAAGTGTCGGCATTGTTTTAGCACCCATTTCACTCAGGTTATTGTGCAAAGGAGAAAAGTGCACAAAAACATACCCAAAAATTGTGCTGAATGCTACTTGCATGTGTGTCAACCGTTTCGAGAATAAATAATTATTCCCACCAAAGGCAGACAAAGATAAATATAGCTAAAATGACATTTTTTGGCAGAATATAACAATACAGAGGAACAATATTGTTGTTTCATAACTTTCAGAGTATTTTTCCCAGCTGATAAATACTTAAACAAGGATAAACAATAGCAATGCATTGCATGTAAAGGGCTCGCACATTAACCTACAAAAATTAATTTCTCACCAAGCATTTTTTGTCTTGGTTTCTAGTACAAATATCTAAAGGTTTTTAAATCAAAATACATTTACTCGACAAGGAAAGAAGATATAAGAAGAATCCTGTTTACTGTCACCCGTTCCGTATACGGGACACCTAAGTTTGAGTCAATATTGTGCATGTAATTTCTAATCGATTCATGACAAAATATATATCATTGGAAAGATCTAAGACTCTAGAATAAAGATTTCTTTGGTGTTTTTAAAAATAATTTATGTAGGGAGAGTAATTGATTTTTTTATAAAGAGTGTGCCTAGATTTTTTGTTATCCTTTTGTGACCCGTATTTTTTTTATGTATTTTTAATCAAAGAAAAACATAAACTTTTTTTATTTATTTTTACAAAAAACCTAACAACATACTTTAATTTTTTTTGTGTGTGTGATTTTTTTAGCAATAATCAGCTACTTTTCTTTATTCAAACGAGACCAACCGTAAGTCTGTTTTCCAAAGAAAACCATATTTACCGCAATTTTAGTTCCAACATGTGTTTTCATGTGTAGGCTCAAAAAGGGCTCAGACAGTTTTTTGTCTGAAAAAAACATGCGTTTTTTTGCGTTTAAAATAAGCAAAAAATATGCCAATATGGTAAGAAAAGCAAACCTGAATTAGTATTCTTCATGCCCCATTGGGAGTTGCTTGTTTTAAACGTAAGCTTACTTTATTCTTATATTTTCTTTCATAAAACAAAGATAAATTTACTCTCTTTTTTTTCAAGTACAATTTTAGAAGACATTAATTATTTTTTGCTGTGTACATTTACATTTAGGCATTTGGCAGACGCTTTTATCCAAATCGAATAACATTGCTTTATCCTATACATTTTACATAGGTATTTGCAATCCCCTGGGACCGAATACACAACCTTGCGTTGTTAATGCAATGCTCTTACCACTAAGCTATAGGAAAGCTGTAAAACTGTGAAACGCAACTAAACGCTGGAATACACTACAAGACTTTTAATATCAGATTTTTTTTAACTAGACATCATACACTTGCATACTTTTTGAATGTTTACATAGAAAACATTACATGATCAAATCTGCAGACTGTCGCAGACTTTCTGCAACAACTCCAGACTGAAAATCTGGGCAAAAATCTGAGCAAAAGTCTTGCTGTGTACTTCAAGCTTTAAAATAAACATGTTGTTATTGTTCAATGGTGTGGAATCCAATATACACTCTTACAAATGAAGGTGCTATGAAGGTTCTTTACAGCAATGCCATAAAATAATAATTTTTGGTTCCACAAAGAACCATTCAGTCAAAGATTCTTTAATATATTAGAGAGTATAGTTATCATTCTTTGTGTGTGTCAAAAGGCCTTTAGACATTCAGACAAGTTTAGAGGTGAAACGCTGTAAACTAATTTTGTTGTTTTGCTTTGAAATGGCTCCAAAAGGGCCTAAATAGTGCCCTTACACAGGACATGTTCTTGATATGTCCTTAAAGAATAAGTCTTAAACTAGCGAAAAACTGATTCTCAATTACTTTCGAAGCACAAAGTGACTCGAGCTGCAAGTTCTACGAGTTTAAAAAAGGAAAGAGAGGGATGTAAAAAACTCAAGTGTAACCTTGTAAAACAAATGAGTTGTGTCATTTTCTTTGTCGGCTCTTCTCTGTGGGAATAAAGGAACGAGCCAGCGACGACGATGAATTGTGACGTACCTTAATTCCCGGGGCCTTGCGGCAACAGTCGATAAAGGAGAGTAGGTTCGGAATGACCTAGAGTCGGCCGTAATTGACCTATTTTGCATACGCCGTGGAACATTTTGTGCCGCGCAGGACAGGCGTTTTATTTGCCTGGTTATTTATTGGCTGGCAACATGCTGCTAATGTCCGGCCAGGGACTTTGCCGGAGTGCGGTTGTAGATTATCATGATTGCCACTTATTAGCATTGAGCAGCCTGTGTGTGTGCGCATGAGAGCAAAGAAATGTGTCCGCGGCTTTGAAGCCCAGTGATACGTCACAGTGCGGCCAACTCGGCTGTTTGTAATGGAACGGGACGTCATGTCGGGGGCCTATTAATTTCTATTAGCCGTATAAACGCGTAGCAATCATCCAGCATCTCGCCACCTTCGATATCATTTGAAGTCAGCTGTTCTCGAGCGAGGCATTTGTTTGGTGTAATTTCGGCCTGCAATCAATGAAGCAGCTGAGAATAATACCGAGAAATATTCCTGGCCCTCGCAGGCAGTATAAAAGGCTGTGTTTGTCTTTGAGACTTTCTGTGCCAGCAGCTTAACATGAACTCCAAACACTGAGGTTCCCATCATCCCCTCCAGTGACGAACTCCAGCTAATGAACAATTACAGCTGACGGGTTCACTTAGTTGATCATTATGAAAGACCCCTGATGGGTATAAATACATGCTATTAAATTTGAGGATCAGTTAATAAATTGGTCAGAGTCAAAAATATAGTGAGAAGCATTTGTCAGCGCAAACTATCTTGGGTGATTGCTGTACGTATACAGTTGTTTGACCATTTTGCAGTTATTCTGGTTAAAGTCAGAGTTCACCCAAAAATGAAAATTGCGTCGTTTATTCACACTGTTGTCATTCCAAACCTGTTTTTTTTTCTGAAGAACACAAAAGCAAATATTTAGAAGAATGTTGGTGATTGAACAACGGCGGTACCCATTCACGCATTGATTTTTTGTCTTTACAATAGATGTGAACGGGAACCGCCATTCAGTTACCAACAATCTTTAAAATATCTTATTAAATAAAAACAATCATTATTTATTCCCCCTCATGTCATTCAAATCATTTATACGACTCTTATTGTGAAACCCGAAAGAAGATTTTTTTGAGAAATGTGGCTTTGTGTCCATACCAATCAATGGGGATTGGTGTTGTTTGGTTACCAACATTCTTCAAAATATCTTCTTTTGTGATCTTCAGACCAAAAGGTCATACAGGTTTGGAATGACATGAAAATTTGAGTTGATGAGGAGAGAATTTTAATTTTGGGGTGAAGCATCCCAGCTAAGTGTTTTATTTTTTTGTCCAAATAAAGTATGTAACAATTACAGTAGAGAAAGGACTGTGACTTGGATTTCATCATAAACATGATCTTTTTTTTGTAAATCTGTTCCCTTGTTGCAAAACTGGTTAAATGGGATTGATGATATTCTCAACATCAGCAGTCGACAAAACAGTGTTGTCAAATTGTATAGAGTACTTGTGTAGGTTGCCCAGCGTCATGTTGTACCAGCATGCATCAAGGTTTCCTCCAGGTAACTGTCCCTGTCTATTAACCATCTGGTATGTGGTTTGCCCGCAGAGGTTGAGAAGAAATGAGTTGACTTAAACAATACATTACAAAGCATCCTCACAGGAGTGCAAATTATGAGACACTCCAGCTGGTAGATCTTTATAAGAAGCATGTTTGTGTCCATAAATCTTTACTGCGCGAAATATTTACTAGAAATATCGCACCTGACATTGCAATGTTGGGAACGGTTTGTACTTTATTTGGTATAACACAATGGTGTGAAGGTCAGATTATGTAGGCTATTTATTCTTTTTAACCAGTTTCTATGCAATCTTTTGGCCTCGCCCATTCTTATTTTCTCTGAATATTGTGTCTAAGGGAAGGTTAGTCGGCAGGATTGTGCTGCTGTGTGGTGCAATAGAGTCCCTGCAGTATAATCAACAGAGCTGATGGTGTTTGGGCCCAGATACTCGGAGGAGAATATTACAGTGTCAACTGTCCTGAGCCAGGTTTATATTCCCCTTGCCCCTTTCTCACTTGCCACCTGTTTCGCTATCTTCTGCTCATCTTGGTTACTTCGGGGGTAATTTTATTATACATGTCTTTGCTCGCAGGAAGACCTCATCGAGTTATCAGTCTTGTCTAAGCGTTTCAGAAAGAAAAATCATTGGGAGGACTAAAAATAAGATGAGTATAAAGGTATGCAATTTAGATAGTGTGGTCCAGATAATTCGGAATTTGTACTGAAAGTCTGACTTTTGATAGCCGAATTTTGATGGGTATCTGCAAATCTCATCACAGCCCGCAACACGTTTGAGACACGCGAGATTGCCGGGGTCTTTTTCCCAGGAGTAACATCCAAGAAACAGATCTCCATTTAATCTCATTGCTGTCTAGAAGAAACGATTGAGGTATTAAAGAGATCTCATGTGAGATTTCTCTGTCCTAGGGGTTGTCGGATAATCATTCATCCATTTGAATGTGCAGGGAATGCTAATTAAATTCAACACTTTGTTTTTGATGTTTTATCACAGTGATTTGAAGCATAGGATTACAGGACGTCTGATTTCATTCTGCTTGCCGAAAAGACCAGCGTAGTGTTTTTGAAAATGGTCCCCAGCATGGGATGTTGGTGCGTTTGCATCCTTTAAAAGGGATACTGTGTTCACCCAAAAATGAGAATTCTGTCATTATTATCAGGTTGTTCCAAACCTGTAAACATTTTGTTTATCTGTTTAACACACAAAAAAAGATATTTTGAAGAATGTCTGTAACCGAAAAGTTCTGTGGAACTACTTGTCAAGGATTTGTGATCAGAACCCAGGCGCAGACAGAAATGGCAGCGAAAACAATTATTTATTTAAATGTACAAACAAAAGACTCAAGATGGGGGTTACGAACCACGGTCACGGTAACTAAAGAGTATTCAAAATGCAAATCAAAAACTTCCCACGTGGGGGCAAAACCAGAGAGAAAAAAAATAACAAATAACTTAACTGAACAGGAATCTTGACAGAACTAGACTTTCTAGGAAAACATGACAAGAGGAAAATACAAAACGAACCAGCACAGGACAGCAAACACAAGGACATTATATAGGAGACTAACAAAGGGTAATTAACAATGGGCAAGGAATCCTGCCATGATTTTGCCACTAGATCCAGAAAGACATGACATGATGAGGCAGAATCATGACACAACTATTGTAGTTATACAAAGTAAAGGAGAAAGGTGGAACCCCATATTACACTGGTGCTGCCTGGATTGGTCGGCTTTACAGGCAGTTGGTCTTTGTTTTTAAGCCGGGCTTGTATGTTTATTTGTTTCTCTCTCTTCTACGCAAGGCACCCGTTATATCTCACCTATAATGAGAGTAAGAACGGAAGCGTCAGTGGGCAGTAAATTGTCCCAGTAGGACCTGCTTGGTTATAAATCTGAGAGGGCAAAAGCACAAAAACCAAGGCCGGACCCGGGTAATGGTGTGGCACGGGGTGCCTGACAGCTCCTGTTCTTTTGTCTGCCTCTCTTCTTCTCATTTGCTGGCTCTCTGACTTTCACAGCCGCCAGACTTGTTTTTGATGAGTAGCGCTATAAAAGCAATCTTCCAGCACCGGGATAATTATAAACACTGTTTATTAATCACAGCGTTTGCTGTGTTTGCTGGAGACGACGGTACGGAGGACTTAGCCAGTGTTCCCATCAGCTCATTTGGCGATGCGTGTTTGCAGCCACACGTGTGCTCACCTCAGTCGGCCGGGTCCATTGTCATTCGCCCCAAATCAAGATTCACTCTCTCTCAAGACATGTAAATCGCTATGAGAAACTATAAGGATCCAGACATAAGGACAAACACACATACAGTAGGTCTGAACTTTGAGCGTACAGTAGTAAAATGTTGATTTATATATTTCTGCTGCTACACAATACAAAAATTATGAATTTGTCCCGTATTTGAAGAGTTAATTTGCAAAATAGATAACTGTTCATACATAAACTATACGTTCATATGTACACCTGCATATTTAATGTGTATGTCCAACGTCCAATTAATCTAATTAATTTTGTTAATATATCTTATATTTATATTATATTTTATATATTGTTTTATCATTAATGTGTATATTATTTTCGTAATATAATATATATATATATATATAGGAATTAGTCACCTACACTAAACTAGTTGCAATGAAAAATGTTTTTATGTAAATCTAAAAAAATATGTTATTGATATATAATATTACATAACATTAAAATATATTATATTATGATATATTACAATACATTTGGATTATTATTTTAATTCATTTTTAATTATTTCCCTTATGCCTTAATAATGCTAGCACAAACTACATTACATAAACTACATGGCCAAAAATGTTTGGACAGCTTGTTCTTAATGAATATTTAATGTCAAAGTTCTTCAGTTGTTAGTCTAAGAAAATTGTTTTGCTGTATGCTTCAGTTTATGCCCTATTCATATTGGGTGTAGCTAAAAATAACCAAACCACTTCATCGGAATGATGGTGGGGTGGGCCACATACTACTGGCCATGTTGTGTCTTTTATAGTCTCACCTAAATAATCGTGAAAAGCTCATTTCTCATTAAAATATATGCTCTCATGACCCTGTTTGCTCCATATCAATAAAATAAAATACTTGAACGTCCCCATACTGATTGGTTTCTGATGATCACATGCCATGATTAATGATCTAAAACCTTTTATTCTCATCCTAACCCATCATTGCTCCATTGCGCTTTAAGGTGTACACAAAATGGCTACCATCGGGTTTCATCCAAATGACACATTCATTTTCAATTTTGACGAACTATTACATTTGAGGGCCGGCTAAGCATTACGGTTCTGTCAGCGGATATCACATCTCTCATTTGTCCCCATCTGTGCACCCCAGTAGTTCCCACTCTCAACCCACACACAACCATCCTTAACATTTTGATTTCATTATCACCATGACTGAATATTCATATCATTTCATAGGCTCAACTACACCTGCTATGGGAGTCCTTTATGCATTATTCATGAGCGGGGACCAGTGGGACGGTAAAGTGCGGTAGCGGGAGTTGGAGGCAGAAGACGTTGTAACATGTACACGCGTTTTTCGCCCACACCCGCATGAATTGGCTGTGGTCTCTTATAACCTGATGGCTTACTGCATTTTCTGTATGTGAGTCAATGTTCCGTTTGCTGAAGGGAGAAAAGCCGAGTCGAGTTCAGAAGTTGATATTTGCGCTGGCTGACTGGTGTTAATACTACGGCACACGATGATATTCGGGTTGTTGTGAAATATCAAGGACATCTTGAGCTCGGTTTTCAGCAATTCCATATTCTTTCCTCACATCAAATTTCCCCCTTTCACCGTGTCAAATGAAGCTTCAAAAATGATATGGTAAAATGGCCGAGATGAATGGCTGCCTGGAATCTTTTCCTCCGTCCTTGTTTATCTCATCCGGTGTGTTATAACCATAACTGAGACCCATCCAGGTTTATCTTCCCATTCACCGGTCACCGTGGCCATGACCTTTTGACCCTAAGACTGGGCTGTTAGCCTCCACATTCCCCTTTAGATCTAGATCCATTAATCCTGCAGGATCTGAAAAGCTTTTTTCCAAGCATTGCCTGACATGCCTACAACCACAGTGGATGTCTGCTTCGTATACGCGCTGTTTCTTTTGTCATCTTTTTCGGTGTTAAAGGGGTAGTTCTCAAAAAAAGTGTTCCTGTAGCTCTGTTGATAGATCATTGCATTTGTGGCTCAATACTGATAAAAACGTAAGACATACATTGGTTTAGATAAAAGCATCCGCCAAAAGCATAAAATAATGAAATTACATTTTTCTTGCTTTACTTTCTTTCCTCCCTAAAACAAAATAGGCAATTTTTTTCCAAACAACCGGTTAAGTCTTCCATGTATTGAAAGTGAATGAAGATTGGAGTTGTCCATTTAAAAACTGCAAGAATTGTAAAGTAATAGTTGACCCAAAAATTAACATTCTGTCATCATTTACTCACCCATTTGTCATTTCAAACCTTTATGACTTTCTTTCTTCCACAAAAGTAGATATTTTGAAGAAAGTTGTTCACCGAACAGCACTGTCCTCCATTCACTTCTAGTGTATGGACACAAAACCAAGGTAAGTGAATGGGTCCAGATAATAACATTTTTCTAAATATCTTCTTTTATCGTGACGTATAGTCAAGAGAAATGTCTTCTGAAATTAAAGAAATTGTAGGGTGGGACTTGATTTCCTACATTTGCTTACAAAAAAAGAGCAGATTTGAATGCGAGTTTGCAGTCAATCATCCATTGGTACCCTCCCACTAAGAAAGCTACGCCCTCGCACCATTCCTTGTGTCCGGAAGTGAAGTCATTTCGAGTGGCGATGGGGAGGAGGGTCAATGTTTTTAATTAAAGATTATAAGGGCACATGAATAAAAAATATGCAAGTCACTACAATATTTAAAAAAAAAAAGATTTTCCATTTTGATTTCATGCCATCTTTAAAAATGAAAATCTTTTTCATTTAAATCTTTTTTTCATATTACTTTTCTCATAGTACTTGAAGTGCTGTTGATACATTTAGTTAGTTTAAATGATATATTGTTGTATTTGTAGTATAATATCAGATTTTAATATCTTCAGCATTTTCATCATCTTTCATTTCGTACGTTTATTGTCCATCTGATCTGCTTTCACAATCCCCTGAGCTTAATGACATGAACGTTTTATTGCTGTTTTGTGCTGAGATGAAAATATTAGTAATGTTTGTGCGTGCTGTCAGGTTGAGTTAGGCCGGTGTTTGTTTGTCATAGACGCCACTGTTCATCTCACTTCAGTTCAGCTCACTCCATTTTCTGCAGTTAACAGTTGACTGGAGGGGAAGGTTATCAGATAAATTAAATAAGAACGTACATTTTTGTCTTGCCCTGACATAAAGCTTTTGTATGACTTCTGAAGATGTGCAATAATGAACACTAAGTCAACAGGACTAGTTTATGATGTTTTCATGATGACTTTTTTTGTCGTTTTAAAGCTTGACAGCTCCAGTCCCTATTCACTTACATTAAATGACATTATGTGTAGAATAGTGGTCATGATGTTCATGGCAAATTTCAAAAACTATTTTAGTGAAACTTATACAGGCGCTACATGTGGGTAAATAAATGATTAATGATGAAATATGTGGATTTTTTATTACTGGATGTACTGTCCCTTTAAATCCAAAGCGCAAAGAGTTATACCTGATTTATTCTGCAAGCTGTTTGCATATACTTAACTGCCTCTGTAGTTCAAGAAGATGTTTATTTTCTTTGCTTTGAATATTTCTGAGGCTCTCTGCTCTCATTGTGCCGCTTGCAGGCTGAATGGACAGAATATACAGCCCACAGTCCCTTCAGGCTAAATATGTACCTGTCCTTTTGATATATCTCTCAGAGCATGAACCTGCAGACTGCATTTTGACACGACCTTTTCCCTCTTCCATTGTCTTATAGCGGACAAAAATGATACAGCCTTTCTCTCTGGTTTTCCAACACTCCCTCCCTGCTTGTATTCGTATATGTTCAAAGTTATTGTTTTAAGTGTCCATATAATATTCAAAAGGTTAGAAGTGTCATATTGACCAGATTCAGCATAACTGAACTAAACTACTGTGTCGTCACGAATGAAAGTAAATTACAAAAATATTAAACCACAGAGGACAGGGTTTATTTCAGCATAAGCAACTATGTGCAAGCAGACAGGAAAAAATATTAATCACATGTCATAAATCACAGTGACAGGCATGAAGAAAAAGGTAAAGAAACAATCCCGAAGGAAATTTTTATTGCTCAGATTGCTTTTTCATAACCTAGATGTAGAGTTCTCATTTGTTTAATTTAAGGATCAGTTTTGACGCAAAAATCGAATATAAAAATAGACACAAACGAGACAATCGTTGTCAGTTTTATCTTCATGTTTGTTGCTTAAGTATAGTTTACAGTAGTAAAAATCAGCCTCATGAGCGTCTCTCAAGAGAAACAACTGAGATATTAACGTGATCTCATTTGTTGCTCCCTGAGCTCACAAGCTTTCCTCACACCCCCCCCCCTCAAAAACATCCTCTTTCTGCCTGCATGAGAGCTTCCATCATGCAATGTTTATAGTGGCAAACAATCTATCAATAAAAACAAACAAACAAAAGAATGAGCGATGCACCCATTGTCGTCACTCATCCCTTCCAGCGAGAAACAAAACGGCAACGACAGAAAGGATTTAGACGCGCTGAGGCAGACGCTATAAAGACGGCGCGCTAAATGCAATTCAGCCTTATCTGTCGCTGGACTTCTCCAAGCTTCAAAATGATTGTTTCACTCAAATAAACAGATTGAATATATCATGCCTTCTTGGCGTCGATTGTAATAAATCTTTGGAATCAGATTTTTTCTTCTTTCTCCTGTTTTTTGAAAGCAATTTCTTAGCCGGCATGCCCATCAGAGAAGAACTGCCTTCCATAAATTTTTCTTCGAGACTGCATAAATCCCCCTTACTGATAACGTCAGGAGAGAGGGAGTGTGGGTTTATTTTGCGCGTGCACTCGCACACACTGGAAAATGTTTTTCCACAGACCTGTATTTATGCACTTGTCGTTTTGTGTCGGTACATGTGTGCTTTATGTGACACTACGTGAGTGCTTGAACTTTAAGTGCATGAGTGGGTTGTAAACGTGTGCTCTCTTGGCAAAATCCAATGTGCTTTTGTTGACAGTTGAAAGCATTTTTTGTTTGTGCGGTCGGATGCATACTGTTCATGAATGAATGTGAAAATGATGCATGTTGTAATTGGATTGACAGGAAGGATTTGCAAGTCTGTATGCAAGTCCTGTGCCTTCCTGTGGCTCGGTGGTTAGAGCATGGTGCTAGCAACGCTTAGGTCATGGGTCATGGTTCGATCCCAGGGGATTGCACATAGTCAGAAACAAATGTATAGTACAATGCATTGTAAGTCGCTTTGGATAAAAGCATCTGCCAAATGCATAAATGTAAAAGTAATGTAATGTATGTTAATTCCTGAGTGTGTTTTAGTCAATGTGTGTGTTTTCCTGGGTCTCTATATACGTCTGTTTTGGTCATTGAAAGGTATAGAATATAATTCTTCCATCATTTACGTACCCTCACATCATTTCAACACCAAAGACTGTTGGTAACCAAACAACAATGGCTTCCATTGACTTTTGACCATTGTATGGACCAAAAACCACTGATACATTTCTCAAAATATCTTCTTTTGTGTTCCACAGAGGAAAGTAAGTCATACAGGTTTTGAATAACATGAGGTTGAATAAACATTGACAGAATTTGAAAAAACTAAATATCACACTGGTGCTGGCTTTTTATTGATGCTGCGTTAAGATTTTGAGTGATTTTGTAATCGCACTTTGTAAATTTGTGCAGGATAATAGAAATCGCACAATTGGAATAGAGTAAATTGTGATTGACAACTGTAGGTTGGCGCTCCTGTACATACTATACATATCAGCAGGGTTTTGACAGTATGGACATGTTGATTGTCCTTTTCAACTTGCTATAGACTTAGAAAAATGCTTTATCCGATGCTTCTATCCATGACAACAGACAATAACTGCAAATATATCAAGACATATCTTTGGTCAATAACTGGTTCTGCAAAAATGTCATGTATATATATAGTTTTGGTCAGTGCTCAAATTGAGGGGGGTCTGAGGGGATTCACGACCCCCCATAAGACATTAGGGATCCCCAATAAGAGGTGAAAACTAGACTAAGGGGTGTCCGTCAGATATACATTTATAACATTGTGAATGAATTATTTGCAAAAATGTATTCTATTGCATATACTTTTTGGCCACTTGTCATGTACCCAAAGATTCGAGCACCGGTTTTGGCATTTGCAGGTGCATTTAAATGAATGCCCTTCGGATCATTGCTACAGCAGTCACACATTTGCTGTAGACAAATGCTTTTGCCAGTCACTTTGTATCTCACTCTGTCCCACCAAAGGCATTGTGTTGGCATGTCAGGTTATAGCTTGTTTAGCTTTTAAACAATCTCAAAGCTCAAACTGAGTTCCAGTATAAGCAACCCAACAAAACAGTATTTAACATTCAAACTGCAAAAGGTACTGTACAGCGGTACAGTTTTGCAACCAACGATGCAGCGTTTTTATACAGTAATACCATTACTGATTTATGTGTTTTTTAGTTCTTTCTTTAGTTTCTTGTAAAAAAAAAATCTATATAGTAACAGTTAAGGATTGGTGCTCAACTAAAAGAAATGTTTTTCTTGCACTAGAAAAAGGCACCTATGTTATATTTTAATCACTTTTTTCATATTTCTTTTAATTGTTCTCATTTTATATTTTACATTTTCATATTTCAAAAAATCTTTCTCTCTCCATTTGTTTCTTATAGTCACTTATCTGCAGTTTAATAATCTTCAGAAACACATTGCTAATGAATTAATCCTCTATTTAATTGCTTTCAAAATGTCAGTATATTCTATATACAAGTTTTTTGTGTGTGTATGTGGCTAAGATGGGAAATATGAAGAAAATATGTTGGGAAGCCTATATACCAGTGATTTAAAAATGAACTTGCTTTTCACAATTACATGTTGCATTCGTTGAAGCATGAAAAGGCATAGAGGGCTTTTTTAAATACACTTTTGAATATGCTAGAAAATAACACATCGAGTAGGTGGTGATTGACAGCAGTCTACAATAAGAATCATCTCAATCAGTTTCAGAGAAAAACTTATATTCTGAAAAGAGTGTAAATAGCCACATGACATCAGGGAGTTATCCTGATGCTACAGGGTAACAGGTGGAGTGAGGAACTCTGGGATATGCCTTTGACTCTCAGAGACAGCAGACGGAGAAATGTGAAGAAGCCATCGATTTTTCACTCGACTGGAAATGGCAGAATGGGAAAGAGAGGCCAGCAGTGGATGATAAATTCCTCTGACAGGTCGTCCTGTTGTATCTCACAGTCTCCGCCAGAGAAATGACAAACATTAATTAATAGATGATGTGAAGTGTGGCAACTCAATTGTAGCACAACAGATACATATACATACACACACAGTAGCACTTACATTGCCTTACTTGAAGTTACAAAGCATTAAACGGATTGATCTAGTCCCGGATGGCCGATGCAACAATCCTGCTAAAATACACTATACAAACATTTATGATACAAAACATACATTCCACATAGCTGATATACTGTATTGTGCTGGGCAACCTTAAGTACAGAACACTGTAAAAAAATCTGTAAAAAAACGGAAAACTTAAATATATCGTAAAATATTTTTTTTCCTGTTAAATTATAGGATATATTTAATAGTTAAATATATTGAATTTTTCTACAAAATGTATAGTTGTTTACCATTATTTACTGTAAAAAAAGTAATCTTGTAAAAATTGTAGAAAAGAATACATAAAAATTGTCAAAAACCCCCTAAAATTCTGTATTTTTTTACCATTTTCGTGGACAAGCTGTGTAAAATAAGACTGAAAAATTCTATAAATTTACAGTGTAGTATATGATTTAAAAACTAATAGATGTGTACCACAGTAAAAGCCACAGAACTGATTATGTACATGTTTTAACTGTAGCTAAGCGATTGGGTGGATGCAGGTGCTTTGTATCTCTCTAACAACGTCCAGCTACTATATACGGCCTCCTGGACCTTTTTGCTTAATTATATGCACGAAAGCGAATGACTTGAACGACATTTTCAAATGACTTCGTTCTCTTTCTCTCCAACCCACACATCTCAGCCATACACGCATATAGACCTCTTTCCCAACAGGGCAATTAAGTCATCAGCCTTAAGTATCAACATCAAGCTAAATATTTGATTTGTGTCTCTGTTGAATGTATAGCCCCCCCACAGCTGCTTCAATCAAAGCGAGCACCCCCAAGTGCTTGATTCCGTATCAGAACCACGGGAAAGAAAGTCTGCAACACAAGAATGATGTCATGACTGATATAGATGAAGGATCGTGGGGTTCTGCTGTATAGATGTGCGTGTATATGATTGAATGGAGCAGACACGGAGCCCTATATGTTGGTGTGTTATTGTAGTGATTGTGTCGCTGTAGTTTGGGGAGAAAAGTGTTTCCAGAAGGTATAGCAACATTTGACAAACCATCATTTGAAGACTTGCTTACAGATTAAAATAATTCCTAAATATTAATATGTAAACAGGTTTTGTAAGATTTTAGGGGTCAGTGTTGCACTGCAGGTGCTCATGATGCTTTCAGGATCTAGAGGGACGTTCCTTGGGGAATTGTAATTATGACATCAGGTGCTTCCAGGTCAATGTACCTTTGGCGGTGGTGAGCGTCTACTTTTTGTTAATGACAATATAATAGTATTTATAGACTTATGGCCAATGAAGTCACAAATCAAACCACTTTTCTTTTATAGATGTATAAACATATATTTTAAAGAATAATTTTGTAGGTGTTTATTAATTCCTACTTTTTTATAAATTAATTTACATAACTTTTAAAAATAACTGCATTCTGTATGCCTTTTGAATGTCAGGATCAGAGTTTTTATAGTATTGTTTTATATTTTTATCGATTTGTTATGTTTGTAGTGTGTGTGCCCTGCGATGGGTTGGCACTCCATCCAGGGTGTATCCTGCCTTGATGCCCGATGACTCCTGAGATAGGCGCAGGCTCCCCGTGACCCGAGGTAGTTCGGATAAGCGGTAGAAAATGGATGGATGGATGGATGGATGGATGGATGGATGTTATGTTTGTCATTGTATTATTCATTTGTTTGTTTATTTTATATACTGTAGCTATATAAGTTTAACTTCTTTTTTTTATTGTATTTTCTGAGAATTTTAGTCCATTAACTTTACTTTGTTGCTGAGGCAACATTTCAAATTTTCATTTCAGTTTCTAAAATAATATTTAGCCCATATTTTATTTGATTTCAGTTAACAGAAATGTTTTGGGAAACTATAATAACCTCATATATCCTGACTTTCACTCCAAAGTATTGATGGTAACAATTTTAATGTGATTAAAATAAATAAATAAAGAGCGCTATCAATTTTTTTTAAAATCTTGTGTTTTCTATTTTGCCAATGAACTGCACAGAAAATATGAGTTCATGGAGGCAGATAGAGAATGTGTTATCATTGTGGCTCATAAGGGAAAAACTTGAATTATTTATGAAATTTTAATGTGTAGTAAATTTGGAAACTTTAAGCTCAAAGAAAATCCAAAGTTTCCTAATCAAATTAACAACTTTGAGGTGATGTTCATGTGGGCTCAACTAAGTATGCATTTCAGTACCAACAAACCTAACAAATATATTTTAAGTGGGTGTGTATATTAAATCTGTGTTGGTTACATACACACACACATTCATTACCTCCATCTGCTTTTTGATTGATTCCAAAATGATCCAAAATTGATTCAATTTGATCAATACATACAGTAGTGATCATATTAAGCTTTACAGCACAAAACATGACTGTGACTGTTGCACAATCGGTTTTATTCTCCACCAGCTGTGATGTGCCTTTTGTGGACATTAAACATTGCGGCTCTCTATTGCTGCATCAAACCTTAAAACGCTCACAGTTTAGCATCTTGTGTTGTACAATTTAATGCAAGGTTGATCTGCATAAAGGTACTTTAGAGGGATGTTTCTGAGTAGGTGCTGATCGTTGGCTAACTGTGTGTGTGTTTTAAAAATGACTAACACAAATGAAGGTCATTAGCAGCTCCAGAAGTAGTATCAGAGTATTAGCTGGCGCAGAAAACGACTTGTGATATTACTAATTAAACCCAGTGATGCGACGGCGGCTTCTCCATGCTGTAAACACAATCTCGCTCGCCCTCTCTCTCTCTCCGCTTCGACGTTGGCGGGATTTGATTGATCCTAATATCTTTGAAATATATACTCGCTTTCATCTCGTAAGTGCCAGGGGACGTTGAAGTAAAACCCAGAACAATTCAAACACGGACGAAAAAGATCTCGACGCTGTATTCAGTCCCATAATTAAGTTTTGTTACTAACTTCCTTTGATAGATTGAAGCATGAAAAATGCGAAAACGTTTCTGGTGTCTGACGCACGGGTGGCCCGAAAGGGGGGAGGGCGTTAAAAAATGTCTTTGTTGATATCAATTACCAGGTGACTGTTGATCAATGATAGCCGTGCCGTAATGATTTGTTGTCAGATCTTTGAGGAATGAGCAACGCCGTGTTTTTTTCTCGTAAAAGAGGAGCTTGTTTGGAGCGAGCTGTTTTTAAGAAGTGGAGAGGCTGATTGTGTTCCGATTGCTGTGCAATTTTCTACTGATGGGCCCTGCCAACACGCCCTGTTAACACAAAAGGACTGTCTGACACCGCGACAATTACCATTACCCCAAACACATCACAAGTGACTTCGGTTCTTTTTTTTTACACACCGGGATAAGAAAAAGAAAGAAAGAAAGAAAGAAAGAAAGAAAGAAAGAAACGAAAAGAAAAGAGGGGGAAATATTCTGCTTTGTACTCTTTCTTAATGAAGCGTTTAGCTTTTGCCTAATGGAAACAAATGTCAGCCATTTAGTGGCAAACAGGAACGAGGAATAAAAAGAGAAATTCTACATTTGGCGGATAATGAACCAAACACAGATTCTTGCGTGTTTCAGACGGGTGCCAAGGGAGACCCCTGTTCTGTCTCAAGGTTTGTTGACAGCAAATAGTGTGCACCAGCACATCAGTATGGAGGTTTGCCATAAAAACAGTTACCGTGAAGCTATTTAGAAAGCACAAACAGGTGCGCTGCTTTGCCTTCAAGGGTCAAACATTTTTAGGGAGGCAGCGAGAGTCCAATGTCATACGCAGCTATTCAATTCATCATTAAGGTATGGGTTTGAATCTTTAAAATCTTTCAATTTGTTTAGCCATAGTTAATAAGTAAACTATAAAGATTACGTTTTAAGAATCAATCAAAATTTAAGAGAGTGGTGAAGTCAACACCACAATTTGGAGGAATGACATGATTGGGATCACTTCAGAGTGATATTATTTTCATCTGATGAGTAATAAAACATCGACATCTTTTTAAATTTAAATGGCTCACACATTAACATGCGAAACTAAACGTGCGAATATAGAAAAAGCATTATTGGTTTCCGTTGATATGGAGTCTGACAACGTGTCTACACCGGACGTGGCACGATGCGACACGACAAAAGATAATAGAACGCATTTGAACCCATTATAATAATACATTTTGTAGGTTTGATGTTGTTTTTGTTATAGTTGTCTTTATAGCTATCGTTCTTGTATAAAGGTGCCTTTGCAGAGCCAGATTACGCAATAGACAAATGGCAAAACAGTCCATTTCCATCTGATCATACACTGTCCACTTGGAGACCATTTGACTGACTTGTAAAGCAACCTAGGTTTTTTTATTCCTCTAAAAAGATAAAAGCAGAGAATTCAGGTTTACTCAAGGATGTCTTGTTTTATGTACTAATTGCTTTAATAATCTGTAAACATCAATATGAAGATGAAACGAGACTTGCGATGCAGTACATTGTCAAATTCAGTTTACAGATCTTCCTCCAAAGCACTAAATGTATCAGCCTCTTTGGATCCTGCAAACATGATTTTGTTTTCCATCAGACTGTTGAAAACCTATAAACTCTTAATGTTAAATGACTATCTTTAAGAGTTAATTAGATATGTAAAATAAAAATAATAAAAAACCGGAAGTGCTTCTGGACCAGTGTTTGCAAAGTGATCTAACATCTACCTTAGTTAGCTAGCTGAGAGCACATATGTTAAGATACATCCCCCAAATTTTTTTATTTCAACTCATGGTTTGGTCAAAAAGTGACAAACCGAATCCATTTGGTTAATATTTGTCCATATCTGACCCAGCCATCGGTTGAAGCACTTTGGGTTAAAACAACCCAGCCTAGGTTCATTTATGACAAAACAGTTGGGTTTATTCCATCCACAGATTAGTTACTTCTTTTTTTTACTATGAATAAGTATATGCAAATAAATGTTTAAATATAAGCGCTAGTTGGTAAAGCATTAGCAACACAAAGATCGTGGGTTTGATTCTCAGAAAACTGCACAGTAAATCATTTTGGATGAAAGATCTGCAGAATACGTAGTTTTACTAATATTTATGGTCAAGTAGACTGTACAGAATTGGGTCAAAAATGAACAAACCAAAAAATTTAGCAAAATTAAGCCAGTAAATCATTATAGTTAACCCTACAATGTATTAAAACAAACCAGGATTTTGGTGTAAAACAACCCAGCATAGGTACATTTTTACCCCAAAGTTTGTCCATTTTTGAAATAACCCAATGTATGCGCTCTGATTCAAATACTGTGAGTTTGAGTTACTAATTTCCAGCCTCCTCTATAGTCATTTGCTTTTACTCAAGATACGCCCACAGCCGTTTTATACCCATCATCCATCTACAGGCTGAATTCAGCCTCACAGCGGCTGTCATGGTTGAAGAACACCAATATTCAAACACTGAATACTAATTCTCTGATTCTGTAAGCGATTCAGGGCTTTTCGGGTCCACCGCTTGTTCTGTTTTGAACTTTATTTGCACGAGCTGGAGAAATCACCCCAAATCGTCCTTGTTATCCCCTCTTCTACCCTCTCACCGCGAACGATGGCTAATGCTAATTGGCTTTTTTATCCTTTTAAATAGGACCATCCTCCAGGATTGACTCAATCCATTTCCTCATCCCTGTCTCTCTCTTTTAGCCTGGTGTTTGTAATTAACACTCACAGCCTTCTCTTCTCCTTTTAGCCAGGCTGTCAGCTTCGCTTAGTTCACTTACTGCTTTTTTTCATTTCTCTTTCATAGCGAGGACACTACTTCATCCGCCTTTGAGGCTGTGAGACACTCATTCGGCGGGTGGGCGGCCCTGTCGGTCTTTCGTACCAGCCCCTAGCCTATTGAAACATTGCAGTGACCAAAAACTTTGAGATTGGATGTCAAAGTTCATGACTCTTCTCAGGTCTGAAGGAAACATTTTTTGTGTTTGCCCTGAAACCGTTTGTCTCAGTGTTCGTTCTGGTTTTTCTGGTGTGATGCAGAATAAAACGAATAATTGGGCCACAAGCAGATTAAAAAGTATTTGTCAAGATGCCACTTAAAACCGGTAAGCCCATCATTTACTCCCACTCTACTCCCAAAAGAAAAGAGAAAACAGTATGGTCGAAAAAATAAGTATTTCTTAGATGGTATTAAGAAGAAGTTTATTTTCATTTTTTTGATACTGAAGCAAAGTTCAAGTGTATATTTACAGTAGGTATACTTTATGTACAGTAGCAAGTGTTAAGTACAATAGTACTAGTATTATTTCAATACTGCTTGGGACTGAATCGGTCCACTTTTTAGTTAAGTCTACTTTTAAGTGTACGTTACAAGTGTAACAGTAGTGAACTTGAAGTACAAAATTGGTTACACAACTTCATTCTTCTAAGAAGTACATTAAATGATATATCTAAGCAATGCATACAAACTGGATATAATTTTTTTGTTTAGAAGAAGCACGTATACTAATAACAGGATACTGAGATCTAAAAATAAGATTTGTTTCTAGATCTGATGGCAGGTTCAGATTGTTGTTCTTGCAGATAGAACTGTACTGAGAGAATCTGTCACTGGGATGGTCCGTTTCAAACTTTTGCATTTAGAGTGCATATTAGAACCTCAATGTGATAAAAGGAATTTATATATATATATATCTGTACCTAAATGGTACATGTTAGGACCTTTGTAAACGGTTCCGGCCGTCCGAGTGACCATCCAAAAGCCAACCAGCAACTGGTTTTAAATGGTCATTCAAAATAGTCAGCAGCTGAGCAAGCTTGACTTTATTTCCAGCTTGTCTCCCCTATGGGGGCTCTTATTTTACTCGAGAGCTGAAATCAAGGTTATCATTTGTAGTTGTAGTTGGCCTTGAAGAACAGCCTATATGGAATGCTAAGCAACTCAGTGCCGGGGGTGTGTTGATCCGCAAACGTGCATGCATTTGTGCATGTTTTTCCGTGTGATATGTTGAGGTGAGCATGCTGACTTTGAAGGATCTTAACCGGTAGAGTGTGAAATGATAGAAAGTGAAAGTGCCTTCCCCCCATTCCTGCTTATAAGAGACGTCTGGGAATAATGACCTCAAACCTGCCCCTGGGGCGCAAGCTGATGATGTCATAAAGAGGACAGAATTAGAATTAGGTTAACGCAAGTGGTTAACCCTCATTGTTCCAGCAGGGACAGGACGGTGGCTGGAGCAATCCACTGAAGGAACCAAGAGGAAATATATTAGATTTTTTTATGTCTGTACAGTATGTCTGGCGTCCTTGACACCACAATGATTCAATGTAAAAAATATAGCTTCAAGCAGCAATTACGGGGTTAAGCCCAACAAGGGCATAAAGCATGCTACGCAATCCTAGTCCAGGCTCTTGTTCTATCCAGACTGGACTGCTGCAATGTGCTACTGGCTGGACTTCCAGCTTGCACAACCAAGCCTCTACAGATGATCCAGAATGCAGCGGCAAGAGTTATCTTTAATGAACCGAAGAGAGTGCACGTCACTCCTCTCTTCATAAGTTACATTGGCTCCCTATAGTCGCTCGAATCAAGTTCAAGACTCTGATCCTGGCCTACAAGACCACCACTGATTTGGCACCCCCTTATCTTCACTCGCTACTGCTGACTTATGTACCCGCCAGATCCGTACGCTCTTCAAATGAACAACGTCTTGTAGTGCCATCCCAAAAGGGTAAAAATCACTCTCACAGACCTTCTCGGGATCGGTTCGGCATTTATGGAATGATCTGCCTGCTGCTACAAGAACAGCAGATTCTGTAGCCAACTTTAAAAATCTTCTGAAAACACTATCATTCTCAACACCTGACTGATCAATTCTGACTTCTATATCTTTTCTATTCTTAAAAAAAATATATATATATATATATATATATATATATACTGCGGTAGGCTGTATAAGACCAGTTTTCTTTTATTGCACTTATGCTTTTTGTTGTCCTTATGTTGTTCCGATTGCTTCCATTGTTTCCCTCATCTGCAAGTCACTTTTGATAAAAGTGTCTGCTAAATGACTAAGTGTAGATGGTACAGTATACCAAATTTTGTGCAAATCTGACAAGTTTTGTAGGAGGAATTTGAAAAAGTATGTTTTGTATATAATTCAGGGACACATAAGTGGACATTTCGGATTAATCAGTTTTAAACATTTGCAAAACACTGTTCAAGAGGAAAAGCTTTCCTAATCGTCTTCATGGTTTCTCAGTCGTACTCTGTTGTTTCCCTGCTTAAACTGGATCCCGTACAACCAACTCTATTTCGGATCCAAAAAACAGAGAAAACTGTGAAAATAACAGCAAATTTGGCAGGCGTCTAGTCTTCGCCTCAGTCCACAGATGCTAGTACGGGCAGGCTATGGCTGAGATGAGAGAAGCATAAAAACAGCAGCGCGCTGGGCAGAAAGAGGAAGGTTTCTGTTTATCGGAGGCGGCAGGCCTGGCATGGGGCCGTTGGCGAGCTGCTCTTTCTCTGCCTGTCCATGGCTTAAAGGACGTAAATGATGGGGGCATGGGTGGTTGCCTGGTCCAGTGTGGAGGGTCCCTGGCTGTGGGGCTCAGGCAAGCGTGGTTGGCATACAGCCAGGAGAGGTAGTGCTGAAGACACTGGGATCAGGCGAGACCCATGTGCTTAGAGAGAGGGCTTTGTAGTGTGGCCAGGCAGCTTAGAGGAAACACAAGGCGCTCAAACAAACACACACCTGCTCAAACACAAAATAAAATGTTGTAGATTCAAGAAGAATTACAAACTTCTCGAACCCAAATCCTTGTATATATCTGCACAAACAGACTGAGTATAGACACCAACACTGCATTATTTAGCAATATCACATTCACAGTTGTGCTGACATTCGGTACAACAACACATTTGCGAGTGTGATGTTGCTTTCATGCAACAGTTAAACAAGAACTTGATTTCTGGTAAGGAGTTAACTTACGATATGCAAGAGTTTGTTTTTCTGTTTTTGCTTCACCTGAAATGCATTATCTGTCCTAAGAAAAAGTAAATACACTTAAGTATACTTAAAGTTTATTTTATGAAGTAAAGTTCAAATACATTTTAATTGTATTCTATGTAGTATGTTTACTAATACTATAGTGTACTTGTAATTTACTTTTAATTACACTAATACAACACTTTTCAGTTTAAAAAAGTATACTTTTAATATACTTGTTCACAACTTACCACTTGCTGCGAGTGAACTAAAAGTGTAGATATACTGAAAAGTCACAGTTCAATACTTGCAGCATACTATATAGTTTATGAAAGTACACTTTGAAGTATACTTTTCAGTAAAGTACTAGTTTAGCAGGTTACTTTGTACACAACTAGCTACTTGCTGCGAGTGAACTAAAAGTGTAGGTATGCTGAAAAATTATAGTTAAATACTATCTAGTTTATGACTGAACACTTTGAAGTGTACTCTCAGTTAAGTACTATTTTAGTGTTTTTTAATATAAATTAAGTGTACTCCGAGCTTAATTTAAGGGAACTGAACATCATATTATTATTTAAATGTTATATGCACTAAGAATTCAACTATATTTCTATTTACGTTTTCAATTTCATAATTGAAATATACCTTTAAGTGGATCTGAGGTCAATTCTAAGTCAATTCTTTGTTCGAAGAAGATCGAAGTCCACCCTTGAAGCAGTAAACTAGAAAATGTAAATTTATAAGACTTTGTGAGAGAGAATGTAATTGGCTACTTAAAGTACATGCCAAGTATTCTTAAAATACATCATTTTACTTTTTCTCAATCAAAATATTGAGTACACCTAAACCAAATATGCTGAAACTTTATAAGTATGCTAAGGTGTCATTTTAAGTATATTACTAAGAAGTACATCAAATTTAAACTGCAAGTATACTTTCTTATTTCTAGTTAAAAGCTCATTTGAATAAACATATGTTTGTAAGGGTGGTGAACGCAAATCGCCCCACCCATATAAATATTAACCATGCTAACATTTCAAATAAAACGTAAAAATATGTTTACTGCAGTTAAAATCTGACGATTTCGCTACAGTAGCAGTAATTTATCCTTTGTAATTGTAGTAAAAGCACATTTGACCACAGGCATAAATCACAAGAGTCATTCGCACTGCTACATACTAGCACTTCACTACATTATTTTAGGTGAAGCTCATAAAGTACACATTTCCTTCACCTCGAAAAACACACACACAATTATCTCGCTCCCCAAACGGTTTGCATTTTTCTGTCATGGTTTAAACAGTGGTTCCCAGGCCATATGCAGTTTGTTTTTTCTTTCATTTTCCTTTACTTCTTTCACTGGCAAGTGGCAAAGTGACATTTTTGAGACAACGTCCCTTGAGTTCCCCCACGGCGGTGCTGGGGCTTGACAGCCGCTCGTTTGAGGCGGTGTCAGGCTGAAATTATACTGTCTGTGAAACCTCGTAACGAGCCAGGAATATGGCCCTAGAGCCAGAGAGCGAGAGAGAGACCACAAAAGACAAAATGCGTTGCTGTTTAGTGGACAAAATGACATGAAGTACATGAAGTAAGTAAGAATGTATGATATTATGGTTTTGCATAAGGAACAGGTAACATACACTACTTGGAATAGCAGGACAGAGATGTTGCCCGTAGTGTACACTTAGATTCTCAGGATAAGAAAATGGCAAATATCCAGCATTTACCATAAATGGCGATCAGACAATAACTTGGAGAATTTTTTTTCCCTCTGATTTCTAAGATCAGGATTTCCCCTTCTTTCAGGATTACCAGAATATTTAAATGACATCGCTGCATGTGAAATGACACACTTAAGTGATTGGCTGAGTTGCAGCAGTGTCAAAGGTCAGACAGGATTTCCCATGTTCCCCGAGGGCCAATTGTGCTGCACGACACACCGAATGTGACAGCTCGATTTAAATAATCATACGTTACCGTAGCTATAGTGTCAATGCTGTGAGAGCCTTTTCTCAACACAGCGACTGTCTGGTTTGACTGTGGGTTTGGATAAATCCTTGGTACAATTCCAAAACACATTTTACTTGACTTGTCACCTTGAATGACCAGATATGTATTAATAGTTTGTATATAGTTCATATATTAAATATGGATGGATTTTCTGTCAGTCTACCGTATGGACAATACACAATTCAGCGTTGACTGTTTTACTATTAACATTTCATGTGTAGTGCTTGTCAAGGAAAGCATCTCACATCTAATGTAGGATTTTAGTATTTTATCAAACAACAATCACTCATCTTATACTTTTTGCTTATGCTTGTTTGTGTTCTTTAAAACATAGGTTACACCAAATTTTGTGACTTGTTGAAGACTAGATGAAGGCATTTGGGCTTATTCTGGTGAGCAATCGAATAGAAAAAACTGAGTTAAATACTATAGTACTAGTAGTCTTACAGTAGTGGCCAAAAGTGATGTCCAGCTTTGGAAAATGTACATCTTTGCCTATTACAAAAGACCTATTATTAAAGATTTTGTATACATGTTGCATAGTAGGGCTTAGAGTAAATATTTTATTCTAACACCATAAAAAATAATCAGTATTTTAACAAAAAAATGATGGCCATCATGGTGGCCTTACAAGTCATTTGAACAGAAATTACATTAAACTAACTGACATATACCTTAATTTACATTTACATCATACAACTTAATGATGTTGGAATTTCTTATAATAATGTACAGTATGTCTGCATTGCTTTTTATAAAGTGTGTGAAATTCTTGTTAATCAAAATTAAAATGACTTGTAAAGCCAGGTTGATTTAACTTTTAAGTTTTGGATAACTTTTACAGTGTGTGCATTTTGTATATATTAAAATAAAGCACAATTTCTTTAAAATGTAGTCTGTGGTTTATCTTTTCTGTCAAATATTTATGTTTTAAAAATTATATATTTTTTCCATTTTATGCCACAATCCTCCCATTTTGATTGTTAAATTCAAACTGAGAGGTGTTAAAAAACAAATATTGTATACAGATATACCCTTCAGACATAAATTTTGGCCACTTTTGTAAATTTCAAAAACACTCATATATAGGGAACCAGAGAATTTGGGGTTCATGAGAAACAACACATCTTAGCAACAGAAAAGCAATGTAAAAACCATTCAGAACACCATAGCAACCCCTCTTGGCAACCACCCAGTTGTGTTGACAACCTTGGCAAATTCACCCACAATTTGTTTCAGAAAATGTAAAAATATGAATCCATCTTAATATGTCTTATCGCTCTCACACTTCCATTTGCACCCATCATCTCGCAAGAGTCTGTGAAGTCTTCTGCTCGGCATCTCTCATTTCACCCGGTGACCTCCGAGCTGATGGCCGGGCACTTAAAACAGCCAGAGGCCATGGGAAAAGAGTACGAACGAATGCCAGTCAGTCCTCAGACTATTTTAGCTAGAGGTGATACGTCCAGGCATCTTTAGTTCTCCAGACGGTCAATCAGGAAACCTCTCATGACACTGGTCTGTCCACAGCATCAACACATAAGTGCACGCTCACACTTGTCTTCTGTCTTCAAAAAAAAAAAGAACACGTGTTCTTTGAGTCCATAGCAACACACCTCGTGATGCCCTGCCCCAGCCGTGACCTGTGGGATTGAATGACAACCGCAGAGTAAAATGGCTGGGATTACAGAGAAAGCCGCCCTCCCCTGTCGCAGCCGGTTTCCTCAGAGGGGTGCGGGGATGGAAAGCGGGGCTGACGCACAGCTGCACGTGGGGCCCGTCTGTATTGGATTAACAGTGACGTTAAAGCGTACTGGGTATCCGGGTTCTACCTTTTCATCGCTGAATGACTGAGCCGTGACAAATGATGTGTTAATGACATACCATCTCTGTTATTTGGGTTTTCTTTAATTCGAACTGTGAGTTGCTGTTTTGTCTTAAATGCACACTCTAAATACTTGACATGTGTCTACCATGAATCCCTTTTTTATTATTTATAAAACACCAGCCACTGTGTATACGATGCACATGAATCAGGAATGTGACAAATGGTCATGTGCCCCCCAATGCGCCCCCCCACACACCCTGCCAGACCACTTTGTTCAGTTACCCGCTCAGATTATATTTCGATCCCATGATCCCACGAATATACGCCTGCCATGTCCGCATAATTGCTGCCAATGAGGCCTATAGGTCATATTTGCACCCGCCGTCTTGTCACATGCTCGCCTTGAGCCCCGCGCAAGTTTCCACCTTGATTTCGAAGGAAAGAGTAGCCTCCAGCTTTCTCAGCTTTCAAATGAGCTTCTCTCATCTCGCCCGCTGCTAGCGGAGACCATGAATGGGCTGGAAAAAGCAGCCCTGGTGACTTGGGTGCCACAGGCGAGAGAAAGAGAGAGAGAGAGAAAGAGAGAGAGAGAGGTGGGGCAGGGAAAGATAAATTCTTATGGAAATTTTTGTAGATGAGCAAACATTCCAATCTGATTTTTATTTCCTATGATGTCTGTGCCATATTTCTGACACTCGGATAACATGTGACAAGCTTACATAATGCAGTGCATCAGTTTCATTGCGTCTTTTATGTTAAACTTTATTGATTGTGTAACCTAGAGGTCGACAAACTTTCTGAAATATCTTCCATGTTTTATTCATCTACCTGGCAGACCTGTTTGGGCATTTTCTTTCAATTTACCCGTTCTTTAAAAGTATAATTTTGATTTAATAGTCTGTCAAAAATAAACAAACGTGTAAATATTGTATAATATCAATGCCTTTCACAAACCCATAGCTGTGCATGCCAAACTCGATTTACAAATGCAAATCGCAAATATTTCAAACATGTGAATACATTTAGTAATACAACTTAATGATATTGGAATGACTTATTAGAAAGTACAATGCATTGCATTTAGCTCTAGACTTTGCAGTTTGGGGATCCACATAAGGCTGGATGGATGAAAGCACAGACTAATAGCATTTTCCCCAGAAGCGTGCCTATAAATACACTCTCGCTTTTCTTATTGTATCACGAGACAATTCGGCGTATTGAAACAGTGGCTATCCATTAACTCCTCTTCACAGTATTAGGTATTAAAAGGTTGTAGTTTTCTTGGCAAACTTTGTGGCGGCTATTTTAGAATACACCTTCTAGAGCGTTCCAGGAAAACAGTGTTGTGATGAAATGAAAAAGAAATTATTGCTTTGCTGAAATGCTGATTCACCCATAACACTTATCTTTATGACTCATTCTTCCAAACACACAGGGAATAGAGTTCATTTAAAGTTGTGACTTAACTTCGAGAAAGTTCATTTCGTAATTTTAACATATTGTCTGAGGACTCATGGGCCAGAAATGCCAGAATAAGTGTCACGGTGAATGTAGACAACACTAATTAAAAACAAGAATACATACCTATTTTCTTTACTTCTCTTTAATTCTTTCTTTTTCTTTCTTTCACCTTTCAATGTTTTTGTTTTTGATGATCTTTAGCTTCTCTAAAGAGACGGGATGGCAAGCGGGATCGGTTCGGCTTGAAATGTGCATTATTGTCAACCTCATGAGGTTTCTGGCCCTTTGAAGACTGAAACAGATCTATGGTAATCATATTCTGCCAATGACATCCGTGCTCCAATAACTGAGATCAGAAATCCACCCGATCCCTGTGTGAATACCATATCTGTGCATTATGAATAAATGAATTCACCAAATAGTTAATTCTACTATTGGGAAAAGATCCACATTTTAATGAAACGGCAATCCCCAAACTTCACTTTCCACCTTTTTCCACCCCTCTCCTTTTCCTCACACTTTTAATCTGACGAAACAACAGAGCCGCCCAAAACAAGGATGGCAAACAGCAAGCGTGATAAGAGAGGTTGTGGTTGTGTTCGTATATCCTGTGTTTGTGTTTTCACACGGCATTTGGTGCAGTTTGCATTTTGATAACTGTGTGTAAACAAGCCATGCTGATTTGATAGACCGTAGAGGTCATACGTTTTTTTCCATTTCTAATTTCTGTTTCAATAGAAATAAAAATGGCATGAGGAGACCTTGCGAATGGATCTCGATTTGGTTGGTTTTCGTACATTGTGGATGCAAGCCAGTGTGATGGGTCACGAAATGTTTAAGCAAAGCATGTGCATATGCAAAAGAATAAGCAGAGACATGCACACACATACTTGAAAGCGGATGTTGTTTTTGCTAACAAATGCTTTCCCAGCAGGGGTTTGTTCTTGCCGAGACTTGAGAGGGTATTAAAGGACTCTATTTGTTCACGTTCTTAATTTACTATTATTGGCTGTGTAGGATTTATTCAGTGTAGATTGTGCGCATTACCTGCTTGATATTTAATTTCTGTTCAACAGATGATGAACCTTTTGAAATGGATACTACATATCTCACAAACGTACACGCACACGTTCCTTTCTCATTAATTCACGGATTGTTAAGCAAAACAAAGGCCAATTATTAGTTGGTTCACGGTGTTATTTTAATTTGCATATGTTATGTGCTTAGTCGTACTTTACGTAGTTATATTGAAGAAACCCACAGCTAATCCGTTTAATTTCTTCACATTATTATGTAAAAATAGTTGAAATTGCAGTATACACACATTTTGATAAATTGATAAATTTGATCTTATATCTATAATCTAATTTTGAGATATTGTGCATCAACGTTTGTTTTTAATCATAGTTTTCACTATGATTTCAATCTTTGTTATATGGCCATGAGAACTTAATAGTAGCCTAGCCTTCAAATATCTGTAGTGTCTTAAGTTTGATCACATTTATAAAAGTCATTTACAGCTGATTATTTCCGAAAATATACGAGGCATGTGGGGGGAGGGCGGAAGCAAACCATGTGCGCACCCATTTCCAACAAAACACAGACATATGACTCAGTTTCACTTACCTCGTGAGGTTCATGTCCGGCATCTTTAAGCACCGGGACCGCTCCATCTATTTCAAATGATCTCCCAAAAATCAAAAATTTGACTGGTTGAGCTGATATGCAATGACCCGCATGCATTTTCAACATTCTTGCTCAAACATATATGAACAGCCACAAAAAGACACATTTGTGCTTCAGAACAGGCAGTTGAAGTCCGTCAACTCCCTCCGGCCAGACCTGAGGTCAAGCTCCTCCAAAGTGTCCATCTCTGTTATGCCCTTGAGAATCAAGCCCCCACCTGGCACAGGGTCTCTAGAGTATGGCAACAGGACCTGCATCTTTGGTTGAATATTAATGAGATTCACTTTTTTGGTCTCAACCATACTTGACACACTTACACACATCCTCAGCCCATGATTCTACAGGCGTGCTAAACAAAGGAGCTCTCTTCCCTTTACAGAGCCCTTTCAAGGAAGACCTATAATGTCTCTTTGACTTATTACACCTCGCCCGCTCTCGTTAGAAAAGAAATTAGCTGTGCATTCTGTTTCAATTAACCTTCTGCAGCAACAGAGCGGGACAGGGTTGGGAGTCCAGCTCGTGCATGGAGGTCAGGGTAATTGAATGGCGATGTGATGATGACATTGCAGAGGCATCGTAGCTGTTGCATTAACGTGACTGATGGAGACAGAAGGGCATGTGTCATGTCATAATGTTGCGACTTTGAAAAGGTGGTGCTTACAAGATCCCAGCTGTCACAGTGCTACGATAAGAAATCTGGGAGTTTACCAAAAATGTTGGATAGGCTCTGGTCACAGACAAATCTAGCTTATATAATGATTTTTGGGGGGTTAAACGATTTCTTTAAGGGAACTATTTGAATTGAATCAATATCAATATACATTTATATTTTATATATTTTATATATATATTTTATTTTTTCGTGACATTTCAATTTTCATTATTCCCAGATAACAACCTCTCAAAACTGATAACACACGGTAACCCAGATGCAGAAAATAATTTTGACAGGTTGTTTTGACAGATTAAATATAAATATGTCTTATAATAACATGAATGTCAATGTATTTACAAATGTGACATTTGAACGCCGTTTCTTACCTTAAAACTTAAAGTAAACACTTTTTCCTAGCGGAAGGTCTGCATTCGGTAAAAATTCGCTTATAAATTCACATTTTTCACATTTCACAAGTTTTTTTGTCATATGGCTAGTAGCCGTGTAATAAGGGGAGTAATGCACAGGCAGCCGGCTATTATCACAGAAATAAGCCCCGATAGTGTGATAAGGACCCGACGTGAAGCGTCCTTATTTTTCTTATTTCTGCGATAACAACTGGCTGCCTGTACATTATCCCATTTGTGTTTTGTTATGTGTTGTTATGTTATTTTATGTTGTCATGTTATTTTTGTATTTCCAAAGATAGCCTTCACAAAAAGCATTTCACTCAACTGTACTGTGACTAACATCTTAAATCTGAAGTAGTTGAAATACCACATTAATAAACCAGTGTTGGAAAAAACTAATTCTTAGTATTTCTTGGAATAAATAAAAAATCATCTACAAACTTCTGTCTGCACAAAGTGATTAATTCCTGAAATAATAAACATTACTTCCTGTGGTTTTATAGTTTGATAAAACTGAATATCTTCGGTAGTTTCAGTTGAAATTGACAGAAAGAGTAAACTGCGAATAGTTACCAACGTGGATCATTAAACGTAAGTCAATAGTCTCATTGATATTTTAAAGTCCTGTCAATATATTTATAGCCAATCACGGATGATCACACTTAACTCACAGCCTGTAGCAAAAACACACGTGTATACACACGCATTCCCACACACACTCACTTACTCCTCGATTACATCCCTGCAGGCACCCCCTCCCTTAAACCCCCGGCCCACAATCCTTCACAGCGCTCTTGATCCGCACTTGTGTGTGATTGGCGGCCGGCGGTAAAACATACCCGTGTGTGTTCATTTATGTGTTTTTCTGTGTGTGTGTGTGCGTGCATGTGTGTGCACGTTTGAGGCCGCTGGAGCAACGCGAGCCGCCTGATGAATGGCCGTGCGGCCTGGTGGTCCGATCGATATGGGGGGTTCTGTGTCTGAAGAACAGGTGCGTTCTGCTAGGCTGGAAATCCCATTAAGACTCAGCCAGTGACGGACGAGAGAATAAAGCGTACGCACACAGTGCCCATGGCTTACAAGGGGAAAAAAGGCAGGTCAACATCCAGGCTTGCCCCTCACGCCCTTACACTTCTGCAGCTATGAGGTCTTGCTACCACTCGGCCGAGCATGGCTGAGCTGGATCTGGAGTCCCATGAACCCGAGTCAGATCGATAAAAAGCAGAGAAGCGCAAAGCAACACACAACCCTGCTCGTACTGTACGTCGATACTGCAGTCATGAAAAAGTTTTGGAAGGGTGACACGAGACCCACATCATTCATCAGTTCATGCTTTGAGAAAATGTGCAGGAGAAAGAGAATGGTGTTCATTTCTAATTGACTCCCATATTAGAGCTGGTGTTATCTGTGCGACCCGTGAGCGTGAGAAACAGCTCTTCAGCTGGATTTCAACCACACGTAAGAATGTGGCCTATTGTTATGAGCTTTGATTTCATTGTAGATGGTAATTAGTTGATTCCACCTGTGAGGGAAGGTGCTGAGAACCAGCTTTAACAACAGCAACGCCTCTCAAGAAAAGTTCTGTTTATTTCTAAATCCGATGTTTCAATTCTATTTCTATTATTTGTTTATTTATAGCTTTACTTTTTTCCGTTTTTCTCAGTTTTACTTTTTTGCATACTAACTTCATACATACTTATTCTGCATACTGATTACATACTATGCAGTATGAAAGTAGGCAATTTCCGACACGGGGCAAACATCGCACATTTTTCTGGTTGTTCTTGAGATTTTGAAAGCAATAAGCAATAAGGTATTTTAAAATTATTTTTCAAAATTAAATCTAAATATATTGCTATAAAGTATTCTTTTGCTTTATATAAACCAGGGCTATTGCAGTTCTTGCAGTTTAGTTTTATTCTGGCTCATATGTATCTGTGCTTATATTTTTGTATTGTATAGTATTCATGCAAATCTTGATAAGCAAACGAAATCTCAGCACTTCGTAACTTTTCAACTTTAGCAAATTAGTGACTTCTTTATTAATTTGTACAATCGCATTCCGGTTACAGTTGTGTTTAGAAGTGGAGAGTTCTAGTTGCTTTTTGATATTCGTACATTTGTGTACAGTTCACATACAAATTCATACAAAACCGCCACCTCAAAATCACACATTAGAAAATGGCTGTGTTACTGTTAGCTTAGGATGGATAAACTTTGGGTGTGTTTCATTATGGTGTCAGCTAAACTGTACATAACCGATGTGGCTGTGCATTAGCAAAGTTGCATAGGATATTGTGCATCTTTCCAACAATGTATTTTTATTTGTATTGAAAAAAAGCTGAAAAATATAAAGCTTTTTTACTCCATTGTATGATCTGTTGAACAGTAGCAGTAGCAGTCACCGTGTTTATTGTTCTTTGTCTGCGTGGCATCTGTGTCTGTATATTAGCACACGTTTATGTTAATCTCAGACTTAGGCAGCATGGCATTGGCATTCAACCTCTCTCGTGCCAGAGGGGCCGAATCGTGACAGTCTATCTGTGACACATCTTCTGTGTCCCTCTCTGATGATGCCAGCATGGTGACAGATCACCATACATGACTGTCATCCGCTCACCGGCAGAGAGAGAGAGAGTGTGATGCGGAGGAGGAGAAAAGAACAGCTAATACCGAGTTCCCTTCCTTCAGCCAATCAGAAGCCTGGTTGTGAGCTCTGCGTGGATAGTGCGGGCTGACTAAGTAAGCTTGTACAAAAGTGTGTGTTTGTGTGCTTTGACGTGCGGTTGTTATAGAATGACACGCCGTGTAGGAGCTGAGGAGGATGGATTTTTAGACACCGTCTGCAATAAAAACCTGGCTGACTTTTATATGAACAGTTTTTCTCCACTTTAGAAGTTGATCATGATTTTTCTCCATGAGATATAGAGAAGGTGACACTTCTGATTTCGTCTTTAAGCCACATTTAAACAATATTCATTTTTTTTCATTTTTAATGCACATGCATATATTCACAACTTGTGACACCACAAATTAATTAACTTGTAAAAATTAAATTGCAAAATACCTTTACAGTATATCAGTTTTTTATTGTTGTCACCAGTCGTCTTCAAGTGGAGCTTTCTACCATGTTCCTTAAAGAGACTGTTCACCCCAAAATGAAAATTCTGTGTGCATGATTTTCTTTGTTCTGCAAATACAAAAGGAGATATTTTGAAGAATGTTGGTTACAGAAAACCATTGGCCTCCATTAACCTGCATTGGTTTTGTGTCCATACAATAGAAGTCAACGACTTTTGGTTACCAACATTCTTTAAAATATCTCCTTTTGTATTGTGCAGACGAACAAATGTCATACTAGGTTTAAAATGACGACTGGGTGAGTTAATGATGACAGAATTTTTGGGTGAGCTGACCCCAGGTCCCTAGATTTTGAACGTGTCCCTTCTTCAAAGTCTATCAAGTTAATCACATCGAAAAGTAATCCCTAGCAATATCCAGATGACTTGAGAACATCGTCAGACAACACTGATCTGTTTTTTTCAGACAAGTTTACAGTCTCACACTAGCAGCATCCAACACCTGATGTAAGATCAGACGTCCTTGTTCTGTAATATTAAAGAGGCCGTGGTCATCCAGTGCAGCTGACCCCAAATAAGTGGCTCAGTCATTATTGATGTGCGACCCGCGTGCTTCCAGGTGTCCCAGTTTGACCCTGAATGAGACTCTTAACCGCCCAAGCACAGCCGCAATCCCATCAATGCTGTCACGCAAAGGAAACAGCTTACTGCCATCACACTCTCTCGTGTGCCATGGTGTTTGTGTCTTCCCTCTGCGCCACACATCTGCTGCCACTGGGCTGTGCTTAAAGGGGCCGGAAAATCTGCATATTTCGCCTTCTCGCTCCTTTCTCGGCAACAGGGAAATTCCTAATTTAGTCTGCATCCCTGCAGCTGTCACTCTTTACCGCTCTGTGCGTGTGTGGGCACATGTGTTCACATCAGTGTTTCAATATGAAAGTGTGTCGTGTGCACGTGTTATGGTCATGAGGATGTGCAGGAGTTGTTTTATGTCCATTATTTTAAACAACCATATGCTTTTTTGTACCCGTCCACATGGTGATGTGTTCTATACATGTTGATTTATCATTTGGGTTTATACCATGGTCTGTTTCAACTCAACGCAACTTCATTTATATAGCGCTTTTTACAAATTTTCATTGTTACAAAGCAGCTTTACATGAGTCATATTGTACCTGTAAAAACAAGAAAAAGGTGAAAACACAGAAGACAGACATACCCACATACCACATATGTTTGAATACTCGATTCTGATTGGCTGGAAGGTATGCACTAAAAATGTTTAATGCACAGGTAGTTCCAGTCAGTTTGATCAACATTTGAACATATATGTACATCTTCTTTTGTATGCCTGTGTATTTTGTACATGCAGAATGCAAATATGAATTGGACGGGGCTTTCAGACATATATTAGACTCCAATAATAGACCAGGATGAAAAAAATGACTGACGGCTACTTTTCACAAATGAGTGTGCAGAAAATCTGTAGAGATTTAGGGCCCAAGAATGATGAAAGTGAAAGCTCTGAAAGTGTTCTGAGTTGCTTTGTTATCCGTGTTATCATTACAGTTGTGGTCTGGACTACACTATTCGCTTAAATTTGGAATTATGAAAAACATGGAATTATAATTTATTCACATTTGTTCAGATTGTGATATTGTTCATGTTGCTTTCTGTATATAGTGCCACTGCCACATGTATTCTGGGTACATGTATACATGTAATATATTCTATTCCATTGCAGATTGCTTTTTTTATGTTACCATGCTTTTATTGTGTTTTATTGTGGTAGTTTGTTTTAAGCAGCATCTAGTGGTGAGGTTGCGAATTGCAACCAACGGCTCACTCCACCCGTCCCTTTCAAAGCACTTTTTGGAGGCTGACACAGAACTAAGATATCATGCTTTCATTGTATTTACAAAACGCGCCCGGGAAAGCAGTTTGTCCATTTCGGGCTACTATAGAAACAATGAGAATTCCACGCAAGGAGACCCGCGGTGTATGTAGATAGAAATAGCTCACTCTATTGTAATAAAAACATAATTCTTCATTGATTGTAAGGTCTTTATACACCTCTGAAGACATAGTTAAGTATATTAAATTGCACACAGCACCTTTAAATGCCATTTCAAATTGGTGTTAAAATAAACAAACTGAAGATGCTTGCTCTCCCTGCATGGACAGAGGCCTGAGGAAGTGACGGTGTCGGTACCGCTCAAATGCAGAAGAGGCCATTCTTCAAAACCCTCAGGATTTGTGCTTCATAATAGAGTCAGTCAGGGAGAGAATGAGCGGGATTAACACAGCCAATGTCGAAGAAAGGATTTAATGATGTCATCCGTATGAATGAAGCAGTTAGCGGATTAGCTTCCCCGAGGTGGAGACGATCCAAACAACTGAATATGAACGTCTGGCAAAGAAAGAGAAGACATTGAAAGTGCAGCGTGTGTTTGGCTTTGGTGCTTCGGGTGAAGCGTAGTGTTTGGGGACATGTGACAGCTGATCAAAGGCCAGATTTGGGTATTAGGTTCATACTCATATACGCCGGATCGTAGTTGGCACATGGTGACGTAAGAGGTATGAGTCAAGTCTAACTGCAAAATGCCAGCTCACAAATGATCCCGTAGGATCATTATAAAGCTCAGAGGAGCTCTGTTGACGGTTTGAAAATCCTAGTGTTGTTTAATTTACGTACAAACTCTTTGTGAGTTGCACATCTCAGATCATTTTATCTTGTTGGAGAAATGTTGGGGATGTTTGTCTTTCGATTGCAGAATTGGGCAGCTTTACAATGCCTCGCTTATTTTTTTTAATATGTGAAAGAATGAACATACTTCATTTCTGCAAGATCAGGAGTGTGAAAGGCAAAGTCTGATATAAATCTGTTGTTTAAAGAATTTCCCAAAGGTGATGTGTGTTTCCTGAGATTATGCAGTCTCACATTTTTCTACTTTTCTATGCAATTTTCAAGAGCTTATTTTACTGAATGCTAGCTTTGGTGAGCCGATGCTGAGATATATAAAGTTCCATTACTTTTCTGGCACTGCGAGGAGAAAGTCAACATGCTTCTTTTGGTAAATGATACCTGCTATGCCTACCAAATACCCAGGGTATCTCTGACTTTTGAAGAAATATTTTACAAAAAATGTAAAGGTTTTCACATGTTTTTAGCATTAATTGTATTGTGACTTAAGTTTTAGTGTGTTTCTGTAGATAAAATGTATGATTTGTGCATGATTTTGCATCGAAACCATACAAGATTGACAAAATTGCTCACAACATAATCCTCAAGATTTTTTATTGCTCAGAGGTTGCTCTTTCCAAGATCAGGAGATTTTATTTCGTTAGTTATGTTTCCTTATAAAATTTCTCAAGCGGACAATTGTTCAAATACATTAAGCGTACGGCGGTTTAAAATGAATGTAGATTGTATATTTGTGCAAATTTGATAAGAAATGTTTGAGTTCATATTGAAATCTTCAGTAATATTAACTTGTCTTGGCAAATCTGTTGTCACAATGTGACATTGTGTTGATCTCTTGTAAAATTCTAATGGATATATCACTATAGTAGGCTTTGTGAGACATGTTTCTATGTTCTTATGCTTTTTGTTGTCTTAATGTTTGACCCAATTGCTTCCATTGTTTACCCAACTTGTAAGTTGCTTTGGATAAAAGCGTCTGCTAAATGACTAAATGTAAATGTAAATATATTTGTGTCAAAAATTTAAGGCAGCTTTGAACTAAAGTTTGTAAGCTGAAATAAGTGCATTTTTTTACAGTAATATGACTTAATTTTAATTTTCGGCATCCCAGTTCCTTTATATCCTTCCCGTTCCCTGTATAATTTACTGGACACCTTTTTAAAATCTTTTGTTGTTTAAATGTGTTTTCAAGGTTTTTCTTGTTCTCATACTGTAAATCTTCCCTCTCTGTATTTTTGGTCGTTGTGTTCTGGATGGAATGCCCTCGCCTGTGTATAGCCAAGCTTCACGCAATTGTTACAGTCCTTCAAGCAGTTAAAACCACAGCCCTTTTCCCCTCTCTCACTGCTGCTCCCAAAATTAGTTCGAGCATGTGGTTATTTACTCACATTGGCCCAGGTGGAATGCTAGCCGCGACTGCAGCTGTTGCGTTTGCTGCCAGCCGCTGGCCCCCCTCACCATCGCCACCCCTCCTTCCTATTTCACCGTGCTACTCTATACCTATTGAGAAGGTTGAGCGCTCAACTGTCCGACTCTCTTCTCCGGACATACCATCAATCTTAGCACTACGTCCTAATTTTAAGTGTCATCCTTGTGTTATTTATGTTTTCGCTGGCGAGAACCTTCTGTTCATTAAGGTGTGTGTGTGCTTTGAACTACCGATGGACACGACGAGCCTCGTATCCGTCCAGATGTCATAATAACTTACACTCAAATGCCAGCATGCTGAACACACGAACATGCTGACTGCTTCTTTATATATCATGTTCAGTTCTTTATGTGTTATTCATGCTATCACATGGCCATATTTCCTTTGAAGATCGTCACGTTCTGTATTCAGCCTTCATATATATAAATATTCTACATGCAAATAAATAATAATGACGGATGCTGATTTACTCCATGTTTAAATTTAGCTTCATTGCGTTGTTGCCTTATATGCATGTAGTGTTCACCGTGTATTTTTTTGCATTGCATTGCACTGCAGCAGAGACCCTAGCAGGATTCAAAATCTATGTGTTTATAAATATTCTGAACGGAGGTAGACTTTTGCAACTGGGACCTTTGCTCATCTTGCTCATAGCACAATATAACACTCTGTTTGGAAACTACTTTAGTTAGTTTGTTCACCCACAGTATTGATGTTTATTTAGACATATGCACACAGCTGTCTCAAACCTTTTTAGCATGTTTGCATTACATTCTGGAAGTACACCCCATAAAAACATATATTAACTAACATGTATGTTTTTATTTTGCCCAAAGGTTGCTTGCAGGGAAGATCGAAAGATGAAATAAAAATAATTTGCCACGAATCTTGTTTTTAGGGAGAAAGTTTTGAGGGTAAAAGTGGATCATTGTAACAATGTTACATTGTAGCATTTAATAATATTAAATAAAATACAACACATATTCGGTCTATTGGTAATAAAATAATAGTTATTCACATGCACTACATTTGAAGAGTTCATTTGCAGAAACAGATAAATCAGTTTTTTACATTTATGCATATGGCAGATGATTTTATTCAAAGCGACTTACATTGCATTGTATTATACATTTATTTCTGACTATGTGCAATCCCCCGGGATCGAACCATGACTTTGGCATTGCTAGTGCCATGCTTTAGCCACCGAGCCACAGTGGTTTTATAGTGTTTGTACGCTGTATCTTTTTTATTTTTAATCAATCACAAAAACCCATCTACAGTTTGATATTGCTTGGAATGCACAATAAAAGCATAATTAAAAAAATGCCGTTATCTGTTTTTTCAACTAGAGTCTTCAATTTTTCGCCAAACACGTGGTTAAACCTTTATAGGTCTTTGTTTGTTCTTACCCTAGACAAACTGTACCAAAACATGCACCAAGTTTGCAGTTTCAAATACAGTTGGGCTGTCAGCAGTGTTAGGTGTAACTAGTTACTAAGTAATTAGTTACTTTAATTTAAATACTTTTCCTTGGAAAAGTAAAGTAAGTGATTATTCTTGTTTTTTCTGTAATTAAGTTCCATCTACTTCTGATATAATTGAACAAATACTGTGTAATATACTCCGGAAATGACATCAAAATAATAAATCTAACTTTAAAATGTTTGCTTTAATGCATCCTTCTTAAATTTGTATAGTTTGGTCAGTTAATAAGAATAATGTATGAAGTTGTTTATTAATTATTTGAATGAATTAAAGGAGCCGTTTCATGTCTATCCTTGAATCAATTCTAATCAAGGTTGATGAAGGATATAGAAAGTAATCAGTAATAAGTAATGAAACACTTTTTGGAGAGAGTCATTTGTACAGTAATCTAATTACACTATTTATTATGTAACTAGTAACTAGTAATTCAATACTTTTTCAGAATAACCTACCCAACACTGGCTGTCAGTAAACTTTTAATTTTGCCTCACTCTTCAAACCGCTGACTCTGAATGTACACATGTGTGTATAATAGATCAAGGTCCAAAGCCGTCGACATGTTGACAGGCGATGCGCCTCGCGACACGTTCAGTAAAAGGTTGACTGGGGACAGCGGAGTTCTTGCTCATTAACATTGGTTTTAATGTCATGTTTTAGTCTTTTAGGAATGGCACAATGTATTGGCCATTGAGAAGGAAGATTGGACCCTGTGTCCCTTCTGGGCATTCAGCTGTAATGGATAAATCATATCTAATGCTGACATGAGAAATTCAGTTCAGCTGAGGTCAAGGATCCAAATACCAAGAGACTCTGTTGCTCTGGCTGCTAAAAGACATGCTAGTCTTATTTGTTTGCCAGTTTTTTTTGCAAAGTGAGTTGCTTTCAGTGTTCAAACGTGTGACTCCTTACTACAAAAATCAACTCATAATGGCAAATATGAAAAACAGTGTTTGTATTGAGAAGCATCTTCTGTAAAGATAACTCATTTCAAATCATATCTTGGAAAATTTGGAAGCATGTGAGGAAACGTTCAGACATGATTTGGTTCAAAGTTTGCATTTATTATTATTCAAAAATGAAAGCTATGCAACATCATATACAAAGTGCATAAGTGTCATTATAGGAAGCGATGCGGATCAATCAGATGGAAACTCTTTCTGATCAAATGAATCAGGTTTCATTGCTTAACAATGTCAGTGTGTGTCAGATCTTATAATATATGGATTTAGGTAAAGTGTGAACTGTAAAATATTGAGCGAGAAGGTGTGTTTGCATGTATTTTTCTTCTCAGATCACAGTTCACAGGAGAGCAGATCTCCCTCAGACAATGAGTGTGTTATTTTCCCATTATGGCTCCTTGACTCTCATCCTCTGAGATTTAATTACAGTCTCCCTTCACCTGTAATTAGTGGGACCAAGCCTCTGGTCCCTAATGCTCATTCACCCAGCGCTCTCATGGCTTTTATAAATAAACACCAGACTTTTCCTTGCCTTCATGGCATCTACTAGGCTGTGCCAGACCACTGATGTAAGCACAGTGGCAGAAAGACTTTGATATTTACTTTGTTTTATAATGCAGAATTTTTGCGAATTATTTTGATATCATTTATTTATTTACCTACTTATTTATTTTTCTCTTTCAATCTCAACAAAATCTATTATTATCACATAAAGTTAAAGCAGCATTTCTGTCATCCTCATTTTTTAACAGTCCTGGCAAGTAAGATTTACACAATGTAAACAAATATCACCTAGATCAATTTAATAACCTAATTTCAAAAGTCGACATGAATACACTTGAACTTAAATGACATTAAAATGACTTAAAAATCTATTTCATTTCATATTGCATTTCATATTTCATACCAACTTGAAAAATCGAGTTTAACCAATAACAACCTAATGTCAGTTTAACATAATCTAATTTTTGAACTACAGTTCGTAGGTTAAATTATGTGAAGCTTTCAGGTACACTGTTCTTTTAAGTGGGAGTTATGGAAATGTAGGGGACGATTTAAATTGATGTGGGTGTGAGTTGATGAGTAAAAGGATTCAATTTGGCAAGTTTGTCCATGCCAAAAACGAAATGATAATTCAATACAAAATGTATAATTTTTTGAGAGTTACAGAGGGCCATAGTCCATGGCCAAATGAACTGTTCAGGTGGCAGGTGGCATTGGACTTGATTGACCTGAACGCATTGCCAGGTGGACAGACATGGAAAGGGCTGTGGCCAGGGTAAAAGGTCTGGTTGGTTATGATTGAGCTGGGCATTTCACGGCTCTGGAGTGGCACAGGTCATGAGTGGAAGGCTGCTGGCACCAGACGATTGAGTGTTTGGACCTGATGATGCACTGCGGCTTGTTTGTGCGGCGGGCAGATGAAGCCGGGCTGTAACGGATGGACTGTGAATTAGATCAGTATTGGTTGGAAAAGGTGCAATTAACTCAGTTGCCACAGCAGAACATCTGCAGAAGAGCTTTTGTGATTTAAGTTATGATAGTAGTGGCCACTTAGAAAAAATAAGTATACTTCAAGTTCATTTATACAAGTATACTTAACTTGAAGGAGTTTAATATTAATGTACTATTTCAACACTATTGGGACTAAATTGCCCCCTGAGAATACTTTGTGTAATGCTAATAATCTACTTGTACACACTTCTGAACTATTTTTTGTTTGTACTGCAGCTGTACGACAAGTACACTTACAGGTAAATCGATGGTTTAATAGGTCAATACTTGTAGTACATTTTTGTACACTTTGTACTTCCCTGAAAAAAATAATTCATAGAAACCATTACAGAACTACTAATGGTTTGCATTAAAATATCATTATGAACCATTAGCTTTTTCCATTAAAGCCATTACAAAATTATTTTTTCTATTGTGTTTTGGGCATTAATCAGCCCTGCTGAAAAAAACAATCGAAACCCAGCTGAAACCGTTACAGTAAATTCTAATGGTTTCCATTAAAATACCATTATGAACCATTACAAAATTATTTTTTGAATTGTGTTTTGGGCATTATTCCATTAGGAATTAACATCCCTCCAATAGAATGTGTCACATACCAGTAGAACCATTATAGTTTTCATTAAAGCCAGTACAAATCTAAAGCCAGTACAAATCCCTTTAAAACCATTAAAACCATTAGAATTTCTTTAATGGTTTCTATTGTTTTTTCAGCATAGCCCTGCTGAAAAAAAAGAATCCCAACAGATACCATTACAGAAATTTTCCATCAAATCACCATTATGAACCATTATCTTTTTCCATTAAAACCATTACAAAATTCCTTTTTGTAGTGTGTTTTGTGCATTATTCCAATAGGATTTAACATCCCACCAGTAGAATCATTACAGTTTCCATTAAAACCAATACAAATCCCTTTAAAACCATTAAAACCATTTTAAGTGGTCAGTCCAAAACTCAACTACTGCAATTCTCTACTGGCGGACCTTCCAACCAATGCAGTCAAGCACTTGCAAATGATCCAGAATGCAGCTGAACGTCTAGTTTTCAATCACCCTAAAATAACCCATGTAACACCCCTCCTGATTTCACTTCACTGGGTGCCAGTTGTAGCCCACATCAAGTTTAACTCTCTGACACTGGTCTTCAGAACGATAGTCTTCAGAAATTCGTCCCTTTACCTTAACTCACTGCTCAAGGTCTACATCCCCTCCTGTCATCTTCGGTCTGAAAATTAGCGACGCCTGGTTGTTCCATCACAGTGAGGCACCAAATCGCTTGCAAAAACCTTTATTTATTTGGCTCCCCTGTGGTGGAATGAACTGCCAGCCTCCACCAGAACTGCAGCATCCTTCACAACTTTCAAAAAACAGCTCAAAACATACCTGTTGGACATTTCTTTGACTTACCAATAACTGTTGTCTCTTGTGTCAAAAAATGAATAATCTTGTTGTTCATTTTCTCCCTTGCTTACTCCAGCTTTAATCCTCCTAGTAGCATGGCCTTGTAAACTAACGGTACTGTTAAGCGTGTTGACAACATGTTTATATGCTCCCCTACATGTAACTCGCTTTGGATAAAAGAGTCTGCCAAATGAATAAATGTAATGCATATAACTACGGTTGAATTAATGGACCGTTCCAATATGGGAGACGTCTTAGGTATATTGGCCAATAGAAACAGCTGTTACTGAGGCATTTATGTATATATCTCCATGAGTGACGCCACCAGAATACCAATATCATGCTGGGTAACCGCATCCGTGTGTTTCAGGTGTAAAGTCACACTGAGGGCTTCATGAATGTACAAAGAACAAAAGTGCTGGCCCCAGTGAGTTCTCACCTCACCTTCCTATTGTGAATGCAAGGGACATCATTTCATTCGCTCGGCCAATCGACACACTAATCATTACGGTCCCTCTCCTCCTTTATGCACTTTGTGAAAAGATAGCCGACATGAGCGTCTGCTGCACAAGATGTCCAAAGGGGTTCAGACATCTTGGGTTTGTGAGCGGCTAATTCCGCTAATACAGATTAGCTCCTGTGGGAGCTGGGTATTGATTGAACAACAAAGACAGGACGGAAAGAACGCTCCAACATTCAATTATCCACACCAGTAGACATGAAGCCATCTCTTCTCCTCCCGCTATCCGCATCTTGATGGGGGTGGAAGAGAGGGGGTGTGGTTTAGAAGTACATTCTTGGTTTATGTTTCCGTATTGTTTTGTCATTTGAAATGTGGTTGTGTGTGTCTACTATCTCGAGATAGATCTGATTTTATTAAGGTTTATCAATCGTACGTAATCGGTTGTTAAACGCTTACATTTACATGGTATACAGACGTATTGATTTTACCACTTTCTCAGTTTTGTTTGCTTTTTGCACGCACTTTCATTCTTTCCAAAATCCATTCAAAACCAAAAGACCAGACCGAGAGACCAGCTAAGAACAGAAAATCATCTCAGGCTGGTCTAAGCTTTTTCTTCAGAATAGGTGGTCATACTTTGTGACGAGAGTAAAGATTTGAAGTCTGAGGTCATTTAACTCAAATGTGCTCTCATTCCCTGGTTGGCTAAATCTATTCATTAGCATTTACTCTAATGGAGCTCAGGTATTATTAACTTGGCGGGTCTGGTGCTCAAACTCTACTCATTTTACCTGGCAAATGACACGTGAAAGCTACGCAAGCAACAGATGTGGAGCTGAGATCGCAACCCCACTGCACTGGCAGGTCTTTATCATTATTATAAACGAATCAAAGAATCGCTTATGTGAGTAAATGAAAGGGTAATGAAGAGAGCCCATCAGACCAAGGTGCGATAAAATTTGTCAAATTGCTGTTAAAAATGTCATAGCAGGGTCTTAACTATTGCAGGGGAGTTAAGGGGTCTGATCCCTCTAATTGAGACCCCCTTCCTTGAAGCGATTTCAAAGTTAAGGGACCGTCTTAAAAGTTCATGTTATCTACAACATATACAACATGTTGAACTGCAAGAACGTTGATTGGTAATCTAACCTATGAGTTACCTAAAAGTTGAATCTTGGGTTATACATTTTATGTAACTGTAAGTAGATGGTTATAAAAAATAGGAAAACCACATTTACCTGTGCAACCATATAGCAACAGTAGACTGCTCAGACACTTTTGTCAAGATCATAATTGTACTGAAAACGGACAAAACATAAATGTCATTATTTCTTGACTATAGATTTACAACAAATGTTGTACTTTAACGCAAAATTCTTTTCTGCTTTTGCTAAGATCTTTGCATTGACAAAAGACTTGTTGTGCTAGAAAATTCTGACAAGTCACTTTATGTTTGCATGCTAGCCATGTCTATTTATTTATTTTGTATGCTTTAGTAGCATAGAGGTGCGATTGTTACAAAAGCACTATTCAAGAGTTCTATTAATGCTTTTACCAAGCCAGTCCCTTAAAGAGCATTGTCCCTTCAGGCTATGTGAACAACTTTCACTAAATATCAACTTGCTGCTGTCTAGGGACAGAAATGCTAAAAAAACAAGCTCTGATGGCCTTCAAAAGGTCTTCTCTTCAACCTGAGTTGAGCAGCCCTTATAAAAAGCATAAATAAAACCTAAAACTTCAATCCATATAATAAAATCAAATTTAAACATTGTTAACTTATCTGTAAAATGTGATATTAAGATCCCTAAGTGTAATTTTTTTGTGTTTAGGTGTCTCAGTTAGGTGTATGAAGAAGAAAGTAAACTATGTTGTAAGAAAAATGGCCGAAAATGAATGCACTTGCACATTACTGTGTATGTGAATATGTACGTTACGGTTTACATTATGATGAATATTATATATACCCCTCTGAGTTACTGTAAAGTGTGAGATAGTGTTATCACCTCTGGAAAGAACTGGGTTCTCTCAGTGGAAAGTTTTCCTGCTTTTGTATCTATAACATGTTTTCCTCTGTGGCTAGGTGTCATGAAAGCTTAATGTTCATTAAAGCAGCGGGGCAATATTTATTTTACGATACTTCTTGCTCAAGAGCATGAACAACCCACTTCTTCATAAATAAAACACGTCAGACCCTTGAAATCAAATGAAATATTTAAGCGCTCGGTGCTGTGAAGATACTATGAATGAATCACTATCACACACATTTACCCTTAAAGAGACAAATCGAGCTTTTAGGTGTCAAATGGAGATTATATATAAAACCAAAAAGAAAATTGTTTGGTAAATCTGAGCCCTCTCTGCTTCATATAATGGGAGTCTATGGGGTCCACCTGTGTAAGAGTTCCTAAAGCAAATGATTCCTAAAAAGCTGCTCCTGGTCACATGTTGACGTTTTGTGAAGTGACTCGCTCGATATTTTCATAAAACTGAACGTCAAATTTAATAATATTAGCCATAATATGCAGCCTCTGCACACAACTAAATCTTCTTTTTGTAGTATTTGGTGGCGGATGGCATACCAGTGTCTGGTAAATTTGAGTTTTTGGCTGAACTATCCCTTTAACTTACACACTGTAAAAAAAAGGAAAATGTACCGGTAATTTTCTGCTCTTTTTCTTATATATTTTTTTTTTTTTATGGACATTTCCATTATTGCTAAGACACAAACGCTTTTTATAACATCTATACAGAAAATAACTGCATATTTTGCCTTATTTTCAGGGATTTTTTTTAAGTTTGATTTATAAATTGACGTAATTTGACTCGTAAAAATGACGCAGAAAGTAACCAGGAATTCTATGATTCATTAAAATGTTACCAATAATATTGGTTATGATCTGTTTGCTTGACCAATGGCGTATCTGGTTGTAAAGTATCTACGTAGGGAATACAGTTTCCGGGTCCAAGCCTCCACTCATTTCAAGTGACGGTACAATTTAAACAGCCGTTTATGTGCACTACCACAGTCTTGCAGAATCTCCAAAATCAATATTTTTATAAATTGTAAAAATTAACCGGTGTCTGGACATCTAAGATTTCACTATGAAAGTAAAGTTTAGGATCGGGTTTTTTGATAGCTTTACCTCAAACCATCAGTGTATTTCAGCATTTTTAGTTCTTTGCCTAGCGCATGATTTGAAAGAGGTACATTTACTGTCCTTATATGGTGGCGCGTGACGTCAGTCTTAACAAGCGGGATAGTGTTTAAGAAACCTTTTTCAAAACAGATCAGAATCATTTTTGCATATCCTGGCATTTACTGATAACCGAGCTGCATAGCAATGCCTTTATTTAACCACCTTTGCAGAATAAAAAGTACTCTGCTGTTTTATTCATACACGATGACAGTTACCCTATTCCGAATTAGCTCAAAGTGCACACTTTTCTTTTAAAATGTGCCCACAGTTCCAAAAATATACATGTTAAATGATATTCATAAGGTCAACCGTGGATAATCTTAAATAGTACATGCTTTATGCACTGTTATATTCTCAATTATTCCTGCAGTACTCAGAGAATGTCAATGGAGTTAGACTGTAATTCTGGATCTTACGGTGTAACGGTTCGGTCTGGCTTGCGAAGTGCAAACAAAAGATGCATGTGTTTGATATTTTATCCTGCAGATGATGGTTGGATATTTTGAATGTCGTATTGTAATGAAGCATATGAGTTTATGCATGCCTTCATGCATCTGTGATTTACTGTGTGCCTGTATGACTTTGCCATTGTCTCATCTGTAGTTTGCTGCCAAGCGTGTTGCATTTAAGATGTGATATTAATGACCAAAACAGAGCCGAATAGCATTGGTATACTCACCCAAACAGTCATCGCAAACTAGGTCAGATGCAAATGCTCAGCGCTTTCCTCTGGATAACCAGAGATGTTTTGAATTTCGCAAAATTTTAGATCCATCGCAGAGGTACAGTTAGCAAGCTGAGAGAATAGCATGTGTTGGTAAACAGGATTTAATTTTTGTTGTCAATCAAATTGTACGATCCCAGTAGATAAACTCCGAATAGCACAACTTAAACCGAATATCCCTGACTTGCGTCTGAAGAATTTGACGGTTGGAAAGCGAACCAGACGTTTTGAAGGATTAGCGAAAGGCAGTCAGTCATTGTAGGAACTTCCATTTACTGTTATACCCAGCAGGAGCCCTGAATCTCATACCGTAACAACAGATCTAATCCTCAAGACTGTTTACAGCAAAAATGACCCTCCTGTTATATTACACCCCTCGTGTCAACAGATTTAGACATTTAGAGACCGGCTTTTTTCTAAGGCATTGTTAGGTGTGCTGTGAAATTCTAAAACTGCCAGTTAGTTGACAGCGTGGAGTCTGTAGGATAAGAAATGCTGAGAAAGTTTTCATTACGCAGCTTGCAGAGAGCGTGTCCTCTGCAACACTTTACCGCAGGGACTTTAAACTACTCGCCCGAGGGCCACATTCAGCCGGATAGATATTTTCACATACGTTTTAAAGGGATAGTTCACCCAAAAATATTTTTTTTGTGATAAAATAATACAAACGATTTACAGAAAATACATTATAGCCCAAAAACAGTGGAGATGGAAAGAAAAAATCATAGAAAGTAGGAAAATGATTACAGAAATACTGTAAAGAATGTTGTCTTTTGGATATAATATTTAAACTTAATTGATAATTTTGCTATAACAGTTTATGAAAATCTGCAATTTTTACCTCTTTCAGTGATATACGTCGCACTAATAAGAGTCGTTGACAAACATACTGTACATGTGTCCTGTGGTGTGACAGCAACAATTGAGAAAACAAACGTAATAATATATTATTTTATATTATTCATATTTATAATATGCCTTGGCATAATTTTTTTTTGCTGTCAGACCAAAGCACGCATTAAGGTTTGTTTTTGTCAACTATCCACATAAGCGAAGAAAGGAAATGATGACAGAATTTTGGGTAACCAAACATTTTTATTGGTACAATGTTTGTGAAGTGTTTAAATGTGACTAAAAAGATGCGATATCTCTGTGGTTTTAAGGTTTTCTTTCTCAGAAAGTTTTAATCTGTTTTTTAACATTAGATTTAAGCCGAGGTTTGGCATTTATTGTCAACATCTCTACAAACTGCACTTTGTTGGCAGGATGGGGTTTGTTGATCTGCACCGTAAAGAGCTGATGAGAGTGTGTATGATGTGCTGACCTGTTGCTGCAGCCCTCGGGGCCGCGTGGAGAGATCAGAGACGGGAAGATGGCTTTACTGGACCCCTACTGAGCCGCAGGTCCCCTCCATCATCTGTGTGTGTTTGCTTGAAACTTGCTGACACTTTCCAGAATCATCTCTGATAAGGAAACTAGAAAGGTCGGCTGAATTTTAGGTGGTTACGTAGGGCCATTATAACTGACACGGATGTAGGGTTAGGCTTATCAGTTGCACTTACAATAACACAAACACGAATTTAACCTTGTCGTGACGTTTTAGTTTTGCAGACACACCTGCACAGGCCACCTTGCGAGGACTTTTCCTCACGGGGGCCGTGAGCAGTGAATCCCCCCTGTGGTTCTTAGCTAATCCCTTCCCGGGTTAATACAACTATGACCTCCTTCAGCTCTGCTCGGTCTGATCCTATCTGCTCTCTCTGGCCAAAGTGAACTTCAGTTGATTTCAAAGCTCTGCCACAGCAGTAATATAACCCAGAGGCGAAGCGCAGAGCAGCAAGGCCAATCTGATAGCAGGAAAGACGCCCATTTGCCACGTCCTGTGAGTCTTATTGCAGTCATTTCAGGAGTTACTAGTATATGTGTTTTGGGCGAAGGGGTTAGAGTGAATTTGCTCTATTTTCGGTATTGTGTTGAGTTCCTTTTATACGTCTTGAGGGGGTAAGGAGTTAGAAATGGTGCGATAAATTTCAGCCTGTTTATTGGTCTGGCTATTTATTGGGTTTGAGCCGAAGTGTGTAAATTCTGCGCCACCAGCGGCTCAAAACTAAGTTGCAGGAATTGAAAAATATATAAATGAATTACAATACTAGTCAAAGGTTTAGGGACACTCACTTTTTAGTCATACTTTTTCACATTTCCGAATAATATGAAGCCACATTAAACTATGGAATAACACAAATTTTACTGTGGGAATCAACTATAAAAAAATCCTAAATAAATCAATGTTGTTATGTTTTATGCATATTCCCTTTGACTAGAATTTGTAAAAATAGACTCGGCATTTTATCAAGCAACTGAGGTCTCACCCTCAAATGCTTTTTAGACAGGATTGAGAGGGCTCACTTCTGACATCTTCACATTCTAGGTTCTTGTTGTCTGATTTTTGTTAATTGCATGTCATCAAAAATATAACTTTTTTATAAAAATTACATTTTGTCATTAAATAAATGAATATGTTGGGACGAATATAATAATTGTATTATTTGTCGGAGCCGATGGTCGAGTGGTTTGAGGAGTGACATATGGCACCGGTGCATCCTGGGCGACCAGAGTTCGAATCCCGGCTTGTGGGATATCACTGTCTGTCCTATAAAGGCCAAACACTAAAATAAATCTTAAAATATATATATATATATATATATATTATAGAATTTTCATTTTTTAAATGTTAAAAATTGTAACTTTCCTTATGCTATCTTAACCTTCCTTAATTCCTAGCACCTTGTATTATATAATAAAATCTCTTTTTTATGCTGTTTAATTAAATATTTTACTCCCACATTTGTAACTTTTGATAAAAACATGAACAAATCATGAATAAATGTAAAATAAGTGTAAACACTCAAGAACACACTCAATCAACCTACAAATGACATACAGTTTTTTTTATTAAAATTTTAGTTTTATCATGAAATAAATGTATATGTTGGGACAATAATATTTTTGTCTACAAGAATAAGTTTAGACATTAAAGCATACACCTTCAGATGAAAAGATATTTAAAAGATCATTATAAACATTTCAGTTAATATGCCTGATAATAATAATAATAATTTTAATCTTCCTAAACCTACATTAATTCTCAGTGCTTGTCTGCGTATTATTTAAAACAATCTCTTTTTTATGCCGTTTAAATTAGTAATTTACTCCCACATTTGTCTGTTTTGATAAAAACATGAAAACTAAATGAATAAATGTACATTAAGTGTAAACACTCTTACTGCTCTCTTCTCGTCTTCCATTGTTTGGAAATACTTGCATCAGTGAGAAAAATCAACCTACATATGATTTATAGTTACTTTTCTATAACAGCCTGTTTTTACTTTAGGTTGGAAAGCATTTTAACTTTGTAAAAAATGCCACACAGCAGCTTTGAAATTTCCCACTTACTTAATCACCACACAAGTTACTTTTTAAGCACATTTTTGTGTTTATTGTATATTCTTACATTAATTAATTTATACTGTACAATATTACCTCATGACAGAGTGTCACATTACATATTGTAATATAATATAATGCTAAGCCTTACACGCAATAAGAAAGATGTGTGTAATTGCGTTTCACAGATTAAGCTTTCGGTTTTGTGTGCCTAAGGCTATCTGGCATGTTTACATGCCCATTCATGCCACGTGGCACCCCGGGCCATGCATCATTCCATGTGGCACTGTCATCTTTGTTGACATGGGCACCAGTGCAGTCTCCTGCTGCGGAAACCCAGTGTACGTGATGAAGCCAAAACGACCCTGACGTGGGATGTGCTTGGAGAACATTCCCTGCAACAGCTGAAGACACGGACAGAAGCAAATGTGTTACTGGATTGTAAAAGTAGGTTTCAGATGGGAATGCGCTGCAATCGCAGCGTTAAGCTAAATAGCTTTGGGTATTATTCAAATGAACCTCCCCTGATATAACCTTATGATGATAGACTAGAGACTGCAAGACCTTCCAGTCAATGAGGAATTGCAGTTTTATTTAGTCTTCACAATGTAGTTGAAATTAGGTCAAACCGTCTACTATGTGATTTTTTATTATTGTTAGATTATATATATATATTTTAAGTTATATTTCAGGGGCTTTTTCATGCCTTTAAAGGTAAAAGAAAGTGGAGAGTTGATAGGAAAGTGTAGGGCAGAGACAGGGGAGCTGGACCGACAAAGGTCCGTAGGGACGTGATTCGAACCTGGGTCGCCATGAACGAGCTAACATTGTGAGAGATTTGCAAAAAGAGGAAGCACAGAGCAGTTTGATAGTTTGCTTTCTTAAAGGGATACACCACCCAAAAATTTATGTTATCATTTACTCACCCTTTCGTTCTAACCTGTATACATTTCTATGTTCTGCTGAATACAAAGAAAGTTAAAGAAAGTTCTTGGCCATAGTAGGAACAATTATTGCATTATTTTTTTCTGTTTAACACAAAATATGATATTTTGAAGAAAACAAACAATTCTGGAGCGCATCTGTTAACCTTTTTTTCTTTTTTACTATGGTAGTCAATGGTGTCCCAGAACTGTCAGTTGCAAACATTCTTCCAAATATATTTTTTAGTGGTTGCTGTGGAAATGCTGCCACATGTATTCTGCTTCACTACTTACAGCAAATATAACTCTTACATTTATAATGTTTGGTGAAGTGAGGATTCTCATAATTAGGATTTTAGAGGGGCTGACAGCTTTATTACATTTTTTTGGAGGGGGGTCGAGATGAAAGGCAGGGCCTTGCAAAGCATATATATCATCAGTACATGAGGTTGCATGGGATGACTTTTTCAACTTGAAATACATTTACAATGAACTGCAATGCACTAATGCATAGGTTTGTATACAGACATCAGAAGATACAAGCAAAAGGAAGGCAGTATGGATATGTGGTTGCCTGCATATTTCAAGTGTTCTGACTTCCAAATGATTCAGTCATCATTACAATGAAAAGCTGCAGATCGCAAAGTTCACTTGTCTTCTCTTGGTCTGATGTGCCGCAGTAATGAAAGGCCGGAGAGACACTGTTAGCGTTGGATTTAAAGATGGCCGAATGGAGATCCATCAGGAAAATCCCAGTGCACTTGGCATTGCTCTCTGTTTGTGTGTGTGCTTCAGTCTGGTCGCTCTGTCTCCAGGGCAGATTATTGCTGCTGCCACGGTGCGCTGGAGAAATTGAGCGAATGAGGACCAGCATTTGAGAAATGCTTACCTAATGTGGCCTGGGACCAAACAGAATCATCCGAGGGGGTGAAAAAAACCTTTTTAGTGAGTTATAAATGTGTGCGTATGTGGATATGTAGATATCACTTTTAGTTTGGCACGTGTCACCTTGGTTTATCGGAAATAATGTTCGAAAGGTCTAGTATATGAAAGTTAGCAGGATCTAGAGATGGGGTTTCGATTTGCAACCAATGGCTCATTTCAACGCTCACTCCTCCCTTCGAAGTACCACGTGGCTAACACAGGACTAAGATGTTGTCACCTCTTTGCAGAAAGAGATAACGTATTTGTAGAACACTCTCAAAAACATGGGGAATTACACAAAAGGGGACCCATGGTGTATATAGATAGAAATAGTTCACTCTAAGGTAATAAAAACATAACACTTCATTACGTAAGGTTTTATACACCTCTGAAGACATAGTTATGTATATCATATGGCATTTCTGTTAATAGATCCTCCAAAAAATGACAAATTGGACCAAATTGTTAGATCGTTTCTGGGGCCCCTCATGCTGTTCGGTCTCACAATAGGTGGGCTTAAATGCATCAGAGGTGTTAAAGTTAAACATCTCGCATCCAGACATATGTGCGAAAGTAAGCATTGCAGTGTACAATGTAAACACCGCATGCGCTTTGTTTGCCGAAGCACTCCTGGAAAAGCACAACATGCTATCTTTCACAATCACCTCCAAGGGAGCCATGTTTACTGTTTACAGCATCTCTGATATCAAGTCGCTTTCTTTGGCGAGACCTTCACTGTTATTGTCTCGCACACAATCTGTCTCGTCCTCTAATTGCATCTTTTCTTTCGGTGCTCGCTCGTGAATACTAATGCACCTGGACGCCAGTGTACGAGTGCGGTGGGCTTCCGACGTGAGACGGTAAAGAGACATGTTTGGATTTGTGTTTTTGGGGTCAGCATGAATTCATGATTCATGTTTATTTTTGGTGTCGACATGGTTTCCAGGTTAAAGGCTTATAGACCAAGAAATCTTTTAGCAAGAAATTGGGACTTAAATATGTTTTTATTAAAGAACATTGGTAGTTGAGAAATAAAAAGTAGCCTACATGTGTCCTATGGTGTGAGAACAATGCATATAAATCTTATATTATATTATATTATATTATATCATATAAAAGAACATATTACTTGTCACACAATAGGACACATTTAAAGACATTTCGGTTTTTGATCAATTACATACATATCAGTATTGAAAACTATTTCCGTAACTCAATTCACAGCGATAACTTTATAATAATGATTTATAATTGAGCTGCAACGTTTGAAAGTTTATATATTTCTTATTCACATTGCAAATAATACTTACTAAGTCTACAGTGAACAAGCATGTCAATATAGCGTTGTTTGTAACTGTTAACTGTTTTTTATGGCTATTATAAATAGTCTTCTTCTTTTCAGACCCACACACATTTCCCCCGGGCTACATTTAGGTCAACTCTGAGATTTTGCCAACTCCGTAAATTTGACGTGTCACGCAGTGCTTGTATATCTCTCTCCGTCTGTCTTTCTCCCTCTCTTTTTCCCTATTCACTTCTTCTTTCTCCTTTCAAACTGATGCAATTCTCCAGCACTGATTTAACGCCGGCGCACCTCAGCCTCCACCCTTATCATCCTCCTCTCTATTCTATCAGCACGGGATGTTGGATAGAGGGAGGAAACAGATTAATAAAAGAGTAAGAGGGCGAAGCGTTGCAATTGGGGTGTTTTGAAAGCGCAGGCGTGAGGGGTTCCAGTCTTGAGTGTAAGCATTGCTAATTGTGCGCTGGGGCGAGCGCCTCATGTATTATGGATTGTGTGCGTATAGATAGAGGGCACGTGGAGAAACTACAGACGTCTGTCCCAGTGTGAATCTGCTTTTAAAGCAACGCCTCCGCTTGAGATTAAACAGCCTTGAGGGCTCAGGGACCCCGGGTTTACGCCCGTGTTTTCCTTTTCTTGTTGGATTATCATTCGTTTGTTGATTCACTCGCTCCACAGGTATCATTGATTTTTCCTTGAATGACACTTGTGTGTGCGTGTGTACGCATGTGCGTATGTGTGCCATCTATGTTTCCACTAGATAAATTCAGCTGTTCTCAGAACAGGATGTTGTAATATAATCAGGTATCATTGTTCAGGTTGAATGAATAAAAAGTAAAAAAAAAACTGTAAGGGAACATTTACATTTATGGATTTGGCAGACGCTTTTATCCAAAGTGACTGTGGATTCAATCCATACATTTTTATCAGTATGTGTGTTCCCCAGGGAACGAACCCTGAACCTTTGGCTGATAACCCAATGCTATACCAACTGAGCTACAAAAATAATTATTTCCCTTAAATGTAGGAAAAACAAGTATAGTTGGTTTGCACTGTCCTTATGTTTTGGTAAACACATTATCCCTATAATGAAAACAATAAAATCTGCACTACTGAAGTATATAGCTTTGTCCATCAGTACTCACGTGCAAACAGGACCCTGCAATGTCACGGAAGAGTGCTTTCCAAAGGACTGGGTCTTGTGATTGAAATCAATGGGTCGAACAGTGAGTATTTCCTAAGTCAGAGGACTTACCTGAGGGCACAGAGCCGCTGTCTGCACTGACCAAAAAGCCCATTAGTGATGCATATGAATGAGCTACAACAGCGAATAAAGCAAACATACCCTATTAAAAGAGCTCAGCCGTACGCCATAGTGAACTGTACATTCATTCTCTTTAAATAGACCCTCGACTTTGCATGATCTCCTTTCCATCTCTTCCTCTTTATCCAAACACAAATCTCATCTAATTGTAAATGACCGTTTAACCGTGGGGCTTCACAAGGTCGTCACCTTCAGGCATCACAGATATGTCAACAAGGCAAGACCCTGTTCATTAAGTAGCTGCCGAGCCTCGTGGGCAAGATGCATCAGTGAGTTGTGTTGATATTTAAGTCTCACTCGTGACCCATAATGCTTGATACAGTAGATTCTGTTGGTTTACAATAGGAAAACTACTGACCCGTGATGAATTCCTTCATCATTTACTCACCCTTATGTCTTGAAGATATTTTGAAGAACGTTGGTAACCAAACAACATTGGGCCCCATTGACTTCCATTGTGGAGACATAAAACATTTCTCAGAATATCAGAATTGTACCATTCACATCCAAAGAGCCGTTCTGTTGTGTAGAAAAGGTTCTTTAGACTATAGAAAGATAAGAATTATGTTAAATTATGTCATTGGCTATAGTTTCCTTACATATTACAAAAGTCCTTCCAGATTTGACCATTTTTAAACCCATGTGTGTGCTTAAATCTCTAAAATTAGTTTCATAGACAAAAATAGAATTGTGCAAATATAAGCTTTTTCCATTATTATCTAAGATTTAATTTAGTAAAAATGTCTTTGAAATTGATGACTTTGACTAAATACTAAAATTAGCAGCTAATAAGAGCAAAGAGTAGATGGAAACTACTTCAACATTGTTTGAAAAGCATCTCAGGGTGAGACCTTAAAGGGTTGCTGCAACAATGTGTCATGCATTCTGACTTATTTACAATGTTAAACGTGCTGTCTTCACATGCTTAACATGGTCAACGTATTACGTAGTATTTCTGTTCTCAAAACACTCCCAAAGCGATCGAACAGGTTTCGGAAAGTTTTTTTCTAACATATAAAACTGTTTTGTAACAAATTTTCTTAGTCCCTTATTGGACAATTCTCCCGGAAAACAACGCAGCCCGCCCACGCAGCAGAATGGAAAGCAGGAGAAGGAGCTTGCGCAGACGTCACTTTCACTTGTGTGCAGGAGAGAGAGAGAGCATATGCTCGCGAAGTTCAGCTGTTTGTTTGTTCACTGCGTTTGGGTGATGGGTGTTATATAAATGGTGAATATAACACTGGGTTTGGAGATCGTTTGAAAATGATATATGGACATGAACCGCATACGGTGAGTGAAACTGATGTCTGTGTTTTGTTGACAATGTGCTTTAGTTCAGCCTACCCCTCCCCCCCGCACGCACCGTATGATTTCGGAAGTAATCGTACAGCTGTATCTATCTTTTATAAATGTGATCAAACTTAATACTCTTCGAAGGTACGAAGTATGCAATACTACTCTATAGTTACTCAAGAATTATATGAGATTGGCAGAAACCCCATGTGTTAGTACCGCTTTAAAACCTGCTTGATAGAATAGAAAGCATTTCAGATTTTTTATCGCAAAAGAACCTTCATAGTTTCCTTTGTGTTATTTCATGGTTTTGATCAGCTTACCATTTTCATACGGTACATAGTTCTTTGTTCTTGGTTGATGTTGAACTGGTTCTCTTATGGCAACAGGCTATGAAACTCATCATGTGTCCGATTGAAGCCTTTATCAAATGCGTATTCTTAATCAATCATGCTATAAAGACCCCTCTAAATAGCAAACCAGAGACTGTGACAAACTGAACAAGATCTATTAATAACAGTGTTAAAAAAAAAACATTGTGTTAATGTCAGGTCAAGGCTTTCACCCATGCTCACCTAAGTGCAAGGCCAACTATATCCTCATCCCAGAGCTTCTGTATGAGGTGTCCATGTCCTCCCTCACCAGGGCAACCAGAAGGTCCATAAAAAAAAATTGGCAGCTTAGTCAGGCAAGCATTCCAGCTCTGTGGAAATACACAAATGATTTGAACCATTACCTGTGTGGGTGTTTGTGTGATAGTAATTTAAAGTACATTTTTACATTTTATGCATTTCACAGACACTTTATCACTATGCATGTTTCCTGGGAATCCAACCCATGACCTTTGCGTTAATGCAATGCTCTACCAATGTAACTACAGAAAAGTTAAATGTTGTGTTTGCTACTATACCTATGCACGTTCAGATGTACAGTATGTAGGTGTATAACACAGGTAACCATGTGCATTCATTTGTTCCTCCCATGTTTTTTCAAGTGGGTGTAGGTATTCATGATTGCCCCTGTCGACAATTTTCACAACTTTCAGTTTATTAATTGTTTTTTGCAGCGAGCATCTTCGTGTGGCATGCAGTCGCTCGTGTTCTCTATCGCACTGCTTCCCTCGCCCTAGTAAAATAACTGTTTTTCTACCTTCTTGCACTTCTTGTTTTCTCTAGTTGGATGCTGCAATGCTGCATGACAATAACAAGCTGGAGTGCGTGTCTGGCTGAGACTAATGCCTTCAAACACAGCTTTCTGCACTTCTCCTCAGGGACGCATCTTAACCATCCTCTAAAGACACCCCTTGTCTGTGCATAATCCCCCCGAAAACACGCTCGCAGGAGCGCATAGGCCATTTTGGTTTTATGTGCAGTCTCGACTGCAAAAATAAGATAATGGTATGTCAAAAGACAGGTTAAAAGAACTTATGTAAAGGGGTCATATAGTGCGAACACGTGTTTTTCTGTGTCTTTTGGTGTGTTATAAGTTGCCCATGCATGTAGTAGAATCGTAAAATTGCAAAAATTAAAGTGTCGGAACAAAAGATGCATTCTATCTAAAAGCGAATGCTCACCAAGAGCTGCCTGAAACGCCTCGCGGAACCACTACCCCACAAATCTACATCAGTTCATGTTGTGATTTGACTTAGATCGCCCAAATGTAAAACCAAGTAAGGTGGGTGTAGCTGTCAGTACAGTTGCTTTGGAACCTGACATTCCAAATATGGTAAAAGGTTTTACATTTCCATCCAACGCTGGCAGTATACCACCAATCACTATGCACTAGGTAACTGGTCAATCATAGCACACCTCACTTTTCAGAGTGATGAGCTTTGTTAAAAATCTGCGCTTTTAGAGAGGGGGTTCAAAGAGGAGATACAAACATGCACGGTATGTGGAAAATACAGCGTTTTTGAACCCTAAATAGTGTATGTTGCATTACATCTCAAACAAACGATAATATTCGTTTTAGCTGTGTCATATAACCCCTTTAATGTTATTTTTTATTGTCCAGGTACTTGTTGCTGTTTTTTGATGCTAATGTTCAATTAGTTGCTTTTTTATTATAAATTATTTACCCTCGTTTAGATTTAAGCATCAGCTGTATTACTAAATGTAAATCTTTAGTGCTGTTTGCTGAAGAAAGCAGGAATGTTACTATTGCTCATACATAGGTTTTGGAACAAACCTCTTTGAAAAGTAGGTTATTACTATAGTAAAAATTTACTTTGTTTGATGCATTGATTTACATTTTTATAACCATAATTTTACTGTACATTTCATGGGTAAAATATGGCTGCTGTAGTGAGACGGTAGTAAATGTTTGGTTTTATTGCAAATACCACAGTTAAACGATGGTTGGTGTTGTAAAACCATGTTTGAATTTCGTAGCTAGTACACAGAATATTATATAGCTGAAGAAGTTATTTAATAAAATTAAGGTTTTTTTACACTTTTAATTTTCCTAAGGTGTAAGCTTATACTGTACTTCTCCAAATCAGCAACCACATAACAATACGATAAAAACCATAAAGAACACCTTAATGCCCTGGCAACGACCCAAACACGGTAGCATGCTGACCACTTATAATTTTTGCTTGCAGAAAAAAATATAGTTGAAGTGTACTATTGCGTCAGGGTCTAAAGGAAGAACGGCAAATCATTTACAACAAAGCTCAAATTGGACTCGGTTCAGAGAAGTCGCTAAATTATAAACTTTGTTATCTTGAATAAAACAACGTCATTTTAACTGCTTCATGTGTTTGTAGTAGTTTTGTCTCTTTCTTCTACACACAAACATAGACGCACAGCGTATAATAATAATTAAGATATTAATAACTAATAATCATTAAGTAAACATTAACCCCTAAGAATTTTGGGTCACATGTGCCGAGGTCGTGTCAGGTGACCGTGCAACTCACTTATTTATCCCAAAGGCATCATTACGTTCTCTCTTTGACACACACGCTTCTTCAAACACGCACAATCGCGGAGTTAATCAGTAAGCAAACATTACGGACTCTTTGAACTTCACATGCACCTTCTTTCAGTTTCTCTCTATTCTATCTCCGTCCCATATTTATCCATCCCATACATGCGCTGACAGAAGAGTGTGGGCCAGAGTTGAGGCTGGGAGCCAAGCTCTCTTCTTGTCAATTAAAGCTATCAGGCCGCACACTGGCTCTTTAAGTGAGCCAAAGTTCAGCTGAAGGGCAAAAACTTTGACTTCCAGTGGCAGTCATGTGGCTGGGCAGCCTCCTCGCGAGCCCCTTATCTGATTCCACTCCGCCAAAGCTGCTGTTGACAGCACAGAGCCGGTTTGAAGAACAGCACGTCCATTCTCTGAGACGCCCTCTAATCATAGAGACAGCTTTATGTTATTATATCCTTCATGTATTTGCAAAGATTCTCTCAGCTGCTTTCCTGTAAGAATTTTAATGCTGACAAGGCGTGTGACCCATCGGCGTAACCTCATTCGAAGAAAAACTTCATAGAAGCCAGCTGGAGGGCAATAGAAAACTTTACCAACACAACACCCAAAAGGAATATGTTATTTTCAGAGGTTCGCTTAAGTCTTAGATGTCTCTCCTAAAATTGCTTTAGAGAAACAAATGAGATTTAAAACTATGAAGAGGTAAAATAATCTGGATTTGGGTCAATTTGATGAGAAATGTTTGAGCTCATGTTGAGATCTTCAATAATATTGACTTTTGAGTCTTAACTTGGCAAATCCGAGCTCGCTTTATGACAATGTTGAGATCTCTTATAAAACTGTAATGGAGACATTTCTCACTCTTTTTCTCACAAAAAATATCCGAGACACGGATGAGACATGATCAGAAGTTTCCATTTGCTCTCCATGTAATCTCACTGATGTCTAGGAGAAACAATGGAGATGTTAGAAAGATCAGTCACTGTTCTTTCTAATGAAACTCTAGGGAGAAATAGAAAGTTGTTTTGTGAGTCACAGACTCACGCGAATCAAATGAAATGCAAGCCAACGCAATTCTCATCATGTCTAGGGTGGATAAAGTTCCACAAATATACTTAAGCAAATACGCAAATCGCACAAACTCCAAACTACACGGCCTCAAACTCAATTACTCAGATACTTAACTAATCACACAGACGCGCTCGCTTCGATACACACTCTGATGGCTGATGCGCCCAGAAACAGACATAATGTTCCTCGAAACATCTACCCCCCTCGGCTCTGTTTTTGCTATTTAAAACAAAAATGCCCGGCTTCGTGCTGGCGCCACGGCAGGCAGATTACGCACACAAAGGTTTGAATTGTTAATCTGGCAACCCACGCTTGCAAGCGGTGGGGGGAGATCTCGCACGAGCTCCGCAATCGAGCTTATGTTCTCGCAATGGGGAGTCAGCAGTCTCCAACTGCGTACTCTGACTCACCAACGCCAGTGCAGGGCCAATAACGCTGCAGTCTACGTCGTACCTAGAGAACATTACGCCACGAATCTGCGTGTCCTGTGAGAGCCGCAGTGGAAAGATGCATGTGGGGGACGGGAATTTGCGTGGCTCGGGTACAGCGTGTTACCGAAAGAAGATGATAAAAATAGTGACTCAGAGTGTTTTTTTTTTAAGTTCTGCCTAAAATGAAAAATTGTGTCCTCATTTACTCATCTTCTTGACGTTACAAACCTGTAAGACTGCAGAAACTCTAAAGAAGATATTTCGAAGAATGTCGTTAACAGAAAACCGTCGGTCCCCATTGAGTTGTATTGGTTTTGTGTCCATACAGTAGAAGTGAATGGGGACCAACGTTTTTGGTTACCAACATTTTTCTGAATATCTTCTTTTGTCTTTTGCAGAAGAGAAAAAGTCAGACATGTTGAAAATGACAAAAAATTGAGTAAATGATGACAGAATTTTCATTTTGAGGTGAACTACTTCTTTAAGGAAAATGCACAGAAAAATCACAGATGAGGTCTATTTAATATCACAATTATTTCTCCAAGAAATCAATGAGATTAAATGAAGAGCAAATTAATTGATGAATTAAAAGATATTTCTCTCATTTGCAATCGTAATTCATTATTATTTAAGATCTCAATATGAACTCAAGCATTTCTCATCAAATGTACCCAAATCCAGATTATTTTACCTATACAATCTACATTCATTTTGTTTCTATTTTTTCCTCCAAAATAATTTTAAGAAAACCATCTTTTAGCGAACTCTAATTATCAACATGTACGTGCCACTTTAAAAAGTGGAATGCAAAAGTCTTACTACTAATCACTTATGTTGATATCCAAAGTGAAACCCGAATAGAAAAAATATTGTATGTACAGTACATGAACTCTTATACTCCCTCAGGCTCAATTTGTTACCGCTCTTTCATCTGACACGTTTTCCTAATTGCCATAAGAGGTCCAGCCCAATATTTATTCCCATATGCTGGCAAGACCTATTTTTTGCTTCCTTATATCTATAACTCAGATTGCCTTGCGGGACTACTAAACACACATTTGGGCACACCGCGGGGAAAGACCGCAGCTGTGAGGCCTCTTAGCAGGGCTTTGGCATCTTAAATCATGCCAATCATAATGTAATAAAAAAAGCATCAGTCGTACCAATAGCCAAAGGGTGGCTCACACCAGCAGGGTACTAGCATCACTGAACAGACCTGCGGTGTTTGAAGACTCCCATCACAATTTGCTACTTGTTATTGTAACCCTTACAAAAAAAATAAGTGTATTCAAGTGTGCTATTAGTATACAACTTAACTAAACTCAAAATAAGTATACTTTCAATCTACTTTTTATGTACATCTAAGAAATACATATAAACACTATCGGTCTTCCTATAAGTTCTGACTTTAAGTTAGTATAATTGCCATAAAATGAATGATATTTAGTTTACCCAAAGTTGACTACATTTAAGGTATACTCAAAAGTACACTTTAATAAACCAAATGTGGGCTGACTCAGTTCTAATTGGTTTTAAAATTCTTCAAAATATTCTGCTGTTGCATTAATATTAGTATATGAAAACCAAAAGTGGGCCAATTTAATGTCAAGTGGCTCTGAAATAGTACCCTTGAAATGCTATTGCACTGATATTAGTTAGTATAGACTATGATGCTACAAAAGAGAAATTGAAACTTAACCCAAGCTCCTCTGACAAACATTAACTGCGAGTAATTAAATATTTGGGATATTATGCAATCTAAAGTATGCATGAACTGACATTAATGCTATCAAACAGGAGAGCAGCAGAAACAACTGCGTCACATGACTAAAAACATGTCATTGTTTTTAAACCCCTCCGTTTTCCTCATCCACACTACAACGCGAAAACGCCATTTTCAAATGTATCCACTTCCTAATGTGTTTTGGAAAAGCTCCGTTTTCGATGACAAAAATGCCATCTCAGTGTGGATGAAAGGCCAAATCGGAGAGAAAAATTCAAAGGAAATTTGTATTTCAAAGGAAAACACATTAGTGTGGATAGGGTCTTAGACAATGCTAATGTGATTGTGTTTTTGCACCTACATTACAGTGTATGTTAATCATTTGGGAGCATGGTATATATCAAAGTATCATGGTTTTTCTGTTGTATCAAATATTTTCATCTAACCTATGGCCTTGGAAATATATAATTTATATTGACTGTAATTGTCCCAGTGGTGGTGTCCACTTCATCTGGATGGGGGGTTCTCAGATGAGCTCTTCCTAGTCTGTTAATCAATAAGCCAGCAGAGGTCCCGGAGGTCAAATGGTGACGATAAATACACAAGATCTAATGATGGAGCCTGAAGATGGGGGATGGGGGATTTCTTATTTCAACTGTAAATGTGTAACATTCAATACCATGGACACTGAATCTCTATATGGTGAGTTCATAAGAAAATGTATGTAGTTTCTTTGAAGTTAAAAACATCCGCAAAAGAAAATGCATACCATTAAAGATTCTACATTTATTGTTATTGTTTTACATAGAATTAACAATTCATTTTAAAGGCTTTGTGCAAATATGATCATTTTCCACTCTCTTTGACATTTTACTACTCAATCTATAAGAAGACTCTTCGCGTCTACAGAGGGATAATTACACAAAAATGAAATTCTCCCATTACTAACTCTTCCTTTTTTATTTCAAACATGTGTGGCTTTCTTTCTTCCGAACATATTTTGAAGAATATAAGGAACCGAACAGTGATGGTACCCATTGACGTGCATTGGTTTTGTGTCCATACAGTAGAAGCGAATTCTTCCAAATATCTTTTCTTTGTGTTTTGCAAAAGAAAGTCATATGAGTTTGAAATGTGTAAATTGTGAGAATTTTTGGGTGAACTATCCCTTTAGGAATATCAACGCTGTCTTCAGGTGGTGGGTTTTCTATCAGGCCCAATAGGTAGCGCTTCCCCATTTTGTTAAGGTCAGAAGGAAATGATTGATAAAATAAATATAAACATGCATCATTTATATACTGAAATAATGTTAGGTCTTTAAAAATTTAGGAGTGATATCCAACTTTCTCTTTACTTCACCATAAGTGGGCTTACCAAAGTTCTGATTTGCATTTGATATTGTGAATGTGGGTGGGCATATGTTAATGTGCTTGACACAAATTTTGCTTTTGAGTTTTAATAAATAGTCAGAAGGAAACATACCAAAAGCCTGAAAATTCGAGCTTAACAAATGCATATTTTTTAACAAAAAAAAAACGTTCAGTGTTGTCCATTCAATAAGATTGACATTGAATGAGAAGGAAAATGGACTCTTCCGTTTGAAATAAAATGATTGTTTTCTTTTTGTCATTTCTTTTGCATATCAGGCGCAAGACATATTTTTTTTTCAGACTGATAAACAATGAACAGTACTGCAAATGCTAATTCATAAGGTCGATTCTGGTTTGAAATCTAAGCACCTTTTTCCCTTTCTTTCTCTTTGTTGTATTAAAAAGTAATTGCTTGGTGAAAAAGTGCAACGCCACAGATTTAGGTGTTATTCCACCTCTGCCATATTAAAACTTCACACTCCTAAGAAGGCAAAACTAAAAGAGGTTTGATATTAATAACTTAGCCTTTAGTCCACTGAAAGTCGGGACGGTCATTAGATGCAAAATAAGTCAAACGGTGAAGTAACATTTTTCGAAAGTTGCTAATGTTAGCAAGAGCCTAATACACCCATACGCTATTGACTCGCACACGCAATGGTAACACGTCTAGACATTTCCAGGCACAGAAAAGCCTCATTAATGAATTAAACGCACTGTGGCATCTGTTGAGATTACATCAGAATAGATCTAGATGAGTCGTGGGAAGCTTCGAAGCCCGACATGTTTTATATATTCAGTTTCTGTCAATGTGATATGTCCTGATTCTGTGTTTGCAAAGCTCTTGTCCCAGATATCAAGCCTTTCCACGAATTCTCCGCTCTGATGTTGGTGTACTTTTTAAGAGTTGCGAGCATAAAAAAAGACCAAGAACAAATTGTCTTCGTATGATGAGTTTGTAAAGACCAGGCCTCAAAACTTTTCAGCTGAGCTGGCACTTTCCATCCTCCAGTCTAAAATCGTTTCTAATGGTCTTCTTTTTGGTTGGCTTGTTTGTTTTTCGAGTTGGCGCCCCTCAAAGTTTCTTTTTCCGTTCGTCCCATCTTGGTGCTCAATCAAAGATTATCTCCTCAGCCCATAAAGAGCTTTGTCACTTCTAGATGTCTAATTCTGATTGAGAACCCTCCCTCCTTCTTTTTGCCACCCTTTTTCCCCCAAACTAATCCATAGCCTATAGTTTAGCCTTTCATACGAAAGATTACAGAGAAATAGCTATTAAGGCTTTGGTGCTATCAATTCTGATATCGCAAAGCCACTTAAGGGCCCAGCAGACTGGGTTAGGATTCTGGACCCGACTCTGCGAGAGAGAGAGAGAGAGAGAGAGAGAGAGAGAGAGAGAGAGAGAGAGAGAAAGAGAGATGCGAGAGAAGAACGGGAGCATTATCTTGCTTATAAAGATTGAGTATGTGTTATTTGCTGTAGACCTCACTTTGCTCTTCTTTATTAAGATACTTTTTAAAATGTATTAATTCTGTTGTTGACACTCACACACACAGCAAACAAAACAAATGAACAGTGTTATTTTGTTTTCTATTCGGTTGATAGCACCATTCCCAGGCCTCACATTAATGAGACACTTTAGTTACATCTTTACATTAAGCAAGTCCCCGAGAGCACAGTTGGGCGTCTGAATCCAAATAACCAACATAATCTGTGAAATGGAAAGCTATATATGGCCACTTTACTTCAGTTAAGATTCCAGATGAGAGAGGGATGTAGTACATACGCATGTGAGCTCAAGTGCTAGTGCTAACGTAATGGAAGCAAGGCTTGGATTGTCAGGTCAGGCAGCCGGCAGCGGAGCTATGCTCTACCCTGTCTTGTGACTGACTGCTTTGGATGTGTTCCCGATGACACCCTATACCCTTCCGAGTGCGCTACATGTGACATCACCGAGGGAGGGAGTTAGAATTATGCTAGAGGTCAAGCTGTGAGGGAGTAAACTGTTTGGACACAAAAAAACAGAATAGTTTCTTTTCAGTGTTTTGACATATAGGTGAGAAAAATATGAACAAACCCAACCGTTGGGTTAAAATTAAGGTATGCTAGGTTTGGTTTAACACCTGGTGGCCTTAAATTCTTAAAGCAAATGTTATTAAAACCAATGGTTGGGTTCATCCATATTTTACCCAACAATTGGTGAGCATAATATATGGTCTCTGAATCTGGTTAGCAGGAAATCAGTGGCGATCGGGGGCTTCTATTCAGGGGAAGCAGGAATTCTAAATACTTTGTGCATCACGTCAAAATACATGCCTGTTTCAGACGCGTCGAAAGGGTTTATGATAAAAGAGACTCTCACGTTCAGAAGACACCGTGTTAACACTTAACTCTGATTAGACATGAGACTAAGCGAGTATCTAGCATACGCAAGCGTCTCTTTTATTAAAAACACATTCGACGCTTCTGCAGCAGGCACGTATTTTGATATTACACGCCCCACACATGAGGGCTAAAAACATGTTTTGCCGAGCTTCCATTACTGCTTCCCCTAAAGGGGAGTCGTGGATTGCCACTGCAGTAAATACTCTAAAAGTCTAGCCAACAGACCAGGCGGACAAGGTTGACAAACCAGCAAATCAGCTTAGTCTGGTTAAAGCGGGTTTATTTATGAGGGTGTAGTGAAACGTCCTTTGTACTCGACTGTGGAATCAACCTTTGCATTATTATCTCAGAGAGTCAATAGTACATCCATTGGCACTGCATGGATAGTGGGACTGGCACGACTCGCCCAATTAAAAAGTCATTAAGCTCAAGGCAATGACAACGCCTAAGAATAACTTACATTTATGAGCGTTGGCGTCGACGTATTCGCTCTTTGTGCTCTTTATGAGGCTGTCATTTGAAAAGTTCAAGTTCAAATTTTATTTCAGATTTCTTGCTAGAATCACCAAACTCTTAGGTATTAACAAATTTAATTTTTTAACAAAAAATGAAATTTTAAAAGTACACTCTTTGTCTCTAAAGATGAAACAAAATATAGAAACAAATTTGCTCGCCCTCCTCACCTCTTTGTCAATGTTTTTTCTGCAGTCCTATTCACACCGGGAGGAAACTCGATATAAAACCAGTCAATGGAAAATCAGACCGCTCAGTGGAAAAGTACACCATACTGCCATTATACTGAGCTTGATAGCCATTCTATCTTTGAAGGAGGAAAGAGAAATAACGGAATGCAAAAACATTACAGTACTCTGATTTGAAAAGTGGGTAATGGTTATCAGTGTGAGTCTGTATAATTATAGAAGGGTTCTAAACTACCGGGGCACTTGCCAAGATATACTTGTGAGGTTGATTCAGTCCTTGGCGGTGTCTGTAGGGCATTTGTAGAACCTATTTTGGCATTACCACAAAATGCCTGAGAGGTTAGGAGTGGATGTCACATGAAGCTAAGGTACATGTGACTGTTTATCTTGTCCAAATAAAGTATAAAGCTTTCAAATAAATATGTAAGAGTAGCTTAAAGGGACGCTTCACCCAAAAATACAAATTCTGTCATCATTTACTCAAACTTGAGTTGTTCCAAACCTGTATAAATTACTTTAATCTGATGAACACAGAGAAAGATATTTGGAAGAATGCTTGTAACCAAATAGTTTACATTTACATTAAGTCATTTAGCAGATGCTTTTATCCAAAGCGACTTACAAAGCTATAAGGGAGCAGTAAGCGATATGTCATACAGGAGCCATAATACATTAGGTGCCAATACAAAGTTAATAGTTTCAACAAAAGCTAGACCAATAACTGTTGAAAGAAAGAGAGAGCGTTACTGGTTTAGGTTTTTTGGCCACCATTGACTCCCATAGTAGGAAAAAATACATGGATTGTCAAAAGTGCCTCAGAACTGTTTGCTTTCCTACATTCTTCAAAATATCTTCTTTTGTGTTCAACATTTACAAATATTTTTTTCCTACTATGGTAGTCAATGGTGGCCGAGAATTGTTTGGTTACAGGCATTCTTCCAAATATCTTTCTCTGTGCTCATCAGAACAAAGAAATGTATACAGATTTGAGGGTTTGTAAGTATGTATAAGTAAGTATATTATTGGGCGAACTGTTCCTTTAAATAATTATAAATTTGGGAGAATTATTTATTTACAGTTATGAGGTTTTAACGCACAATATCATCACACGTCTGCGTGTGAAAGCATGGATACCTTTTTTAAGTGTGTTAGGCTCTCTTTAAGGGGGCAGACAAAAACAGAACGGGGGGATGGGATTGTTTACTGCTCCAGTTGTCAGATATTGTCAGGCTTATCCTGAATTGAACTTGTGCTGTGGAGCACAACGTGTAACTTACTAATTAGTCTTGTAAAAAGATTGCAAACAAATTCAATAAAACACACACATATTCAAAAACATTTGCAGCTTCATATAGCAGCCTGTCATGTAAATTACAACCCGGTTCCTTAAGCATATCAAAAAAGTGTGAATACTCGAAATAATGTGATATACTTAGTCAAATGGAATCATGTTTTACTTATTTATTGTCTCTACTCACATAATGATTTGTCAATACAAGTATCTTTTTCTTCATTATCTGTCATTGAAATAATGATAATGATGTTCTCCTCTTCCGAAACAACTTTTCATTTATTCTTACATCCTCACACCCTTATTTTTCTCAACCTCTCCCCTCCGACCGCCTGGCTCGTTCTGTTGTGTTACGCCCACATTTCAAGATCTGATCAATAACTTATGGTCTCCTTTTGTTTTTGAATGTCCTTTTACAGTCAGGAATTGAAACGACATCATGCTATTTTACTTATATATTCGGACACAATCCTTGTCCACTTTTGCAACCTTCAGATCAACATAATTAATTTGCTTAGGATTCTTATAAGGTGACACAAATCCGAGGATTTAACTGATAAGCAGAGGCGGCGTCGTTGATTCTGTTATCGGTGAAACCATTATCCTGTTCAATTAAGATGAAGATGTAAATCCCTAAAAGAGGAACGGCTTGTCAAAAGAGACAGGGATTTGTCTTAAACTTAGTAGCCTACAAATCTTTTTTTACTTGTAGCATGTAGCTATCATGTTTGCTCTGTGCCGAAATTTACTGTGCCGCCTGCAGGGGCAGCATTTTGAAGCACTGGAATAGGTTAAGGGCCAGATTTACTATCAGCTTGCAGCAGCGCAAACGTCTCTTTTGGCGTACTGTTGGGATTTACTAAAGACAAGCACTGAAAATTAGCGCTGAAAAGGCATTTTTTTGCGAATGACCTGATTGCGTATGCATTTGTAGGAGTATCCTCTTCAGACGCAAAGTCTATGGGAGGAGAGAATATAAATGAATCACTCAACGCGATATACTAAGGTTTGCGCTCGTCATTGTACAGGTATTTGCGTCTTTATTTATCGCCTAAAAATCCTAAACCCTGTGCTAATTTGTGGCGCTCTTGGTTGTTTACTTTGGTCATTATGGGAATGAAATATTGTGCCTTTGTTTTTTTAATGTGCACCTTGTTAGTAAATCATCCGCAAAAAAATCCATTTCCATATGCGCTTTTTATGAATTTTGCGATGTTTAGTATATCTGCCCCTTTGTTTAATATTCAATCCCATAACGCACTGCAAGTCCAACAAATATTAAATGAATCGATTGCACCGAAGTCAACCAAAATATAAAATGTAGTTTATTCAGAATAAAAAAAGAATTATGCTTTATGAGGCGGCAATTCCGTATGAATTCATATGATGTACAAAAATGTATGATTTTTTTAAATAGGGAAGATGGTATAGAGTGTACTTAAACGTATAAAGAGAACACATTAGCCACCTCGTTAAATTGTTACAAATTTCCATAATATTTTATTGGCTAAATAGATTTCGTAACAAAACTTGTGTTTTGATTAAAAAACAAAAGGCTTATAGTTTTTATAAGGGACTTCGTTACTACACACTGTGCATCCAATTCATCTTGAATAGAAAAAATATAAATATTCTCAGTGATTGATTATGTATTGAGAAAGACCATTGCCGAATACATATTGAGAAGTAGACAAATATAGGGTGACGATTTCACCCTGTGTTGGGTTTGCACTTACGCATTTGGCGTCCTTGTGTTGTACTAATTGCTTCTATTGTTTACCTCATTTGCAAGTCGCTTTGGATAAAAGCGTCTGCTAAATGACTAAATGTAAATGCATTGTCAAAAACATATTGAGAAGAGGCCAAATATAGACTAAACGTCTGGGTACAATCTCACCCTGTGTTGGTTTTCTAATCCTCATCAAATGATGCGTTTTACTGTTACTCTATATAAAGATATCGATATCATCGGTACTCATTGGATTTGCAGCGTATGATGGAGGCATTGCTTGACTCTGATGTGTGCATTTGTAAACGGAGCCCCTGTTGGTATGTCAACAACACGACAATTTAGTGTTTATTGAATCATGGTCGTATATGGGAAGGGATAATTGTAGGAGTTGGTGGCTTTGCACATTACGCTGGTTCATGACTTTTGGAGAAAAAGCGGGCTGCCTTATTAAAGCTCGCTGCCCCTGCTCCTAATCTATTTCTAGGATATCCGAAGTTTCAGCAAACTGGGGATTAGAGCGTTTTTTCCCTTCACAGATTGAGCTTCTGTCCGGCGCTCTTCTTGCTCCCAGATGGAGCCGAGTTGTTTGCGTCTGCGTTTTTTACGGTAGTGCCGGTGTTTTGTCTGACGTATATTTGAGGTTTGTGAGGTCTGGCTTGTAAACAGTTCGCACAATACTCCCTTGTGAGAGGTGTGCGCCTAAACGCAGCCCGAGCGTATTAGCAGGTTTTTGCAACAATTTACAAGGAAAATAATCTATAAAAAGGTCTTTAGTGAATATGCAAAAAACTAGGATGCTTAGTGCAATGATATTATGTACAAACAACGATTCTCATCTCAAAATATGAACATTTGTTTCCATTTGTTTTGGGTTAATCAAGATTAATGCTTTTGACGTGTATACGACATGACACAAGTAAACACGACCCACTCTCTTTTATTGTGTCCTTGCTCATGTGAAATCTGTGCTCTTCAGTAATGGCACCTGTCCTTTCTTGAACATCATCCTGTTGTGGTTATCTGAATTCCCGAGGCACACCACATCTCCTAAAAGCTTTATTCTGTTCAGTTCAGATTTCCTTTGTCTCGGTTTGAAGTCCCCTCGCACGTCCATTTTAGATGATTGAGCCAAGTGAATTTTATTGCAACGAAAAAATATTTGATGATGAAGAACAGTTTGTTCAGTGTCATTTAACTGGTTCTTCCGTATCTGCTCTTAAATACAAATTCTGTAACCATCTACTCATGTTGCCTGAAACTTATACTGTATGCTTTTATTTTGCTTGTGGATCACATCAAATAATAATAATATTCTGCACAAGGTTTCGGTCCAATTGTGCACTACATGAACATATTTGTGTAAAAAAATGTGCTATCAATGGAATAGGAAAGATAGAAAGAATGTCTCATCTAAAAAAATCATTAATCCATTAAAAAATAAAGGTGCAACAGCATTTAGGGCTTTGTGGTTCTATAAAGAAACGTTAACATTTTAAGAACCTTTCTGTTTCTTTGTTGTGGAAAAGATTATGAAAGATTATGAAAAGGTAAGAGAGAAATGGTTCTTTTAGAAACCTTTGACAAAACGTTTTTTTGAAGAACCAAATATTTGTATTTTATTGCATCTCTATGAGGAACTTTTTGTAGCTATTTTTAATAGCTTTAAATTTTCTTAAAATAGTTATTTATCCGCTGTTTTAAATCCTATCTGATTATTAAAATCGAGTAAATATGTTATGTTGTTACCGAATACACAATCTGTACACATAACGCTTGTGTACACAAAAATGACTTTCCTGTTTTCAAGTAAAAATGTCTAAACATTCTTGAATCAAGAAGCATTTTCTTGATGAGCATACTGACCTAAGAAAATAAGTCTTCTTTTTAGTAAAAATATATGAAATTTCAGTGAATGAATTTTTCTTACCCCATTGGCAGATTTTTTTGCTTGTTTTAAGCAAACATTCACTGAAATTTCATATTTTTTCCCCAAAACAAGTCTTATTTTCTTAGGTGATTTTGCTCATTGAGAAAATGTATCTTGATTCAAGAATTTGTAGACATTTTAACTAGAAAACAAGAAAAAAAGACTAAAGTAGAAAGTCATTTTTTTGCAGTGTAGCAGTTGTGTGCTAGAGGATTTGTCACTATCCTGAACTTCTAAATGTTAGTGAACAGTAATCAACATGACAGCAAACACAAGATCTGTGACACAACAGCTGAAGAGATCAAGGTGAAACATGGAGGTCATGGAATGTGTCACAGGTCAATAGACCATCATCCTTAAACCTCTGGACATGTGTGTGAGAGCAGGGCTTTCCTCAGAAGACTTCGCACTTTGTGTAATTAGCGATTTACACTTCCTTCCCTTGTAAGAATTGAGCCTAGTGGAAGATCAAGACGTCTACTGTAATATTGTGTTGAAAGTATGTGAAACATATAGGATCTTGGTAAATCTATGTGTATAGCTACTGTATATCCATACATGAGTTCTGCAACCTCAATAAATCTATGCAAGCTATGTATCAATACAAGGTCTTTCTGGGATTTTCAGCTGCTGGCGTCCTGCAGAGTTGTCAACACATTTGAGATTTTTAAACACTTACCAAGTCTTCAAAACAGAGCTGCTCCAGTCTGGCCAATTGTCACACATGTTGTCTAACATTTGGCGGCGGTGATCGGGACAGGTTTGCAACGGGGCCGGAGACCTGAAATCACACTGGGGCAATGATCTCTGTATGCAATGCAGGGGTGTCTTGTTATCTTTACAATATTATAAACAAACTCTTGACTCCATTTATGAGATAATATTAGAATAGTAAATCTATATCTATTAATCATCTGTAGCCTCATATATTAATTGGGAGTTTGTTTGTTTATTTCACGCAATGGCATAAAAAAAGTACAAAGAAGACAAAATATAGTTAAGTCATATAGTGCAAAAAACAGAATATACAGTATTTAAATATGACAATCGAATTCTGCCTGAAAGGGAGTGGGAAGAAGACAACTTATTTAATTCCACCCCAGATAATATCGTCATTATTATTATTTTTGATATATCTGTATATGTTCAGTGTTATATGAAGTGTGATAATTCATATTTTTATTTAGATTCTGTTATATTTTACAAAGACAGCTTAGTCTTTCTGATCTTGCATATCTAAAACATTTTGTGGCAATTAAAAATAAATATGTGTGGAAATTGTGAATTTTGCAAAAATGTAATTTATTAAAAAGCAAGAATTAACCCCCACTTTTGTTTTTCTTTTATATTTTATGTATTAGAGTAAAGAGAAATGTGTTTGGGGCAAATGTGCAATGGAAAAAAAATCATGATTCATCTTAATTTTTTACTTTGCATTTTTATTTTGGCCATGACTTTCTAGCACACACAAATTTACCAACTGTAAGATGTAAATCAAAAGAAAATCAGCGACACAGGCTGTCACAAACCAAACCAATATCAAACAATTCCAATTTTGTTCAATCAAGTATAAAAAAATATACTGTTACTGTTAGTAAATCAAAACGAGTCATATTGGGCATATAGGTTTAAAGGTGTTTAAAGGTTTATGCCAGTCTAATCCATTCTTTCCTCTTGTGATTATCTTTCTCACACTGTCCATGTGACATTTGTTGTGTGTATTGACTTTCACCATTGTGTTCACTTATTGCCTCTTTATCAATGAAGGGATAGTCCATTCACATGCCAATCATGAGCAGCGGCACTGGATTACTACACAGATTGCCGACCTTCCCTCGACACAGAAAGCAGCGTCCTGCACTGAAACACATCCTCCTTCACCGTCCTTTCCCAAAGTGCTCTTTGGGGGTCAACTTGTAGCAGATTTAACTAATGAACTGCCCTTGTGTTGAGCGGTGATAGCCAGTGTGGATCTGTGGATGCTTTGACAATCAATACAGGCCTTTTCTCTCCTATCCAGTTAGCAGTTGGCAGACCTTTTTATCTAGAGAGACTTACAGTAGCCCATATTAATGAGAGGACATGCCCCTTGAGCAACCTATAGGTTTAAGTGCTTTTCAGAAGAGTATATTGGAGATGGGGAGATATTCTTCTATCCCACAGATTGTTCCCTCAACCTTTACTTTACAGAGTCTTTTATTTCAGAACTCTGAGAGGTCATTTATATGCAACAGGCTGAAGTACAAACGAAAACCTGTGATCCAAATTACTTACTGGAATTTAATGGTTCTGAAATAGACTATGATTCCAAGAACTAGAGAGCTGGTTTGATTCAGGGTTGGATAAAAAAGTAAAAAAAGTTAATGTTTGACTTTGTGAGATGTGTGCAGTTGATTGTAAAATGAAGTTGCTAAAAATAAACCATATTGTTTTGCTATTTTACCAGGCTAGTTTACACATAAAGGATGTGTCATGTTGCCGTTATACAGTAAATGAGGAGTTTACTAAAAGCTACACTGTAAAAAATGATTCTGTGTCGCAGTAGATTTCATGAAGTGAATTGAGTAAACATTACTTAAAACAAGTGATCTTGTTTTTTTTAACCATTATAATTTTATTTATTTATTATAGAAACAAACTTGGAATTCTAAATGCACAAATTATTTAGTGAATTAAACTTAATTTACCATGTTCAACCCACTTAAACTTGTATAAAGGATCTTTACTTAATTATTTTGTGGAGACCAGTGATCTCAAACCGATCAAAAGATCTAAAATGTTACAAGTGTTTCCATGATAAATAAACAAATGGGAGACTCCCGGTAACTTATGGATATCACCCAGCACCCAAAATAATAACAAAAAACTTCAAAGCATCCTCCATTATTTGCAAACGATGTATAAAACCTTGAAAATTTATATATGAGAAATAATAATAATTCTGGCTCCACAAATTGGTTATGTGCCTATATGGACCACAGATTTGTGCTTTCACTTTAAAGAGCAGGTTTCATGAATCTCGTAAAATTGCCGACATTGCAGTGTGTTATGTAGCTTTCCTTCAATTTTAATGATCTGCAAAGTTGTTAATCCACAAGTCCATGATAAATTAAGATATTGGCTTCCAAAGTAAGGAGTCGACTCCGAACCACTCCAAACAAATCGTTAGGCTTTCAAATCTTTTGAGTGTAACATCGATACGTCACAGTGTAACGCATCAGCATAATCCCCACCTTCCCACGAAACAGGAACACTCTGACCTGCCCACTAGCACTTCAGGTATTATTGCATATACAACATATTGAGGAGACTTTGCTGTGAACGCAAATGTGCCTTGTTTTCGCTGCCAAAGGATGATGATGTGAAGGATCAGTGGTTAAATTTGACTGTTGACTGTAAATAAAACTGTTGTCGTTCTACGTGTCATAGTATTGTACAAACTGTATCCCTTTATCGTTTAGTCATGCTAGCATTTTGCTAACGTGTCTCACATTAAAGTTTAGTTGTGGTCACGATCCGACTGTAGGAAGGAGTTTAGAGAAGCGAAAAATTTGAACAGCTTCAGAGGAATCGTTTAGGGATCTTTGAGAAATGGATAGATTCTTGAAGCATATTTTGAGAAATATCATAGTTTTTTTTACCTTTGATGCATTTGAACATGTTGTTGGGGACTCATCTGGACACATACAAAAACCTTTAAACCTGCTCTTCAAGAAAGTACTTCTAAATCAGCTTGTTGTGTATATAAAAGATGCCTGCCAACAAAATCTGTATCTTCCATTTAAACCTCTCCACCACCATGGTCCAAGACCAAATACGTTTTGAAATATGTCAGGGACAAGACTGGAGACCTGAAACAAATCTTGAATAGGCAACAGACAGAAGGTTGGTGAGAAGGAGACAACTGTTGGTGCGATTATTTGGAAATAGAAGAAATACAAAATAACTATCCATTGCCTTTGGTCTGGAGATCCCTGCAAGATTTCCCCAATGGGGAAAAGATGATCACGAGAATGGTTAAAGATCAGTCTAGAACTACATGGAAGAAGCTTGTTTATCATTTCAAGACAATTGGGACCACAATTAGCAAGCAAACCATTGATAACATCCTATGCCGCAATAGATTGAAATCCTGAAGTACCCGCAAGGTCCTCCTGCCCAAGAAGGCCCGCCTGGCTCATCTGAAGTTTGACAATGAACATCAAAATGATTCAGAAAAGGCTTTGGAGAAAGTGCCGTAAGACCAAAATTGACTCATGTTTTTGGAGGGAGAGAAATGTTGACTTGGACCCCAAGAACACCATTCCTACAGAGAAGCACAGTGTTGGAAACATTATGCTTTAGGGCTTTTTCTCTGCTTCCGGTACAGGATGACTTCACCACATTGAGGGGCTGAGGGACGGGCCCATGTACCAGGCAGGCAAACTTACAAAATCAACAGGGGATCAAATAAATATTTTGCTCACTGTTTATATTGTATTATACCAGATCCACGTGTAGTAGCCGTCTCAACGCAGTGTTACTTTTCTCACCAATTAATAAGTCCTTATCATTAAGGTTGTTAGGAAAGTAAGTTTCCCAAACACCAAGGCCATTATGAGAAATGTCTGGGCTGGTGTGGTCATCATGACACTCTCCAGGAGGTAAAGAAGATGAGGTGTCACCCGAGTGTTAAACAGTAGCTAATGGGGACCGTTCGTGAGGGTGGTCTTAAGCAAATGGGGCTGTCAGATGTTTTTTCTTCACCCCCTACCATCTTCTTGTAACCACACACAACTCATCCATGGCTCGTGTTGCATTGCTACAAAGCATTGTACAGTACCGCAGTCACAAAGCACTGTAGTACACTAATTTCTTCTAGACATCAATGAGATGAAATATAGAAGTGTTCCAGTGGGAAAGAGCATTGCATTGGTAGCCCAAAAGGTTGTGGATTTGAGTTCCTAATTAAATTAGTTTTTTATATAAAACGTTGTGTGTTTCTAAACACTGTGAGTAATGTTGCATGTTTGTGTATGTGTGTGTGTGTGTGTTGGTGTGTACAAGATTAGACACTTGTGGAATTCTCGAGTGTGTCAGAAAGAAACCGGAAGTAAGATGAAGACAGCATAAGGCCCGTTTCACATTTCGCGTCTTTTCCACGCGCATATTAGTTATTTCGGATCGAATCGGCGTCGCATCGAGATGAAAATAGTTCACCCTTTCGGAGTGCAGCACGCGCACCGCGGGTCATTTGGAGAGAGAAAGAGGCGCGGCTCACGTTTCAACACAGTTTTATATGCGAAATGTGAATCAGGCCTAACCTGTTTGGACACAAACTCAGATCCATATTGATAGGACAGCATCTTGCAGTTGATGGAGATTTGTGGGATGCACCAAGCTCCCGTTCACCCACATCCCAAAGATGCTCTATTGGGTTGAGATCTGGTGACTCTGGGGGTCATTTTAGTACAGTGAACTCATTGTCATGTTCAAGAAACCAATTTGAAATGATTCGAGCTTTGTGACATGGTGCATTATCCTGCTGGAAGTAGCCATCAGAGGATGGGTACATGGTGGTCATAAAGGGATGGACATGGTCAGAAACAATGCTCAGGTAGGCCGTGGCATTTAAACGATGCCCAATTGGCACTAAGGGGCCTAAAGTGTGCCAAGAAAACATACCCTACACCATTACACAACAACCATAATTGCATTAATGAGAAATTGAACAGGTGTTTCTAATAATCCTTTAGGTGAGTGTAAGTGTATCTATTTATGTATAGTGTATTATTTATGAATAGTGTATCTAACAAAAAACTATATATTTTAGAGAAAAATAAATTTATCTTTGCGCCAGTGATCCAGTGCAAAAAGTACTGTGGGCGACCCGAGTTCAAATCCCGGCTCGTGATCCTTTCCTGGCTACTGTACCCCTCTCTCTCATCCCATCATTTCCTGTCTCTTTGAATTGTACTATCTGGCAAAACATTATAAAAAATCACTTAATAAGTCAATATCATCCTTTTTACATTACATTTTACTAGATTTTTATCATACTTAGCGTATTCAAACTCATAAAATTATTTGTGAAATGTAGTGGAGTAAAACACATAAAATATGCTATATAATGTGATGAAGTAACTTTTGACAAAGTAAAATCGCTCTGATAACTTTCAGATACTTCTAGAGTCAAAATACTTAAGTAGATCTGTCGCACACCTAATAGTGAGCTAGGTAGGGTAGGTTGAAAACTAACTACATTCAAGGTATGTGATGCAGTATGCATATTGTGACATTAGCAATTAACAGCAGCGCTTCAGGCTTAAAACAGGGAGGGTCCCTTTCCACCTTAAAATGTCATGTTTCTAGATTAATTTGCATTAAAGTAACACGATACGAGAACAAAAAAGCTAGGCACAAAGCCACTACAGTTTTTTTTCTTAAATAAGCATGTTAAACACTGTATTTGTTGGAGTAACTTAATCTTTGTGGCATGAAATGGTGTTTTGGGGATAGAAAGTAAGACAATTTGCATGTCAGAATGATGCGTTTAATATGGACTATAAATGAGGTTACTTGATATTGGACAAGTCTGCAAATCTGGTTTCCTAGCAATCTTGCATGAAAAAGCATGCACGACTTAAAATAGCCAGCGGAGAGAGCCAATCATAATACTTTATTTTGAGAATGTAATTTTCTCATGCCTCGCCAGTAATTAACCTCGCTACAAAAAAGGTATTGGAAGCACCACACTTGCAAAGCTATAGCACAGTAAAGGAATGGCCATATGATAGCAAGTAGAACGAAACCGGGTGGATTCAACACTATCTGTGAATGCGGGCGTCTCGTTTTTGCGATCTTTCCTCTATTATTATTTAAAACTTCTTTAGCTTTTGCTGAATGGGAGGTTTTGTTCAGTGTTAATTCACTTCCAGAGCATTCTAAGCCTTCTGGGATCGCTTATAATGATGGTGGTCAGACACCTTGGCTGATAATTGACTGCAAGTGGTTTGACTTGTTTTCCAAAGGCCTAACAATGGAGACAAAGACCATTGAGGGGATAAAGAGAGAAGATCTGAATCCCGAAGCTCATTGCGTAGGCAAACGGACAGATTGTGCCCACCTGGGCCAAATTGTCTCCTTTTGACTGGTGCCAGACTAGAGACATTGTGTCGATTTTCGTCTTTTTATTTTCATTGTTCTAATAAATGTATTAGTAGTAGAGTTAAAGCTGACGTAAATGACTTTGTATAGACTGATATTTATGTTGAGGATAAGCTCTGGTTATAGGTCCTTTTGTTTTGTCATGACTGGTGCTTGTTTAGGGTAGTCAGTACGGACTTTAAACATTTTCTCATCAGGTGCTTTTTCACCAAAACTTGTCCATCAGGTTATCAGCTGTTTAGGAAAAGTGTTGTTGATATGAAAAGATCATGCAGAAAATGAACCCTGCCTTGGGGCAAAAGAAGGGTCTGTCTTTCCTTGAAGGCTACATGTGTACTCCTAAAACAGAGGTTTATACAACTTTAGTTTGATTCATAATAGAGTTAACATTAACCATATTGAATATAATGACATACGCTTACATTTAAACAAAAGAACATCTTCCTGGAATTTTTGGCTCTTTGAGTTTTTAGGAACTGGCAGATTCACGCGCTCATGTGGATGCTAATATTTTCCGAAAAGCCGTTTTTAAAATTTACAGTTAAACAAACATGTTGGGATGCAACTCTGTGCCTCAGTGACCTGAAGGTGGCCGATACTGATCTCTGTTCACAGTGGGCAATGTTCCACTATCTGGAATCTGATGGTGTACTTTTTTTACATCAAGGGTTATTTTTAATGGCCAGGCATGCGTCACCGTCTCCTGATGTGGCATCACTCTGTCGGCCCGTTGGCAGAGACACCTTAGTTAAACCAGGGGTCAAACCTACGGCCATGAAGTGTCTTCATGCTTTATACCACCATCACCCCACATCTTATTTATACTTGAAGATGAAACTTATACCGTGGCATTCGTTCATATTATATCAGTTTATTTGTCTCACCAGAGTTTCTGTTTCTTTCCCTCCCTCATTCAATTGTTAAATGTCTTTCTTCTTTCCTGAGTTGATACCCCCGGCTTTCATTATTACATATTCATCTCGCCAACACCGTTCAATTCAGTAACTCACAATGGCCATAACACAACAACTGCTTGCGGGCTCGTGGTGACATTCTCACTAGTGTGCTATATGCTGGGGGCAGGCTGAACCTACCCTCTCCTGACACCCACTTATGGCACCAACAGGTGGGCTTAGCAAAAGGGCACAGGAAGGAATGTTGCCTTTCAACTAAGGCAACCTTGTGACAGAGCACGGCCTTGGAAATTGTCAGATATATCAGCCAACCATTGTCCTGCCTTTACATAGTCACATAAATGGGTCAATGCAAAGGGGAAGTTTTAGGGAAGCAACTTCCCTTTGAGAAGAAATCACCGTTCTGAAATAAAAAAAGAGAGTGTGAGAAGCCTCCTTTGTCATTTTTTTTAGCAAATGACTGTCACTGTTCTTTGTCTTGTCGGGCTTGTTACAGCCTTTCCCTGCTAATTATGTTCGCACGGCCCATTCCAAAAGATGGTAAAAACAGCATGCTAATACCATACCGTGATAATAAACGAATATCCTCCGCCGGCCACAGAAATGAGTATGATTCATCATTTCATAGTGACTGAAGGAAAAAAAAAGAATTTATTCATTGGCTCGTGAGTCATATACAGCAACTGTACTCTTTCCTCAACCAGAAATAGCTAAGCTGCCAAAATACTGTCATAGAAAAGAGGACACCGTTTATGTGATACCTGCCTGAAATTGCAAGGATTTTTGTATTACTTTTTCTCTGTAAAAATTTTTGAAAGTTATACACTGTCTTAGAATGCAAGCATGTATAAGTTAAATTGTGTACGCTTTAAAAAAGTATTCTGAGGTGCCAGAAAATTACGATAAATACTGTAAAATAAAATACAGTTTTTTTCACGTAGAATTACATGTTTTTGTGTCTTGTTATTTGATGTTTTTTTAATTGTACTTGAAAGAACTGTAATTACAGTTTTTATAGTGTATTGTATGTAAAATGCTTATTTATTTAACATCAAATCAAAATCTAGATAAGAATATAATATAACAAAAATGACTCCTGAGGAAATTTCACATAGCTGTAAACCTAGAATGATGCATGACGAGTGTTTGGTATGTCCATGATTTCACTGTCTTGAGTTATGGAACAGTGAGTTCATTTTAAGTTTTCAATCCAATAGTAAAAACTGCATGTGCAAGGAAATAGAAGATGGGAACACATGTCACCGTATTGTATTAGGGTCAGCGTAAATAAAATAGTCTGTGAACTTTATTGCAAATCTAAAAACGGGCTAAATTACCTTTCAGCCATCCGAAGTATTAAAACCCCAACCTCTTCCATCACATGTTGTCATGTAACCCAGTAGTTTTAATTGCCAATCATTTCATACTCATACCCCTCTTGTCCTCTGGAAGGGCTTAATGTGCCTGTTTTCATTGCCTCGCTTAATAGTTGCAAGGCAAAGATCACTAAATAGAACAGCCACTCAAAGTGCTAGTATTTTTAAATGGGCTTTGAAGCTACCAGGATACTCTCATATAGGTTCTATTCTTCACAAGATTCTGTTCCCCACGGTTTTTAGACACCGTAGCAGAATAAGATGCCAGCTGGCTAGCACGTGATCCCGGCATGCCCAAAGCTCTGCTGGCCATGCAATGCAATGCACCCCCACAGCACCACGCCTTCACATATGCACCGAAACGTTTGGATGGAATGAATCTGTCAGTCTGCATGTGCAACGTGTCATCATGCTTCTTATGTGCATGCTATTCATTCATTTTTCCGAAGGACAGTGCACGCTTTTTACAGTTCGTATGATACGGATAGGACAAATCACCCCATGATCATGATTTTATATTCATATGTAGTCAATAGACCCAGCTCACATCCACTGGCATAGAATTTGTATGTCTGAATGAATCAAAAGACATTAGCATAAAAAGAGTTTAGTAAAGAAAACGACCCAAATCCGTAGATTGTTCTTTTATTCCCTTTTTGTGTCTTGTCACCATTCACTGAATCAGAACTATAGTCTGGATACATTTCGCTGGCTTTGCATTTACCATTCATATCAAAATGACTGAATAGGAGATTAACTTTAGAATCAAGCCTCTACGTAACCGGACTTCATCTGTCTTTCGACTATTATTTGATAGGACTTCTTGAATAGGGATGATTTCCCATCAGCTCTCTCTCCCACTTTATTTATTTAATCATGATGAGTTAAAGCACTTTTAAAGTGTACATTTTCTGCCTGAACTTTTCACCAGAAATTAGGTTATTTGATCCTTCTTCTTCAAAAGACGTGCAAGATGGCACGTTCACAGAATTCTAATAGTATCCTGTGCAGCTAAAACAAACCCCTTTAAATATCTTGCATTATGAATTATTTAAAGAACCATTGATGGTGTCTTGTGACGCGGAGCCATTATAAAGGGGGAGTTTAATTTTATGTTGCTAACTAATAGCTACATACTTATAGGGTGCAATAAAAATCCAATTACGTACAATACCTGTGCCATTAACCTAACGGTGTTAATATAGAAATCAGCAGGAATTAATAAACAAACGCAGTAGTGCCTTCCACATGTGGGCTTATTAAAAATGTGCCGTCATTATTTTTGTAGCACATCACTTTTGAATACAGTACATAGGGGGGCCTTTATGGAAAGAAAAAATAAAAACTGAAGTTTGGCCGTTTCTGATGAGCAGCCTGCATTTCCATAGGAATTTATAAGTTAAAGAAAGTTAGATGGTCCCCCAAAAATTTATTTTTTACTCATATCATACCAAATCTGTATGATAAAATATGTAGACATAAACTTGGTAAAAGTATTTAAACACCATAAAAAACAACAAAGTTTTTGAATGAAAACTTGCGGTGATATGGTTGTTTTATCTGATGAAAGCGAACGCAGTTATTGTCAAAAGCAGTTTTTCTAATATAAATGCAACTACAATGAAAAATGAATGCAAATGGAAAGTTCAGACCTCATTAAACAATCATTAAAAAACTGTCCTGATAAAATGTAGTGCCCCGATGAAATAGAAGTTCATCAAAAAGTATTCTGGTCCTGGTGAGGGTTGGCTGCCAAAAGCTGAGGGTGTCACGAGAGCCTGTGATGCCATGGAAGAGTAACATGGCATGACAGATTCTCCAAAAGATATGAAGCGTCTGACTACTAAATATAGCCCACACACGTAAGGTATTTTTTTTTCCACGCTGTCAAGGTATGATGACACTGTTTCCATATGCACAGACAAAGAGATATAACTTCCCTCCGGAGAAATGATGTGACCCCTTTTCACTTCACCTTTAAATTAGGGTTCCTCGCATCCAGAATATAGGATGCTATTCGTTTATCATGGCCGTTTAACATACTAATGCAAAATAAACATGCGGAAACATAAAATGAAATGTGGTGTTTTTCATTTATTCCAGTAAATAACAAGAAGCCCTGACCTAGTTAGTCCCTCACCAGCACATATACATAAACACTTTTCTCTCTAGATCTCTGGCACGGTGACTCACACACTCGCTATCTCTTTTCCCCTCACGCGCATAAACCCAACCACTGATGGCCTTTCACTAAAGAATTATTTATTTCCCTTCCCCCATCTTCTACGTTTTCAGACTTCCACCCGACTATCTCACGCATGCTGCGAGGTTGAGAAATCAGTTCTGAAACTAAGTATTCTGTTTCTCTTAATCCCTTAACCCCTACATCCCCCCTCCCCGTCTCCAGCCTGCACGGTCATGAAACCGATGTGATGAAAAAACATGCGGGCTATCTCTACCAGCCATTTTCAGCGGCATCGCGGCTATGTGGCCTGAGCCTCAGCACGTCGCTCGACCTCCGCTGTGAGAGGAGACTCGCCACAAATTACCTTGCTGCCTTTGTAGGTTATCAGCATCCACAACGATGACCTACCACACATCCCCCTCCCCGAAAAATCAACCCCAGAGTTTTGTTGTCCAAGCTCGGCTACATTGACTTCAATGGGGAAGAAGCACTTTTTCATATAGTGACGGACTGAATTAAATCAAAAGCAAAAACAGTCAACTTCGTTGCCGTCAACAGTCCATTTGATGCAACCGAAATTTCTTTGATGCCATCTAAATTTCATTGGATTCTTTTTAATCTAATTAAAAAAAAAAATAAGCTGTTGCCCATTTCATTGCCTGTCTCCAGGTGGAGGTGAACGAAGGGGATGTCATTTAGCTTACTCCAGGGCCCACCCATGAAAAAATGGGGCCTTGTGAAATTCAGCACCAGCCCTGACCACTCAAATTCCTATAACAGTATATCTGTGTGGTGATAAATGTCTCTGGCTGTATAAACCTGTCCCCATGGTCAGTTTTGGCTCGGCAATAGCACGTCCAGAGATTGATGGAAGCCCTATCGGCTCTGCTCTTTTATGCAAATGTATTATCACACCCCATGCCCCGAACTGGACTCCATCTGAGGTTTCGTCTAATGAAGCATTGTCGTAAAAGCCGTATGAGCCACGAGGCACGGGGGGAACATGACTTAATAAGTGGGCAAATAACTAAACTTGCAATTAGGAATACCCGACGAGTTACTGCGAGGAAAAGTGTCATTTAGTATGCAAATTACAACATAAGTAAGTGACCAGGAGTATAAGTGAATTAAAATGGAAATAGATGAAGAGATAAATGAATAAAACTGTTTTGTAAGTGAGTTTGTATGTAAATGGGTGCATGAGTTTGGAGGAGGGAGTAAATAAATAGCTTTGTATGTAAATTAATAAATGGACGACTTAAACTAAAGGAATGGGAAAGAGGCAGGAAGGGAGGACGAGAGAGACTAGTAAGTGAATGAGTAATGAGTGAGTGAATGAGTAAATGCTTATTGCATTTCAAAGCAGCGAGGGCTTTGGTCCGACCGCCAGAAAACACATCAGCTTTGAATTGCATAAAGCAGAACAAACTAGATTTGTACATCCACTGAAGAAAACGTCAGTGGTGTTTTTGGTCCAATGAAAACGTTCACTACGGGGAGGTTGGTTGCCTAGGTGTAAGAAAAAACGGTTGCTTATTGGCCCAGATCACAAGAACCCACCCTCAAGTCCCTCCTGCAATGTAAATCTGTTGGATTTTGTTGTCTATGGTTTCAACTGCCTGGTGAAAATCTGATAAATCCAGAAATAAATGTGATCTTTTACAAAATAATAGCGCATGCGTCCTCAATAACACTATCATTTATGTTTAAATATGCAATAAAGGTCATGCAATATTTCGTTTTTTGTTTGTTTACAGCAATATGAATGATGATATTTTTGCCTTAGCAAACACCACTTAAACTGACAGATTAAAAAAAGTGATTCCAGCAAACTATAAATGCTGGGTTGTTCCAACCTATTGTTGGTAAAATACGGACAAAGCCAATCAGTAGATTAGGTGTGGACCTATGCTGGGCTGTATCAACCCATGATAGGGCAGCAACAACCCAGCATCAGTTAGTTCATAACCCAACGATTTGTTTTCGTCCATGTTTTACCCAACATTGTGTTGAAACAACCGTTAGAGTTTATGCATTTGCTTGTGCATATTAATACATGGAAATTGTAATCATCATGTTCCATTAACAGTTATGCGGATGTCTCGCGTATCTCATACAAACATCCTCGGCATTTCTTCGAAAACGTTTCCGTTTGCTGGTCATTGTAACTGCTCTTGCATATCTCCGTTGTATCATCTTTCCTGGTGTCCAGATGATATGCCAATTACTCCCTAATTGCCTGCGTCATCTGGATGATAAATCCTGTTTACCGTACTGACAAGCCTGCCGGTGGTCTCTAGAGAGAATAAAGGGATGGACCTCCACAATGAGCGACTGTTTCTGGATAAAGCCGTTATGGTGCCAAGAACTGCAGCTGAAAAATTACTGAGCGAGTTTGGTTTAAAGCTGAGGGTCAGGTAAACAATTTCTGTTCTTTCACAATTCATTTGCAAGCAACTTTATGAAGCAGTTTTATTTATTTGTATTTTGTCTAACTTTGCACTACTAACATTTTCTTTTTCTTTTTAAAAGTGTACTGTTTTTGTACTTTACATTGCACACACCTAGCTGAAAACACCTCGCCAAATGTGTCTATTGAGCGTGTGAACATAGCGTTTTCTTTCATAGATCTCAGATCCGCTGTTAACCAACAAGAAAAGCGTTTACTAATTTAATTTGATTTTATTCATTTTTCCACACGTGTGGACATTTCTTTTTTCCAGTCATGCTGTCAGCTCAAAAAGTTCACTGAAAACTACAAGCACCGAATCAGCCAACCATCTCTACCTTAATTACATGGGAATTGTGGAGCGGGCACTTTACTGCATGACTGCTTTTGAGGCCAATTGGGCCACGACTCTCTCCTCTACCACTTTAAAGTACCAAACCATCCTCCGCAGACTTCATGTGTCACAACATTAGTAGCTTGCTTGATAGATATTTGTTAACCAAAGGCCTGGGAACCACTGTGTAGAACATTACTGAAGTCAAAGAAACCCCATCTCACCTTGGAAATGGTTCTTGTGGTTATCCATTCAGGGAAAATTTAATGAACATAAACCGCAGGCCCAGACAGTAATTCATACACTCATTCTGCATTCTCTTATGGTTAGCGTTTCTCACTTGAAAGCCCAGTTTTAGTGGTAAATATGAAATGAAACAGCTTAAGGATCGGAGGAGAATAATGAGAATATTAGCAAACAAAGTTTCATTATAGTTTTTGTATAATATTCAGATATTCCTCTCTTCTAAATGGTTACATTACTAAATTGTCCTGCAGGTATTTGATCTGTGAGGTTTATCTGTTCAGGTTGGTGCTATTTGGTTCATCATCTGTTGACTTCAGAATTCATAAATGGTTAATATCTTGATGGTTAATAATCATCCATTTTGTTTATGTTTCTTGTGACTTCTCTTTCTTCTTTTTAAGAAGCAAAGGATATTCATGAAAAGCAATCAACTGTTTTGTTTCCACCTTGAAACATAGGTATGCTACGACAGTTTGTGGGTGGTGTGGCATATAGGAGAAATTCTCTCTGTAAGGGGAAAAGAAAGATGATGATACAGTCTATTTTATGATTGTGTAAGGGCTTTCGGATTAGTTCCACCCCGTATGCAAGCCAACAGATCGCACGTTGGCTTTATCTTTCTGAAAATAATTAGGCTTGGGCAGTGCACGATAACATTTCTACCTGTGCACCTCCGTCCTCTTTCACCATTCCACGATACTGTTGAAACATGGAGTTTCTTGCAGGCGCGCCGCTCGAACAGTGACCTAATTCTTCCCGACCATGCCGCCACTGCTGAGAGAGTAAGAGAGGCAAACTCATCTTCTCACACAAAGGGAGTTTTAGTTCTAATCATACCAGGACTTCATAAGAACATTCGCTAATGCGTTTTTCATCCCGTCCATTTTAATGGCGATAGCAAGTGTGGCGTTTTCGGATGCCGGCGTTTCGATTGATTTAATTTCATTTATTTTGGACCGACGTCGAACTGTCCTTCACTTCCTGAAAAATCGAGCGAAAGTCTTAAAATAATCCAATCGTGTCATTCCCGAGCTTGTAAACAGGCTCTCGCCGGCACTCGTCTTTCTGCCAGACACGTGTTTTTCTCCATGCATCTTTCATGACTGCATAGTGATTCTAACATGCCTTAATAACAGACTCAGATGCAGGAGGCTTTTTCACATATGCTGTTCTGACAGCGAAGCGGAGCTCTTTTTTGCGTGACCGTGATATTTCTGTCCACAGGAGGCTTTGTTGTGTCAAGATTTCTCCCCGCAAAATATCGCCGGGTTTTCCTACTGAGCCCATACTCTTCTCTTGACTTATGTCCTTCGTGTGGATATGCTGTTGTGTTTCACCATTGTTATTTCCAATTTCATAGCTGAGCCCTGGCTAGCACGCCCCAGCCTTGCTATGCCATTTACTGCAATAATACACACCGGGCCCTCCAAGGTAGCAATCGGCCACACTCCAAACCTTCTGTGAAATGGCCGAATTCGTCAATAGAAAGGCTTTTGTTCTGATGGACTAGCCTGAATAGCTTTCTTTGATTCCTCTCTCAAGATGACTTCCTTTCAGAGGAACTGTGTTCCATTTGCTGCTATTATTTTGGGTTTTATTGTATCCGTGGTATGTTGTGTGGTGAGGTGATGCATTTTAAGTTAAGTGTATTTTAGAGGCTCTTATTTTCCTTCAAGTAGCTTTCATCTGGTTTTCTCAATTTGTGGGGGATGTCATTGATAAGACACGTAACTTTCTCAAGTGGAGTTTACGAATTGAGGCATGTGGTCGTCTGTTATTGATAATCCCAAATTACTGATTTCCGAAGTGTTTCCCGGATTGCCGGAAAAGATGTGTTCCCCAGTGCGTTCTTTTTCACTTCTCAGTGACTTCCATTCCACTTGCAGATATAAAGTCTAAATTATACATCTTTGAGTCTTTTGTTTATCCCGTTTAATTCTATCACTTCACTCACTGGTTTTGATGCCAGATTTTACTTTTTGAGTCCATCTCCGTTTTTTTCTGTTTCTTTTCAATGATGATTCATCTCCTGCCACCATTTCCAATATCCATCTGTGGCTAATTTCACTGGCAGTTATGAGGACTGAATTAAAAACAGTGCCATTGTGCAAAAACATGTCATATGTTTGTTTTGTTTGTTGTTTCCGTCTTCAAATCAAGTGCGAAACATTGTGGGAGTATTTCCCACAAAACTGCTTTGCAAATATAAGCACAGATGCCTTCAAACTGCAAGGTAAGCTCCTAGGGTTTGCCCCAAATCTGCCTCCAAGTCCATGTTAATAAATGTTTTACAGTGCTGGTGTGTACGCCCTTATCCACCATAGCTGTAATGTGCATTCCCGAGCTCAAGTGGAACTTACGTTTACAGACCAATGCTGTGTCTTTATAAATATGTCTTTTAACAGAGAGAGGGTCACTTTATTTTTTATATATTTACAAGATAAAACAAGAATAAAAGGTTGTGTTATTGATGAAGAATCCAATGTTTGAGGTTCTTATTACACTTAGAAGACCACCATGAACTGCTTGTGACAGGTTTGTAGGCTAGTTTTTTCTGAAAAAGAATATATATTTTGGAAAAGTTTATATATCAGTAAGTAAAAGAAAGGGAAAACAAGTCAAAAACCATTTGAAGGAAATGTTTAACTTGCTATTTCTTAATTGCCTTTAAGAGAATAATCGCATAATCTTTAAGGAGAGAGAGAATATTTGTTGTATTTCAATTGGCATCCATCTCTATGAAGTGGGCGGTCACGTGGTCGAGCTGCGTCGCGTTTTATTTTGACTATCTACAAACGTCGTGTTTTCTGTTTTCTGTAAGCGTGTTTGGTACACATGACTTGTTGACACTGTACACATGGGCGATGTTAAGGGTGGGCTTCCTGCCTCAATCCCCCACTATTTCAATAGCTTTCCCTTTAGGCTCACGTCAGGTATTTTTTGTCACGGTTAAAGTCATTCACTCCAACTGGCCTTTAAAATCCGACAGCAATGTTACGCGCAAACTTCACCGCTCACCTTTCCTCAGAAATGACGTAAAATCACGTCAGATCTTCTGAAGCCTCCTGGTTTGAATCGCACTTCAAAATCACAACGCGCGGTAGAAGTTTAAAATGACAACACTTTATTTAATATAAGCGTAAACGCACATCGCTCGACAGGTAAGCGTGCGTCCTGGGTGTATTGGTTCGAATTCATAATTTACTTTGCGCAGAGATCTGGGCCGAACTCCCAATATCCACTGACCCCAGAACAGCCCCTGACTGTACACCTCGTCGCTTACTGGGTTTGAGAGAGGGAGAAAATCCGCCTCGGAGCGTATTGCACATCATCTCAAACTGTTAGGACTCACTCTTAAGTCCATCATGTTGCTCGATTCGCGATGTTTCAATGTAGGAACGCATGACTTAACGAGTATGAAATGTGCAGGACGCGCCGAACAGCAGTGGTTAATGTGAAACTGCATTAAGTGAGCTCGGACCCCGTGTCAGTCTGGCGTATAGACGGCATAGTATTTCCACACACAGCACCTCCCCTCACACACACTGTTCTGTGAAATGTGAGCATTCGAGTAATGCCTCGGAGCTATCTATGTACATTCAAAGCATTCCGTGAACCGTCACAGTCTTCACGGCATATCGACCGCGTTCTCGTATAACCAACCCAAGTATCAGATATCATTTATTTACACTCTTTTCCGTTCGTAATGTTTGAAGATAAGCGACACCGGCGCAGACTTGTTTAATAAAGAGGCCTCCGGCGATTGTTTACTCCGGTGAACGAAAGTAATTAGGATTAAAAGCTTTTCTTAAGCGGCGCAAATATAATTGCATGATATTAAAAATACCAGCATATCTGATGGATGCGCTGATGGGTGAAAAGTCCCGAAAGAGTCGTCAAAATGTTCCACAGCACGTTCTGACCAATGCGTATCAGATTAGACTTTTAAACTTGCTTGTGCGCTTTTTTCCCATTGGGGTGTGCTGCTCTTTGCTTTTCTTTTTTTTAAAGAGGAGAACAAAGCATGTTGTTAACATGTAACCATATATGAAGGGTTATAAAACCCCACAGAAACAGGTTGCGCTTCACATCGTAGTCGTTGAAATAGGGGCACGCACGGAGAGGTGCGAGCGGTTTTATAGTTTGGAAAGATTTACTATGCGCGTGCCATACCCCGCCCTCTTTACAGCACGTCATTGGCGAGTAACGGCGAAGGGGAGTCACTCCCCTGCCTACTTTTAATAGCTTTGTCATGTGATGGAAAGCAGTTGTAAGACAGGTGCCCTCGGTTCATTGTCAGTGAGGGGCGCTTCCCTGTATGAGCGCGGTCCGGAGCAAGTGGATTTTGTCATTTTCCGCCTGTGATTTCTTATTTTGTTTTTTCGTAAACCGTCATTCAGGGGCTGGATGGCGTGGGACAGGTGTAACCAGGATTCGGTGTGGAGAGAACTAGAGGTGAGAACTTGAGATCCAGGGCTGGAGCGCATTCTGCGGAATGACGGAGCGCCTAAAACGTCAAAGTTACCGCTATGCGCGTTCGTCCGATCCTATAATCTGCGCGGAAGAATCGGGAACTCCGAATGCACGGGAATATACCGGGTTGTGAGAAAGTCTAATATTTGGGCAGAAATCATATATGCAATGGTTGATCTGGTTATAGCGCGTGATCTTCTCAAGCCGTGTCGGAGTTGAACAGTGACAGACGTGGAGAATCGTGTTGACATGCCGGTGGATGGAGCGCGCTCGCTCGCTGTAACGCAGGTGATGATGAGACAGGTATCTGCTCCAGTGAGTGTCTAGTCCCATTGCCGATGCGCAGGAATTACTAATATGTTCTCGCGTCAGGTATTGTACATTGAAACTTTTTATTTTAGACAGGGGCTATGTGCACGCTGTGCATGCGGAGCGCGTTTTGGAGGATACAGTATGCGCAGCATCTTATCATAGGAGCAAACAGTATAGGCTACACGGGTTTCAGATTGGAAACAACCTCGTTTACTTTTTATTTACCAAACCATTGTCCCAAAGAGCTTTTCTGACGGGCATTTAAAAAATACCCTTATCAATATTAGACAATAGTTGTAATATAGCTCTGCATGAAATTATTCGTTCTTGTGTGTTGCCTCAAGTTAACGTAAAGCATGTTTTAGTCATTTGTCGACGTTCAATGTAATGTGAGATATCTATCTATCTATCTATCTATCTATCTATCTATCTATCTATCTATCTATCTATCTATCTATCTATCTATCTATCTATCTATCTATCTATCTATCTATCTATCTATCTATCTATCTATCTATCTATCTATCTACCGTAGCCTACAGATGCACACGTAGCATTAGTTATTCATAAAGCAACGTCTTTATATTCGCTGGTTAAAACTTTTCTCTATTCGCATTATTCCCCAAAACATCGCTGCTCTGTAAGCACCCGTCTGGCTTGCATGCTTTGCATGTGTTGTATTGCTATACACGTTTTAATGTTAGTAAAATCTCTCGAAGCATAATTCCATGTACACACATCAGCAAATTGCTTTTCGGCTTTAATTCTACTCATATGTGCCATCGAGTAGCTCTGCGTGAGCTCGCGGTTAAGCCTGTCTTATTTTGGAGAGAAAAGCGACATGGACTTAGACCGCGCAGACGTTGCTTTCCATTTTATCAGGTGCGCTTTATCACTACCTTAGATGTGACCGGTTTCCATAGCTTGCCCGGCGACAACAGGATTTGTGTCATAAATAAACCCAAAGACATACAACCAGATACCATGCGATTCTGTTATATTGCTTCGTTTCTTTGACTGCTTGGACAGTGCATACATGCCCTAAACTGTCAGTAGATATCAATCGTCAAAGCGCGCACCAATGGAAACGCATTTCAAAGATTGTGCCAAAATATATTTTCCCTTTTCTCGACGCGTTTATTCACACAAACACCACTCCACAGCACCCTCCTCCGTCTGTCAAAACTCTGTACGCCTGTGCGCGTCGATAACTTTCTTCAGATTTTTTAGCCGACACTTTGTGTCTATGACAATATACACATTGATTTTAATGCAGTGGGAATATTCTTGCCCGGCGGAGGGCGTGGCTATCGCGCTCTTCCCTACGACGCCCCGCCCCGACTCCTCCGCAACCAATCACGGAATTGTATGTTTACTGGTTGATTATGTTCCTGTTTCCTAAACAGCTGATACAACGTAAACATCTGCTTGAGTAAAGTTACAGTAGGTTTTTGTCTGGCGGATTATAAATATTTAATAGTGGTTTTTGGGTATTTAAAAAAATGAGCTTAGAGATATATCGTTATCACAGTTGTGATACTTGTACAGTTAGTTGTTTTTTGTGTTAGCCACGTTCATTTAACATGCAGGTGCACATTTAGTCATTTTTAGCAGACGCTTTTACATTTACAGGTGCAGAGTTTTGAAGGATGGGGAATGCTCTGTTTTGTGTGTAAAGAAGGAAATGTTAATGAAATTAAAGTGGTTCAGTGTTTACCAAGGTACAGTTTTATTTTTTTTTCATGCTCAACTAGTTCTCTGGTTGAGGTTCAGCATTTCTTATTGTACGTTTTACTTGATATTTAAGACCTAAATAATGCTTACATGTGTACTATGTGTACCTTTTGTAACATTCTCTCGTCTTAAATGGCAGACTGCCTGAACTGACATATTGCTTCTTTCTGAATCTTTCTTTAATTTAAAATTGATCTAATGTGGATGTTATATAGAATATCAATGTCTCCTCTTCAAACATTTAGGTATTTGCAAAACACTGCTTATCGTGACATATCTATATGGTTGGTTGTTCTTATTGCTGGATTTTTCCTGAAGGCTTAATCTTGGAAATATATATTTGCAAACTTAAGGTCACTTGTTTCATCTTATCAACATAAACAAACGTTACAGCGCATGCGCACTTTTGGAAACCCAACTGAACTTCCGGTACAAATTCACAACAATAGAGTGCCTATAGATTATTTCTGAGAACAATCAAAAGAAACCGAGAAGAATCGTAATTTATCTAAGCTTGTTCCTCCAATATTTTTAATTTGGACTTCCCAACCGCTAGATGTCAATGTACCGTACAGATTGTTTGTTTAAATGCGACCGAACTACTGGACCCATTCAACAAATTGTTTATTTAATAAAATGAACATCAAAATTCAATGAATCGTTATTTAACAAAATTATTATAATGTAAAATGATAATATATATATATATATATATATATATATATATATATATATATATGCATTTATACAGATATTAACATAAATAAAATAAAATATAAATAGTTATATTATTAGATACTAGCCAAACACACACAGATGAAACGGTCTGTAAAGATGCATAATTAACACACATGTTCAACTCCTTTCTCTTCCAGTGTGCTGCCTTGGTTGGGGAAGACCAACCCCTTTGCCCTGACCTGCCTGAGCTTGATCTTTCTGAGCTGGATGTCAGTGACCTCGATGCAGATAGCTTCCTGGGTGGACTCAAGTGGTACAGCGACCAATCAGAAATAATTTCCAGTCAGTATGGGAATGAAGTGTCAAACTTCTTTGAGGTAAAGATGCTCATTTTGCTCTTTTATTATTTTTTATATGATTAATATTCTGTCTTTATCTCCTGTGAGCGTAGATATGCAGTCTTACATTTATTGTGAGTGTTGAATTTTTCAAAAGCTGTCAGCCAGTGCTGTTCATGAATTGTGTTTTACAAATTTAGAAGGTAGAAATAAGCATGCTTGGGGTGAGGTATTATGATAAGCACCCAACCTTTGTCCCTTGTTTAAGTTCAGCTGTTTTATCTTATATCAAAGCAGTCGTTCCTACAGCGCTGCACATTTCATCTCCCTTATCAGTTCAGCTTATAGATTTTGCCTAAGCAGTTGATGGTTTGAATCCGGTTTATAAAATAAGACAGGCATATAAAACGTTCGGCGCACTTGGCATCCAGTAAAGATTTGAGAACCTCTGGTCTACATATGCAACTTCTAAACCGGTTTGTCCCTGTTCAGTGTTGTCATGTTGAAATAAGGAAGAGCTAAATCTTGAAACCTGTAACACTTGCACTTCTCCGTCACTGACACAGAAAGCAAAGTCCATAGGAAAAGAACTGAGCTGGCTGAAACAAGGCAGGCAGAGCCAGGACTGGTTCATTATGTCTTATCTGAGCAGATAGAGAAGAGAAATGATAATGCCGCATTGCTCTGAGTGGTGGGAAATATAGTGCAGGGTCTTTCACAAGGGCACGTTTTGGTGTTTTGTGTCATGGTGTGAAAGGGGACGGTATTCTTGCACATTCCTAGAGGGTTATGTGAACCATTTACATGTATCATGTGGCGTTGAGACCCCTAAAGGTTGGAGAATCGTTTTAAGAGGTCCAGCAATTACAGAACAAGACACTGGATGAAAATATTATTGCATGTGGGTGCACGTGAATGACATGGGCACTGTCCACAGGTAAAGTGATAATGCTTTTACCAGCATTTACTTACCCCCATGTAGTATACAATCCATATGAACTTTTCTTAACCTGAAACACAAGGGATGCGAGGCACAAATTCCAAGCAGCTCTTTTCATGCAACTAAAGTAATGGTGATTTATAATGTCAAATAAGACATATTTAATATAGTATAAAGACAATTACAGTAATGCAGGGTTCGAATGACATGATGGTGAATAAACTTGTGAACGTCAACTTTAAACACAAGGTGGTGAAAGCAGTTCCTACAAGATCAGAGTTGGAACATGATGTGCCAATATGCATTTTTGATACTGGTTTATGTGGGTCAGCACACCGCCCAAGAGCAGAGTGAAGACAGGTTAATAAATGGCCAGCTCTTTTGCAAAGCTAGTTGGCAGAAGTTTTTCATCCTTCCTCCGCACTCATCTGAACAACTGGCAAGTTTTCTTGACCTGTCTGACTGCAGTATATTAACGGGTGGGCTGGCAACCCGTCAAACGGCCACCCAAAAACCAGGCCCCACACACGGATGACTAAAAGATGCTAAAATAGACAATTACTTTTATGTATTGATGAACCAGAATTGAGTATGTTTTAAATATATTCACACAAGCCACACGAACTTGAATTCACGCTTTTAAAGCTTTTCTTATCATTACGATTCATTATTTCTTGTCGTACGCTTTCTTGACATTTTGTACATGATGTTCCACTATTGTAGGGCCGTGCGGGGGATGCCGGCAGGCAGATGAAAATGAGCGATAACAGCGGACAGAGAAATGCTGCCTAGAGATTTCGCGTGACGTGACGGCTTTTGCCTTTTAGTGGCAGTTCAGTCCTACTTATCAAGTCCATTTCAGGGGCTAAAATGGTTCTCTGGAGGTGGGGGCCAACAGGCAGCCTGCTCTGCCCCTGAGAGAGGGCCTGACAGCCCAGTCAGCCTGTCACCGCCAGCTCTTCTCATGGGAACAGGGCCGTGGGGAAGTTGGAAGCACTCAGTCATGTTATACTATGGTTTGGGTCAAATAGATTTGCTCTTTTAGGCACCGGTCAAAGGTTATCTAGGGTTTATACATAAGTAGTGTGCCCTTTGCAGGACCTACATAAAATAATTAATAAAAACAAAAAAATTCATTTGGATGTTTTCCTTTCGTTTTCAAAGAATATCTCAAGCAATGTATGAGTCGGTAGCACTTAGTAGGCTATTTTAAGACACGTTGGTACTATGGCGTATACAGCCACGGAAAACATTAAGAGACCATTTTAAGTTTCTTTTTCTGAGTTTCTTTTTTATAGTTATGTGTTTGGGTAAAATGATAGGTTTTGTTTTATTCTGTGAACTACTAACAATTTTCCACTCAAATTTCAAATCAAAATAACGTTTCTATTGGCATTTATTTGCAGAAAATTAAAACTGGAGAAACATGTGAACATATTTTTTTTCAGACCTCTTTCAGAAATGCTGCAAAGAAAACAATTAATATTCGCTTTCAAGCAATACAACAGTAATATTTGCACATGTATTTAGGAAAAGATAAGAAATGTATTTTATACGGAAATCTTGATTTACAGTATATCACAGTTGTCTTGTCATGCTGTCAGTCTTTCAGATGACGGATGAAGATTTTGTCACTCCTGAGGTTTGATTTTATTGAAATTCAACTGACTCTGGACTGGAATGGCCAAAATACATCTAGAAATGCTGCTTACATGACCATTTGAAATGGTCTCTTTATTTTTCAATCGCTGTATTTGCTTTAGGCAATGCTGTTTTTTTCAACCCAGCGTTGGGTTGATAAGTCAAACCCAAGCGTTGGGTTAATTTAGCTCAGAATGTTTTTTATATTTGACCAAACAATTGCTTTAAACAACCCAGCATTGGTAACCCAATGGCTGGATATGTGCCTCTTCGACCCTAACGCTAGGTTAAAGTGTATGTTGACTATGGTATTTATCAAGGGTACTATTGTATGCACAATGAACCTAATTTGGAAAAAACTGGTTAGTTTACCTTTTGAATGAGCAGCACAATGAAAAAGTATAAAAGCTACACACTGATCATGATTTAAAATGTTAAATCGAGTAGTTCCGTGCAGCTCTGCCCTCATCTCCAGCAGCTCTGTGACCAAAACACGGTAAAGGGTACTTAAACAGAGCTTCGGGCTCAATACTAACTTTCCCACCTTGCTCTCTCATTGGAGCCTTCACGTGTAGCGTGGTAAACAGGTGATTCGAGTACAGCATGCTGACTTTTTGGATGGCCTTTAGCTCTGAATCCAGGCAGGAGTTCTCGCTGTTCTCTCTGCTGTACGGACGATGTGTGGAATGGAACGCTCCCTGACTCCAAGTGATTGCCGCAGCCTTTATTTTAAGGGCACTTGACACCTAGTCAAAATATCTTCCTGTTAAGGGCCGTACTGTATTAGGTCATCCAATAAGGGCTTTGCGGTGGGGTCGTGTGATGTTTATATCCAGACATGAAACCATTCTGCCAGCGAGTGTTTGGAATTACAACACGGTCGTGGGGTGAAAGCACTGGCTGTGCTCTGTAAGGTGAGCACGGCTAGTGATGACCGGCTAAAACTTTGACCAGACATTGACCTCCTCGCCAGCTGTTGGGCACGGGCCAAAGTAGGTGTTTGTGCGTGTACGTTGGGGGCTGGGAAGAGGACGTCTACGCGCCTGAGCGTCCCTGCAGATTAATCACTGAAATAAATCTCACACACACATACACACATGCATGTAAACAGGGGCCCGCTCGCTCTGTGCTTGTCTGGTAATTTGTAAATCTATCAAACAGCCGTCGCCGCCCGCTGAAACCCGGCAGGGAACAGTGATTGATAAAATTGCTCGGTTGCATTCCTGGATCAAATGTACATATCTCAGAAGACAGGAAAACACACTCATAAGCACATCCGCACAGAGGGACGTGCACACATAGCGGTAACGGTGGCTGCTGATGGCTTCGCATTTTTAATTTGCAAATATATGCTGACATTTGAAAACACACCATCAGTTTAGCGGCACCAGTTCAGCTGGGCCAAGCATATTATCATATTGTGCTGTATAATGTGATTTCCTCAAGTGAACACTTATGAAACGCGCACGCACGTATACACGCACAGACACACACTCGCTCGACACTTCAGCTTGTTTCCCCGGCTCGCCTCTTGAAGTGCAGATAGTTTGCATGTACTTTGGTGTCTGCCCACTCAAAATCAGGTAAATTGTTAGACTCCTATTGTCGTGTTTGTCATTTGTTGTTGTTAGACGCCACATAACATATTATTTAATCAAAGTGATTTTGTTGCTTAAGAATGAGTCACAATATGAATTATGTTGGGGTTTTATTGCCATTTTACAGGAATTGAAGGTGTGTGGTATGAGGGTCTGTGCTGTGCAATGGTAGAAAGATTTTGCTATATCATTTTGTTGCATATGTGTTTTTGTATTGTAGTTAGACAGGCCTGCTGTGAAAAAATCTCACAAGTGGTTTGAATGCCGGAATTCAATTTCTTTATGAGTCAAATGATGTCAAACTGAAATTATACCCGACAGCACAATTTATAAATACTTATATCCTGGATATTATACCTTTAGAATAAGTTTTACTTGATAAATAACCGATTTTGCTTTATTATTAACCAAAAATATAAATAATTTACAGCTCTATGTTTTACATAATGTGAAGCTGTTTTGCACTGATGCCAAGTTTCTCATTTGGTTACCATATTTTCACATCAAATCCCCCCAAAACAGTCGAATTAGATGACGTACTTTTATTTGATAAGATTTGATTGTTTTCACATTTACTTTTCTGCATGATTGATTTATGTTTACCTAAATCATTTATCTGACGCTTTCATCCAAAGCCACCGTAGTAGCTGGTATATTTCATATATGTAGGTCATCGAATGGAATATAAATACTCTGCTGGCACGGCAATACATATTCATCTAAATGAATATGATGCTAGCACTAATGTAATTATGTAATGGTTGTTTGCATCAGTAAGAGACCTTGTTCGCTCTATGCCACTGAAGTCTTTTGGCTGTGAAACTTGTCAGGCAGCCATAGAGAAAACCTGAATTCCAGCGGGCACAAGCAAATATATTCACTCGTAGTCACTTTGTAATGAAGGGAAGGATAGATGCAAGAGAGCGTGAGGATGAGGGACAGAGGAGAGGGAGGGTTACATCTCCTGCAGTTGGAAAATAGTCCCCGCGGGGCATGTTTACAGAAGCAAGTTAACATCTATTGCTGGTTGCTTTGCTTCCTCGCGTTTTCTCCTTCTCTGGGTCTCTCGCACACTTGCTCCCTGTCCTATGCAAGCTTTTTTCATCTCTATGTGTATACGTTCATATTGCACTCTATAACCACTTGATGCTCATCCTAAAACCAGTTTGATATTACTAGAGCATCATCTGAAAATATTTGAACGGTGCGATTGGCTGATTAAAATAAAAATTCTTGAGAGCTGCATGTAATATTCATTTACTGTTCTGGTGCGCAAAGGCTGTCATGTTCTTGATCGTTCTTCATATACACTTTTCATGGGATTACAAATCTTATCTAATGCCTTCAAGCCACCGGTATGCATTACCTTATGCTTTGATCTTAACACATCTCTCCGGTGTATGCGCGTTCCTGTTTGTACATGCTCGCGCTGCTTTGACACGGTTTTGTTTCCTTTGCTCGGAGACACAGGGTGTTCTGCCAGGTCTCTGTAGTAAGTGTCATCTGACAGTCGCTACAGAGAAATGGAGCATCACAGGTGCTGTCACACGAGGGGCTTATTTCCATGTTTGCGGGTTGCTTACAAACAGGGTTTTCCTTGGACACAGTGGCCAGCCCTTTAAATACATTTTACGAGTCTGGCTTAGATAGCTCTCGGTGGAAGTTGCTCTTTTGCAGGATCTCGTGCCAAATTTAATCTGGGTCATGATAAATATACTATCAACAGTACAACCAGTACCAGCCAAGGATTTAGCATTGGCTGGCATAATGCTGATAATTATTAAATCACATTCTGTGTTCGTGCAATATGTCCAAATGCAGCATTCGCAGCGTTGTCTTTTTGACGCTAGTCCAAACAAACGCAATCTCTCGAGAGTATTTTGATGCCCCCGTATAATAATATTCCCATTTCATTGTTGGCATGCAATGTGTCACCAGTTGTAAGTGCGGGATAACCATTGTGGGCTATTTTTAGTTGGGGACGGTAATCTCTTTTAAGAGCCTTTCAGGGCCTGTCTCTTTCTAACCTGGCCGGAAACGCTAAGCCAATAAGCCCCAAGCGTCTGGCTCAACTCTGGGTCTGAGAGAGAGAGAAAGTGAGCCCGGTACAGACGTTTCCTGGATTATTTAATACTTCAGCATCACAGGGAGGCGGATCTCTGGATTCCAGGAATGCTGGCTCTCTCAGAGCTTATGCGTTGGGTACAGGGTGTTTCGGACGTAGCTTAGTGCCGTCTGTGAGTTTTTAATGAAGCAGTGAACAGAAAAGAAAACAAAATGGAAAAATGCTGCAACAAATGAACTGATTGGGTTGCAGAAGAGAAACTTGATGCATGCTGAAAAGTGCAGAAATACCTAAACTATAAAACTTCAAAAGATATTTGAAAAATGTTGGAAAGCGAACAACGGCGATGCCCATCTACTTCTATTTAATTGCAAGTCAAAGGGTTCTTCAAAATCACACAAAATGTGTGTTCTGCAGAGAAAGAAAGTCATACAGTTTTGAAATGACAAGAGGGTGAGTAAATAATGACGGAATTTCTATTTTGGACTATTGCTTTAAGCGAAGTCATGTGGCCTTAATACATGTTTTTCTGTGTCTTTGGTGTGGTATAAGTTGCTGTCACAACTATTCAGCACGAAGAGTCTAATATACATGTATTGGAACAAAAATTGCTAAAATGTAAGTGCCGGAAAAAAAATATGCGTTCTATATAAAAGCGAATGCTCACCCAGACCTGCCTGAAACGCCTCGTGTAACCACACCCCCAACAAATCTACGTCAGTTCGTGGTATGAGTTGATTTAGACCTCCCAAATGTATACTCAAGTAAGGTGGCCGTACCTGTCAGTATAATTGCTTTGGAACCTGATGTTCCAAATATGGTAAGAGGCGTTTCATTTCCGTCACACGCTTGCAGTATTCGACCAATCACTACGCACTAGTTAACTGGCCAATCATAGCACACCTCACTTTTTAGAGAGATGAGCTTCGTTAAAAAAACTTTGAATGGAAAATACAGCATTTTTTAACCTTAAATCGCACATTGCATACATCTAAAACAAACCATAATATTCGTTTTAGCCGCGTCATATGACCCCTTTAAGAAAAGTTTTGCATCTCAAAAACATCTTGTGTTCTTGTTTCGTGTGGTTTAGTGGCTGTTGTTCGAGAGCATTTTAATGGTATACATGGAACGAAACACAAGGAATAAAGAGAATAAGTCAAGGTTTTGTAGAGCCTCAGCCATCGCATCTCGGAGCGGGCAAAAGATGGGAGTCAAGGTAAAAGATAATGCATTTATTTAGTAATCAGCAAATAGCTTTTATCCAGTGAGATGAGAGCGATGCAGTGGGTTCTGATAAGATCATTTGCTTTCAGGTGTTTTGCCGGCTACTGTACTCAGCATTGAGTGTAAATTGAATAGCGTGACCTTTTGCAGCCGAATCAAATTGACTGCATTTCCACACACATTCTGTGCTTTCAATTACCATACGTTTTATGATAATGGTCCGCAACCCAACTCGCTACACATAGATGCTTACATGAGAGCCATATGTTCATGATAAAACGTGTGCACATGCAATCTGTAAGTGTTTTTGCCCTTAAGTTTCACTCTTTCTGGCTCAACATTATGGAGTTTACCAAATATAGCTTTTTTTGAAGAGAAGCTTCGGCATTCTTGGTGCGGTGCTGCTGATGTTGTGCCCCACTGCTGATTTCAGGATGACAGATGACGGGCCATCCTGCCTCTGCGCCGCTCACGAGTCTGCCAACGTCTAGAAATTCATCTAGAACATCTACAAGTTCAAAGGGGGATCGAGAGGGTACATTTCACTTTTAACAAAAGAGATGAGATTTGAAGAACTTCATTATTCGGGCTTCTTAAAAGAACATTCAAAATGAAAATTCGGTCATTATTTACTCGCTCTCTTGGCATCTCTCTTGCAACTTTCGTTGCAGAACACAAAAGAAGATCTTTTGAAAAATGTTGGTAACAGAAATCCACTGGTCCCCATTGACTCGTGTATTGATTTTGTGTCCATACAATGGAAGTCAATGGGGACCAAAGGTTTTTGGTAACCGATATTTTTCTAAATATCTTCTTTTATGATTCGCGGAAGTAAGGAAATCACGCAGGCTTAAAACGACAACAGGGTGAGTAAACGGATGCAGAATTTTCATTTCGAACGTAAAGGGATAGTTATTCCCCAAAAATCAGTGGTCATTCATTCAACCTCATTTTGTAACAAAAGAAGATGAACAGTACTGCAAAAAGTTATTCGCAGTCACCATTCGCTTCCCTTACATCCCTCTTACTTCCTGCTTGTATATAGTGGTATATATAATATTTCAAAGAAAACACTTGTCTGCGGAGTTCCTGTTTGAGCAAAGGTCTTTTTGCATGCAGTTTTAAAAAAGTATTTTTTTCTTTTATAACCTGGCTGTGTTAAAATTTTTGGACTTTGTCTCTTTAAGAATCAGAGTGCACTCACTGACAGTGTCAGCATTATTGGATGAGTTTCTAAAATAAGTAGAGCATCAATATGTCTGAGCACAGAAAACTAAGTTTATTGTAATTGCATTAGAAGCTTGGCTATAGACCATCTGTTGCACGGAGGGTAAAGCGGTATGCGGGCCCCCCTTGTACTCTTTCTACATTATACACATTATTTTCAATGCATCTATTTGTATTATATCAGTTTGTTGGTATTGTTTCTTCTCAGAATGATCTTGAAGGGCATGTTGCCCGGTAGCGTAGCAGAAAACATGACTTTCAAAAATGCATTCCTGTAAGAGTCAAAATAACCATTCACAAATGTGGTCATATGTTTGGTTTAAGGATTGCCAGCAGTCAGTTACTGGTTAAAAGAATCTTGACAAAATTTGCATTCCTAGTTTGACTCTGATACTTTGTCTCTTTTTGAGACAGAGGTTGTTGTGGTCACCAAAGACCTTTCTCGTGCCTTGTATATCTGAAGGGTTCTCTTCACAGAATGCATTTATTGTAATTGTGCACATGCTAAATTACGCATTGGTACTTGTTGGTGAGTTTGATAGGTAACCGCACTCTCGCTGGCGTAAAATCTGCCCGTGGTATCCAGACAGAGCCGGGGGGTGGTAATGTTTGTGAGGGTTATAAAAAGTTAATCTTTGCCGTAGCCTGTCTCTCTGTGATCATTGCCTCTGGAGCAGACATGCCTCAATGCCCGGCTTGCAGGATCATTTGCAGGGGAAATGAGGTTTGAAATAGTGCTGGTGATTCCAATGGCAGAATCCTATTTTTGAGTATGACATATGAGAGCTAGGCCATTTATGTGTACTGTGACATGATATTGTTAGGCATATTGATGGTGGCTTACGCTGTAATGTATTTCATAATACAGTCTCTGATTTACAAAGGGAACGGGAAGCTTTTACATATAAAGCCTATATATGTATTTTTGTATTTTTATTTTTGGTGCCTTTCTTGATTTCCAATTGAAGACTTCTGATGCAATGCTTCTAAGTGCCGTTTAAAATTCTAAAATGTGTGTTTTTATCATGTTTTTTTTATTATGTTTAGGTTCAGTGATTTCACTTTAATGGCACTGAATACATCTTATTTCCCATTCATGTTAGATAACTGTTCATATAAACTTTAGAGCCAGTTAAAATGAATAATTTTAGAAAAAAAATGTCTGATGGGATTTTGCAACTGAATCTTTCATTCCTTGCACAAAGATCAAGCATTTTTTGTTGGGCGTTAACCCACCATTGAAATCAGTGTTTTCCCCATAATTCTTGCCTGCAATTCTTTGCCGTGCACACCTCCCATATTGCAAGGTTACTTTGATACGTTAGCTGTAAAATCATAAGATTAATGACACTCTGTGATTTTCGTTGTGTATCAGACCTAATGTGGTAGCACCCACAGACAAAACATAGCTAGCAAACTTCCTTATCAATCATTGGAACGTTTGTAGTTGACTATTTTCTGCTGAGCCCCAACCTGGCAATAATAATAAACCCACACCATTTTGTATCTGTAACCACGCTGAAATGGTAGCTTAAATTTAGGCCGAGGCAAACATTTGTTTTGATGTGTCTATTTCAGAAAGAATGAAAAGAAAAAAAACATCCATTTCGTCTTAAACTTTTCTCACACATTCTTTTCATGTCAACTGTATGAGGTGCAACGTTTTGGTTGTAAAACTTACTCGTGAGTAATTGACTTTCCCTGTTTTATTACCCATAACGCTTTCCGTCTTCGTCACAGTAGAGATGCAAGGCCCCAGACGTGCTCGCCAACCAAACCCGTTCGTTCAGATCCTCAAACGACATCAGACAGATTTTGCTCCTGTTTGCCTTTGAGACGAAATTAGGAGTAAAAGAAAATGCCTGTGCTTCATGTTATCTGCGGCATAAGTTATATCTCAGCAATACAATGGCTTGGGTGGAACTCAATAAAAGAGTTAAAGCAAGGACAATTTCAAAGACAGCCTGTCTGATAACAAAAGGGCTCACCTGATAATGAATGACTGGTGAGCGCTGGCGTGCTTCTGAAGTCCTGGTGGAGGGGTTAGATGGAGTGTGACTACCAAGCGCTCGCCGGTGTGTTTTATGGCTAATTGAAGCATTTGGAATAAAACAGCCATGAATGGCACCCTTTGGAATTTAAGCGGGTTAATATATCGTGATCCTACAATTAGCCCACGATTGCTAAGATCTGTTTAAGTCGGTGGGGTCCATTAAGCGGAAAGGGTCCTATCTATTTTTCATCCACTCTTACTCCAACCTGAGTCCTCTTTTAAAGCTGCCAGAGGCAATCAATGGCCGGAGTCACGGCTAACAGAGGCTGCCAGGCGACTCTGGCAAATCTAGCAACTTTGGCACCACACCATGTACTTTTTAAGTGTTGGTTACACTATGAATTATGTGTCTAGATGGCGGACAAAGACTATATAGTCTTTTTTGTAGAATATAGAGAGCAAACAGATTTTGTAACGGGATGTTTTGGCCGGATTTCATGCTATCGATTGCTCTCTAAACCCTGGAACACTTTGTCATTTCGTGTCTGATCAAGTATCCACACTCGTCTTGATTTGAGCTTGAGCTATTGCTAAATCTGTTTCCGACATTTGTTTTTAGACTCAAATGAATAGAAACCTTTCAAGAACCCGTGTAATTCAAAAGAGGAGAGCGACTAGTAAAGCAGTGACCCTAAATAACCAAGGTTATAATTAGCTTGAAGGAAACGCTTATTGTTATTGCCCTTTTCGTCAGTGACTGACTGAGACTTTCTAAAGTCGCAGAAGGCAAATCACGGGGAAATTATGGCTTATAGAAAGGACATCATTAGCCAACTATTAAACAGCAGGGCTCGCGTTTCTTTGTAGCTGCTGTGCCGTCACATCCCAGGTACCTCGACGAACATTCTGTTATCTCTCAGAAATATTTGCCGTTATCAGTTCCAATAAAGAATTAGGAAACATGTCCCAAGGAGGGCATTATGTGCTCAATGAAGCCGGGCTTACACATTTTCCTCCCTGTCAGTGGATAATCAAACGCTACAACTATCAGCGCAGCAATCTATTAAATGGAGGGGAATGAGTAAAATGGCCTTGTTTTGATGTCTCAAAAGCAGCTCCCATTGCAAAGAGACATGCTGGTGTGTAATCGTGGGAAACTATTAATAGAAAAGGGATGAAACAGGGTGATCATTGCACAAGGGGACTGCGGGCTAAGCAGCATAACACATCTATCTAAAAAGGACAGTGCCCCTGAAGCCAGCGTGCTTGCGCCCGAGCGCTATCAGCAAGTGATACTAATCCAATGGTGTGCATAAAAGGATTTGTTCTTGTTGGCCTGCGTACGCCAAGTCCCCCAGCAATTTTGGTGTTTATCTTCCGCAGTTGCTAAGTCCCGTGGGTTTTGGTGCTGGAACTTTTAGTGCCTGCTACTTTTCCACAATCACCTCACTGCGGATGCGCTTGCCGTCTGCAGAACAACGGCAACACAGACTCATAGTTAAAGACTGGAGGCAGAGTTTAGTTTTGGACTTCACTGTCGCAAAAAATATCGTGTCCCGTTAAGCAATCCTCTCGTAACTGGGTCATGAAGAATTAAGAATGTCCAAGCTGAATAAAACTATAAGAATGAAGTGCCAGGTTTTTTAAAAGTAATCGTTGTATTAATAAGAGTAACGTGAGACATTGTGAGCCCTCTATGGATTGTTGTTGAGCCACATGAGACAGCGGAGTTAGCGATTGGTGGAACTTAATTTCTTTCTTATTTTGGGTCAATCTTTCTCGCCACTTCCCCGGGTGGCTGCTGTGTGTCAGCTCAGTTAATGGGTTTCTTTGGGGAGATATTATTTTGGTCTAGTAAGCTGCATGTTTAATGTATGACTGACGCTGCTGATTCATGTGGCCCATGCAGTTTGTAAGAGATTTGTGTAAAAGTGCATACGGCAAAAAACCTCTATTAACAGTTACAAGTGACTCTGCAGCGGACCGCAGCATTAAGACAAACAATTTCGACTTCTCCGAAACTAAACTGTCCTTTTTTCTTACACTGATCTTTCTCTATCTCCTTTTCCTTTCGCCCCCTAAGAAGATAGATGAGGAAAATGAGGCCAACTTGCTGGCGGTGCTCACAGAAACCCTGGACAGCATCCCAGTGGATGAGGACGGGTTGCCTTCGTTTGAGGCCCTGGCAGATGGGGACGTGACCAATGCCAGTGATCAGAGCTGTCCTTCCACCCCCCACTGCTCGCCACGCACGCCGGAGCCAGAGGAGCCCTCCCTGGTAAGAGAGACCCTCCCTCTATGGCCAATCCTGTTTTTCCGTGAAGCATAGCCTCTCGTTCTGTTTCTTAAATCCCCGCTTTTTTTCAGTCCCATGCTGTTTCGCTTTCCTTCACTGTCTCTGTCTGGTCTTCACTTGCACCAGATAAGGATACAATGCAGGGCCTGTGACCAAAAATGGGTACAGACTCGCCAGACAGAGGCTCTTGCAGCTCGTGTTAAGCTGTCTGTGAGCTGAACGTGGCCACGCTGCTCGGTTAAAAAAGCAAATCTGAGCGGATCAGTGTTCCTGAGGTGTTAATTGCATTGTTCATTACTGCTGAAAGGGACACACACAGCACGGTTAATATGGAAGAAAAAAACTAAGCAAAAATGAATTGACTAAAGTAGACCATTTTTCATCTTTTGTTGTCAAAAGGCAGCTGAAGTTGATTAAACAATCCAATTTGCTTTACCGTTGCTTTAATTAGCAGTTTTATGATCACTGTCTAGATCAAATTTTGATTTAAATCAACAGAAAATATCAGTTTTGCTTTCAGTCTTTAAACCAGAAATTAACATGAACTAGGGCTGTGAGCTCACATGCAAGACAAAAAGCTTTGGAAACATTGCTCGGAAGCATCCAACACTCACTGTAACATTAACTTCTAAACACTATATAAATATATTTGAGATATTTCTGACTGATTTTGCACATGATTCTGCACATTGATCAAACCATTGCACGTTTACATAGCATTTCAAACAAAGGTATATTTACTGCTAAGGTGATGTATTTTAAAATGTAAAACTTTTAGCATAGTTAGTTTTTTACCATTGCATTTAAAGAATGAACCATTTAAAAAATAATAAATGCAAGAATAAATGGCTTTACATGCCAGTTGGGCACAAATGTGCTTTTGTCTCCTCTGAATGTTTTTTGAAAAATTTATTGTAAATTTATAATTGTAATCCCTTTGAACTGTTTCTCCGCTCTGTTTGTAGCTGAAGAAGCTCCTCCTGGCTCCTGCTAACTCCCAGCTCAGCTATAATCAATACCCAGGTGGCAAAGCACAGAACCATGCAGCCAGCAACCAACGGATCAGACCAACACCTGCTGTTGCCAAGGTAGCTGCTCGCTGCACTTCTTGCATCAAAGGCCTGGTGTGCGAGCTCATCTGCTAGCTCCATGTAATTTTTCCTTTCTGATAAATTATACAAATAGTCTGTTCACTCGAGGGAACTAAAGCTTGATTAAGTTGTGTCTGAGACGGAGGTGTTGTGGCTGCCTCATCCGAAGTTGCATTACCCTTAATGATGTTTAAGACTTCCGGATGCAACTGTCTCATTTTCATGAAAAAAGGAAGCATTGAGGTGTTTTGATAGAATTAGCAATGTTGTCATAAAAAAGATGATTTATTACTGAAGTCCAAGTCATGTTGCGAAGAAGCTGCGGAATGAGTGGTTATTTGAGGTGAGCATGTCTCCTCGCGTAAACAGGGCACGCAACTCTCTTTGAGGAGTTAATTTTCCATAATGACTTTGACTCCTGTGTTTCTGGAGCTCTGCACATGGCTGAGTCCCAGAGGACACTGCTGTCCCCGCCCGCTGCCATCGTGCAGATCTTCCTGGAGCCATCCCAAGACCTCGTAATTAAGATGATGGGCGAAGCACGCTCACGTTGCCCACTGGGAGACAAATGCACCTCTGCACTAACCCCTCGTTCTAATCCACAGTGTTACATCCCACGCTTATTCTGTACCTCTATCTCTCTGACTCCTGTTTTTCAGACAGAAAATCCCTGGAACAGCAGACCACGAGGGGCCTGTCCCAACCGGTCCGTGAGACGACCTTGCACTGAGCTACTCAAGTACCTCACCTCAAGCGACGAGGCCTTCCAGATCAGAGCCAGGGAAGCCAAGAGCACCTGGACAGGCTGCGGCAAGGACAGGGGGGGCGCTTGCACCTTGTCCTGCTCGTCCTCCTCTTCTCCATCTTCCTCGTCCACCTCCTCATTCTCCTCTCTGTCGTCCTGCTCCTCCTCAACTGTCTCCAAAAAGAAGACGTCTTCTGCCTCCCTGTCTTCACAGCAGCAGCTGGCAGTTCAGGCCCAGCGAGGTGAGAGCCAGGCTCCTGGAGCGTGTAGTGTGGCTGGTGAGGGGGCAGGGAAGTGGCGGCGGTGTTCTCGCGGGGAGCGATCCGCCCCGGTGGCGCCGTCGTTCCGCGGAGGCGGCTGCGGCCACGGCCACGCGTGCTCCGGCGAAGAGGGGCCAGACGCTGACAAAGGCAGCTCAGCCGCCGCCCGCTTTATTAGGTACATGCACTCTTACTCTCAGCCGCCTAGAGAGACGGGTCACGCAGGCACCTGCGGTCGTTGCCTCGAGGCGGGCGGCTTGGCTGAGGCTGGCCGCACTAATAGGCACATCACGGTGACCATTAGGAAACGGAGGCAAGCGCTAGAGCACCCCATGCTCAGCCAGATGCTCTCTTCCAGACCCAGGCCGGCCCGTTACCGGGCCCACCTGCAGTCACCCTATGCCCCCCAGAATAAAAGACAAGCCCAACCCAACGTGGGTTGCCGTGGACACTTAGATCAGAACAAAAAGACACACAATCAAACGTTTAGCTTAGCTGACCAGAGCGATCTCGAGTGTGGCAAATTAGACTTAGAGAGCTGTTGGTTAAGCAAGCCAGAGCAGGTGAGTGCCAGCTTGCATGATCTGGTGGGACAAGATGGGGAGGATGTTTTTGATGATGTCATAGGCAGCCCCCTGTCATTCTCACAGGGCCTGCCAAGCCCCTTGTTCGCAGACTCTTTAGTTCCAGACCACACCCCCTTCATCTCACAAGGGCAGCGCCCAAATACACAAGCACTCTGCAGGCTCCCCGATGACCAAGCCCCTCCAGTGTTAGGTAATCTTTGCTGCATCCCCGCCCTCTTTCCTTTGCCTCTCCTCCTTTAACCGCTTCACAGTTTGACCACACACTAACCCCGGCGCTAACACAAACCTAACATTTACTTGGGAGAGAAAACAAAACGAAAGCAGCCAGCCGCACCTTTCGATTCAATTGGCACAAGCCTCTGTCTGTAGATTAATTATAAATGGGAGATGGGAGAAGCAGTCATCACTTTGAACTATGAAGTCACCCAATTTAAATCTCTGATCTGCGCTGAAAAGCTTATTTTCTCGTGCTGCCATATTATAGCTGTCTAACTGAGACATACTCCCTAGTTGCAGTTGGATACGGTCGCAGCCTCGGGCAACTGCACAAGCTTCCTTGACTCTTCTTTCTGTCTCTGCTTTGGTTTCAATTGCATGCTCAGTATTTTGTTAATTTCTAGTATTTGTGCTATTCTTTGTCATTTCATAATTTATTCTTTTATAAAATTGTGTACTCGTTCTGACAATTGGGATGTGGGGGGCTTTTTACGATGGGCTGGGAGTCTGAACACATGCCATCACTCCATCCTGCCTCACAAAGTATGCAGTCAGATTTTAAAACAAACCAAACAAAGGGGTCATGTTAATCCAGCTACTGGTTTTGCCCAACATTTTATTTGGCCGGAGAGACATCTAGCCTTTCAGCGTAGGGTTTCATTGCGTTACTGATCGAGTCTTAGATTTAGTTGTAGACCTGAAATATACTGGGCAACGTGTGAACTAGTCAATTAATTACCCATGCTCCTTTGTGTTCTGCAGCCAAACCAACCATCTTGCCACTTCCTTTGACCCCAGAATCTCCAAAGTAAGTGAGAGAGCTTTTACACAACTTTTGTAGAGCAGACAAAATCTGAAACTAAAAGATCTGAAAAAATGAGGCATTTTGTTAATTTCATTTCCATTTGTAAGTTCACACAAACACAGCAGCGATTTGTCACTGTTCTCATATATTGTTTTTCATGTGTGTTACAGTGACCACAAGGGATCTCCGTTTGAGAACAAAACCGCTGAATGCACATTGAGTGTGGAGATCTCTGGAACCCCAGGTAAACACAAGAGCTCTGCTTATAGTGAAGCGAAATTTTACTTGTTGTTGATATGGAATATCGTGCTGTTTTTACTCAATAGTAAAGATAAGCTTTCTTGTTTTAGATTACTGGCAAAGGGCAAGTTCTCCCACAAGCGTAGTTTAATAGTTTAATTAAAGCTCAGGGTTCAAGGTGAACGGATGAGACACGGTCAGAATTTTACACAGTCCACTTGATTCAGTCCTATTGATTACTTTGTCCATTCTTGGGGTGATTTATTGGAAAGTTTCTCTCTTCCCCTTTGAACAAGAGTTTATTCTCTCGCTTTCATTTAGACTCTAATGCTCTTTGACTGGTCAGCTCACTTCTTCAATACATCACAGACAAATTGATGTGGCATTATTGTTTTAATTGGTTTTGCCTTGGAATTCCATTTCAGATTAGCTACAGATATTGTCTGCATCTTTTCCAGACAGTCTAGCAATTTGATTAGGGACATTAAGGTAGTTTCCTTTGCTAATTATATTATCATATTTTAATAAATATCTATATTTATAATATTTATATTAAAGGAATAGTTCATCCAAATTGAAAATCCTGTCATCATTTACTCACGCTCATGTCATTTCTGTATAAATTACTTTGTTCCGATGAACAAAAGGAAAGATATTTGGAAGAATGTTAGTAATTTTTAGTCCTGGGACATCATCCACTACTATAGTAGGAAGAATTAAATGGTACCCAAAGGTGCCAGACAACTCTTTGTTTGCCTAAATTCTTCAAAATATGTCATTACGTGTTCCACAGAACAAAAAATACAACTATGGTAGTGGATTGTGTCCAAGAACTGACAATTGCTAACATTCTTCCAAATATCTACCTGTGTTCATTGGAACAAAGACATTTATACAGGTTTGAAACAACCTGAAGGTGAGTAAATGATTACAGATTTTTATTTTTGGATGAACCATCCCTTTAAAGGTCCAGTCAGTGAAATCTAGCAGCAAGGTTGCGAATTTCAACCAACCGCTCACGCCACCCCCCCCTCCCTTTTGAAACACTACGACGGCTGACAGAACATGGGGAATTACATGCAAGGGGAGCCGCAGTGTATGTAGATAGAAATAGCTCATTCTAAGGTAATAAAAACATAACGCTTCATTCTGTAAGCTCTTTATGCACCTTTGAAGGCATAGCTGTGTATATTATATTGCATTTCTATCAATAGATCATCCCAAAATTAACACACTTGACCTTAAAGGAATTCTTAATATTTAATAATAAGAAGAGGAAATATTATTATATATTGTTATATTTCATAAAATATATAATAATATTATAATATTTTTTTAAACATGATGAAGGCAAAATAATTGAATACAATTAATTACACTTAAGACAAACTATACCTCAGCTGGGACAAAAACACAAGTCTTCAGCATTTCTCCCCTCACTTTCTTTCTCTCAGCATAAATCACGCATGTAATTATTTCTGAATCCCCCATGCAGAGATTAATCATTCCAGTTCAATAAAAACAAAATGGCTGCCCTTTCTCTCTCACGGTGTGTCACGGTGAATGGACCATTTGGGATTCACTTACTACAAAGTAAATGGGCCTCGGTGCACAGATTTGACCCGCCCTGGGGCTGGAAAGTAACCTTTTTTTGCTAAATTTGCTCAGACGGGGATTACAATGTGGATGTTAGTACACAAATGGGTTTTGGGACGACTGCGAGCCAGTGAATACGTGTGACTGTATTGGATGTGGTGTTCCGCCTTATGCTTGCATTAAGATTAAAGAGTCATGTCAGGTCAGCCTTACAGCATCTTAGACAAAGCCAAGGGTTAATTTGTCATAGTCATAAAGGACGGTTCTTATAAGCCTGTGCTATTTCATGCAAAACTAAAGAGGGCTACACAGGTGATGGAACACTTAGGCAACTGACATTTGGTGGCATTATTTGCTTTGATGTTGAATCTTTTTATTAAAGATTATGGTATTGTGCTCTCCTGTTTCGCCTCTCCTATAGACATTCGTACTCCGCTCATACGTCTCTCCTGAAGACCACACGAGATGAACTGATTACCAGTCAGTGTAACACCAGATGAGACCATTAAATCATCCATTGGGTTCCATAAATTTCCATTGGGGTCTGTGTCATCCTGACAGCAGCATGAGAAGTCATTTACAGTGCTGTAGAATTAAAGAATGGCCAGGCATTCTCACCGAAGAGAAAGAAACAAGGCACCTGCAAAATAGCGGTTGCGTGAAAGCGGTAGATTTAATACGCCTCCCTAATCCACACCCCTCTAATAGATTAACTTGTGCAGGGGTTCCTTTAATTATGGTATCGTATGACACCCAGGTCAGTCCGTGCTCCGCTCCTTGCATGGCATTTTGAGATTACCACGGGGATCAGTTTTGTAAGCTTTAACTAATAATTTGTTCAGAGATCCCTGTGTAATTCACACCTTGCCAGAAACAGATGAGAAAACCCACCGGCATATGATTGCTGTTTGCATCCACTCGCATTCATCACAGCCAGTTTTGACTGAACGGCACATATTTATGTAATGCCATGTAATTTATGTAATGTAATGTAAAGGCGATAATGGTCCTTGGTTTACGACCCTGCGTCCATTGTTTTGCCCAGATGGAGTTTAATAGGTGCGGCAAGAGTTTCTTTGGCAGCGCACGCTTTCTATTCATAGCACATCACAAAGGCCTTATGATAAATATAGTCAGGGCCGCTGTTGTTTTATATACTGCATCAGGCTGCAATTCTGTATCTGTCTAATTTAGAGAGAGATTGACAGGGAGAAGGAGATCAACGGAGTATGCTGGGGGTTGAGGATTTTTCTTTTACATGAAGGACTAGACTGGTGACTGACATCCTCTGAAGGCTGTTTTAAATCAAACCAAAAAACAATTTATAGAAAAAGGAACAGTTGTGCGTATGAGTAAGAATAGCAGATTTCAGTGAGCTGGAGAGAGGGTGAGGTGGAGAAAAATAAAGAGGAACTACCTCGGGTTGTTTGTGCAAGTGCATTACCCATGCCGTAAAGCAGCGCATCTCAATACTTCCCATATAACTGCCATCTGTTGCCCCATAAATCTGTCAGAATGGCTGGGGTTCATGAGCAGAAAAGATGGCAATGATAAGGAGGATAACAGCTCCCCGAATACTGTTCGTTCACCGGAGACAGCAAATTATGGCATTCATACATCTGCGTCTAAGTGTGCCAGCAACAACTAATGATCAGTGTGTTGGATTATATAAATGATTATTTGCCATTTTGAACAGGCTTTGTTGTGTCCGTCAAAAAGGATGTTGTTATTAAAAGATGTGAACATTGAAAAGAAGTTAACCCTATCCGTATTGTATTGCAATCTGAGGTGACATAAATCTGTCGAGGTTGCAATAAGACACGGATCAGGATTAGTAAATACTTGAATCAAACTTAGACAAGTAAGGTTGAGGAAAAATCTTTTCTCTGTTCTTCCTCCCAGGTCTGACACCACCTACCACGCCTCCTCACAAAGCCAGTCAAGAGAACCCTTTCAAAGTATCACTCAAAAACAAGCTGTCTTCATGCTCCTCCTCGGCCCCGTCAAGCAAAAGGCCCAGGCTGAGCAATGGGGGCTCTTGCCCTCAGCCAACCAGCGGCTCTATTCGGAAGGGCCCAGAGCAGACAGAGCTCTACGCCCAGCTGAGCAAGGCATCCTCCACAATGTCCCAAGGGGGATCAGAAGAACGTCGGGGCAAGCGGCCCACGCCCCGTGTCTTTGGCGATCACGACTATTGCCAGTCAAAAAGCACAAAAAGAGACAGCACCACCACCATTACCACAGCTGCAGCGGTTACTGGGCCAATGGAGGGCCGGCATGCAGAATGTAAAGACTCAGACATGCCAACTTCCACTACTTCTACATCATCTTTGTCTTCCGCCAACCCCTTGTCTTCCTCTCTGGCCAGGCAGCTTCAAGGCCTTTCCCCCACAGCTCAGGAGGCTTGTCCGACAGTGGATGCTCGAAGACAGGACCCCAACCTCACTTCCGGCTCCAAAAGTTCAGCGGATTGCTATTCTGCTGGCAGGAAACTACTAAGGGACCAGGAGATCCGGGAAGAGCTTAACAAGCACTTTGGAAACCATCAGCAAGCCGTATTTAATGAGAAGGAGGGAGAGCAGAGGGGGACCCAGCCTGTTGAGGACAGCGATTCTGGAGACGAGAACTCCGGCCTCCTCTGGGACTATATGCACCCGAGTCTGCCTGAGTTCGAGGACCTGGAGGTAGGCCGGGAACGCCTGCTCTGCTTGGGGGAAGGTTTTCCACTCGAGCTGCTCCTTGAAGGATCTCCCTCGAGCTCCCCTTCCTGCAGTTCTTTCTCGTGGAGCTCCGTTTCACCTCCTTCCACTCAGCTCTCCTCACAACACCAACGCTGCCCACGCTCCATCTCTCGTAACAGATCCTGTTCCTCAACTCACCACAGACGCAGATCCCTCTCCAGGTCTCCATACTCCCGCAGCGAGTCTCCCAACAGCCGTTCTCCCTCTCGGTAAGTTTCAGATTCGCGTCCCAGAATCACGTTTACCTAGCAATTTTTTTGGACAAGAATGTCTCAGCAGGGGAGGTTTTAAAGGAAGTAAACATCTTTTTGAGCTGTCTGATTCTCGCAGCATGGACCCTGAAGTCGTTACAGCTGATTTGGCACAACCGGAGAAAAATGACATACAATAGACAATGAGCGTTGCCTTTGAGGGACGAAGATAAACAGAGTCTTAGATTGTGTATTATACAAATTTATGTGGGATAAATTGTTCATCACCACACTCGCTGTCAAGCCTTCGCAAATCCAAGTTCAGACATTCTTTCACCATTACAGCAATGCATTGACTTGTTGTAAATTGCGGGAACACATTGAGTAGAAGTCTTGCATTTTTCAACATTTTTCATTCTCTTGTCATACGCAAACAGCGTGAGTGACAAAATAGAGTCCAACAGAGTCATTTCTTGTGCAAACACGCCTGTGTCGCTTGAGGAACTTGAGAGATTTATGGAAGTTTCCTCAGTGGACCCTTATCCCTTTAGCTTGAATTTTAGATGAATTTCTATCCAGCACTCTTTGATGGGGCTCTGTTGTTTTTAGTAGCAGCTGTTGTTTTGCTAGAAAGCATTGCCCACTTCATCCCCGTGAGATGAAAGAAACGCCCAGTGAGTGAAGCCCTGGACACTTAAAAGTGGGTTATATCCACATGGTGTGCCGGCAAGACAATGTTTACACTGCATCTTTTGATTATGATAGTGTTATTTAGTAACGCAGTGATAGTACTGATAAAGATAGGTTAAAAATCTCAGATTTGATCGCTCCCTTAAGTTAAATCTTGCGATTTTATGTACTGATGGCATAGCGGCTTATTGTTGATAGATGAAACGTTAAATAAGATTTAAGACATGAGGAGTTTACTTGACAATTAACATCTTAATCTTCTTTTATCAACAATTCACTTGTCCTTTATTTGATGTATACATTTTTGAGGATCATGTTGCCAATGTGTTATAATATGTGCTGTTTATGTGTTATATTTGCTCACCAGACTGCCAGTTATGGTTTATTATTAAATGAGGTGCATATCTTAATGCTTTAATTGCGGTTTGTCTTCTTCTTCTTCCCACACAGTTCTCCTGAAAATATGGATGGTAGCACTTTTATTCCCAGGATTTATAAAAGCCTTCGATCCCAATCTAATTCAATTTTTGGTCGCAGGCCCCGGTAAGTGCCAGTACTTGGGAAATGTAAAGTCTATGATGTGACAATTGACATAAAAGTATTAAAGTATTCTAGTTTAAAATGTAAATGCTGATAATACAGATACGAGACAGACTTAAATAAGTGCCGTGAGGTAATGTACTGTGTCTGCAGAACTTTCAGAGTCCGTCCTTATGCAAAGGAAGCAAGTCGTTTGCTGACTCTGTCTAATTGATATGATGAGTTATGATGATACATCAGTTCAAGGCTTAAACTTGGAAAACTTTTACAATAAAGCTTATGTTGGCAGGAGCAGCTTGCTTTAGGGACCCGCTGCCTCTCAGAAGCACCTTCTCCCTTATGACACTTCAGCCCGTTCATATTGTGCTTTTACACCGTGTTGCAAATGGTTGTAGGAGAAGTTGCACTTTTTTGGACACAAAGTTCAAACTAAGCAAAAAGTAATGGCATGTGAAGTTGTGCTGACAGACACAGCTGCCAAATTTCTGCTATATTCCCTTAAGAGTAGCGCCATTGGGAGCCGTAACCTTTCGCAATGTAATGAGACAACTTATTAATGTGTTTGTTTGTGTTCCACGCTAAGAAGAATAGAAAGCAAGCTGCTCCGGGTGTGCGGAATCCCAAGGCCACTTGAGAAAAACAATACATTTATGTACACGGAGCCAAACCGTATTACTCAGAAATTGCTCTTTTTTGGCATACTGAAGTGAAGATATGTTTGGACTTTTCCTTAAATGTATTGTATAGTATACACTGCAATTTAATGTCATTATTTTGAATAGCACATTTGATCAGTAGTATTTAAGGCTTTGGTATCTTTGCAAATAAGAGCACGGATCACGAGTGAATTAAAATCTGAGAGGCAAGAGAATCAAAAAAGCATTTTGATTTGCTCTCCATAAAGTTGCGTTGCTGTCAAGGATCATAAATTGAGATATTTGTGATGTTTCTTTCCTATGGGTATGTGTCGAAAGTGTGACATCTTTCTGAAATGTTTTCAACTGTAGGTACGACAGCTACGAGGAATACCAGCACGAGCGTCTGAAGAGGGAAGAGTACAGACGGGATTATGAGAAACGGGAATACGAGAGGGCTGAGCAGAGGGAGACACAACGGCAGAAAGCACTAGTGAGTGACCCGGCTCAGTGTTTTATTCAATTATTAGTCTTGTTTTTCATTCTGCTCAACTTGAAGTTATGTTTTACTGTGAAATGTATTTTGTTGCGTGTGTATCCACCATTGGAAGTTGTTAGTGGACAAATAATTGTATATCGGTATCTAAGACGGAAAGTGCCCTTAGCCGAAGAAACACGCTATTATGGGAAAGTTTTCCAGTCGCTCTCTCTCTCTCCTGCTAGCAGGAATCATACAATTTGTGTTTTCAGGCTTCATCTCGCTCTCATCAGTGCGTATGCCTAAAGAAAGCTGGAAGCGCACTCATATCCCAGCGCGCTCTCTCTCTCTCTCTACTACTGAACTCGTGCAAAGACGCAACTCTGAATCATTCAGTTTCCTCTTTATCCCCCAGTTGTGTATTTTTACCATCTCTGCGGCGTTTCAGAACGATGCCGGATTCTATTAATCACACCACGGGCTAAATGCTTTTGACCAGACAACCGAGGGAAAAGTTAAATTAAGATAGCCTAAATCAAAGGTATGTTAATACACAGTCCCAAAACGAGCGTTTTAATTTGAACGGTTACATATTTGAAACGCGTCTCCCCGAGATGAAATATCAGTTTTGTTCTCTCTCGCCGTGCCTGAACAGACTGTGAAATGAGACGGCTTTCCAACTCAGTTCACTGATAAATGCACACGTCAAATAATGCACGCATGACTCGGCCCCAGCGTACGTTCCTTTTTTTCCTCTTCTCCGCAGCAGCGAGACAATTACTAGCAGCGGCGGCTCAGCTGTCAGAAGAGGTTTTGGGGGGGCACAGGATGTGAGCGCTTCATACGAAGCTCCAGTCTCAGGGTGTCATCTTTTAAACCTTGCCGCATTTATCAGCTGTCAGCAACAAAAACTACCAATTCAGCAAACACTTTCGTCTCCTATTGTACGTGATGGAAGGGGGGGAGGGGGTTGAGCCGCGGAGAAAACGGAGAAAAAACCCTGGCGTGTGTCGCGGTTCATTTGTAGGTTTCTGTTGTTGTTGACACGCCAACAGCATGCGCAGGGGTGAATTATGACTCTGTTGTGTGACTTGAGATCTTTTATGCATGACTTACAAGAGACCTCTGGTTATAGTCGAGGATCATAGGTATATTTTGTCAGGTATGTGAACAAATGAATAAATGATGGCGGGTAATAAGGCTCGAGGCTTGGGCTTTATCTCAAGATTAGCGGAATTAAATGAATTCGGCCTGGTGGTGGGATCTTTTGGTTTTCATCATCTGTTTGGTTGCTTTTTTCTCTTTGGTTCGTTTTCTTAAAATGGATTTAAAGCTCAAATAGTAACGCACATTACCTGTTGATACATTGGTGAATATAAATGATGATGAACGGACGTTTTGACATCATGGTGCCTGTGATTGTATAATGAAAAGTACAAAATTATCCTATTAGGTAATTACAAAGCAAAATATGAATACGTACTGTAAAAATGACCCAGAAAGCCTGCCTCCATCCACAATATGTGTATAAAATCTATTAAGCTATAACCCAGCACAACGCTGTATTTAAAAGTTCATTAAATCTATTTCTTTATTTCACTTATTTGTGAACACTTATTGTGTTCGTCATACAGCTTTGGAACAACACAAGTTTTGTTTTTGGCCGAACATTATTCACTTAATTAATGAATCATGTTTCCAAATGAGGACATGCCTGAGTTTCCGCAAAGGGGGGGGTTTGGCAGATTTGGCTCATTTTGGGGAACAGTTACATCCCCAAACTACAGCGCACACACATAAAACAGTCAAAAAGACAAAAGCGTCCTCCAGACATTTTCTTGGTTTTCCCACAGTGTTGAATGTTAATTACAGTCATGGGGTGAGGTTGACAAAAGTCAAGGAGAAAGAAACGGAGCGACAGAAGCTCTACGTTAGACTAATCTCTGCTCTCTCATTCTCTCTTTGACCAGGAGGAGAGGCGAGTGGTGTATGTGGGACGTCTTCGTGCCAACAGCACACGCACAGAGCTCAAACGCCGCTTTGAAGTTTTCGGCGAGATTGAGGAGTGCACAGTCAACTTGAGACATGATGGGTAAGGCAGCGTGCTTTTTCTATATTAGCACTTTGCTTTAGCTCAGTGGTAAGAGCATGGCGCTAGCGACAACAAGGTCATGGGTTCGATCCCAAGGATTGCACAATGCACATATTCGGAAACAAATGTGTAATGCAATGTAAGTCGCTTTGGATAAAAGCGTCTGCCGAATCCATAAATGTAAATGTAAATTGTTCGTGTCAAATGGTAAAAGGGGTCAATATCTTTCTTGAGAATGAGAGAAATCCTTCAAATCTTCTTAATTATGCACTTTGCACCATATGATGGTGATTAAGGGAACAGGCTTAGCTGCTTCTCATGACCTGAATAACAGATTCTCACGTGTACATGTGGATTTGAATACAAATTACAACGCAACGCTGACCGGTGGAAAGCAAGAAGTTTATTGATTCCAGAGTTGTGTGGTGTGAATGGGAGCTTTAGGGCTAGTCAACTGGTGACCCACGTGGCCAAATGCAACACCTCAACAAATAAGCAGAGAGACTTTAAGAATGGTATGCTTTAAGAAATGCGTCTCCTGAGTAGGGTGATCACCTGTCCTGCTTTGCGTTGTAACGCACAGCATTTTCACCTCTTGTCCAGCATGTCACATATTGAGAAAATGTCCCAAAATTTTCATCAGTCTGTTAGGATTTTAGTTGTCACATAAAGAAACACGTTCTTTAACCCGAAACGCACATGAGATGCTTATTTGCGTATTTAACTATTTATCAGCGCTGTGTTAAAAGCAGCAACCCGGTGCACTCCAGTGTCCAATGAGCTCATATAAACTCAAGTATGTTTTAAAGCCTGACTTTTACCCAATGTATGAGAAGAAGCACGTGATTTCAGTCATCAAGAGGCTGCGTCTGTCAGTAGATCGGGTGGCGATCCTCCCATGTCAACTTGCCGAATAGAAACTCACTAAAACATCTTACACTGTGTTTAGCCTATAGGTTGTGGTTAGTGTATTAAAATACAAATTATTTACAAATAAGTGCATTTAACAATTAATCATTTTAAAAGAGAAACTCTTTTTTTATATTCCTTTAGTTTTCTCTTTTTGAGAAGATCTTTAAAGTTTACAAAATTATAAGTTTATTTAAATTTAAAGAGACAGTGAACCTAAAATTGAAATCGCCATAAAAAATGTTATATAGCATTTTATCTATGACTTAACTATTCTGTAGTTGAAATGGACTAAATAACACGTTATTTTTATGTTTTTTTAATTCTGTTAATATATCACAGTTTCGCGCTACCTTTCAATTGTGTCCCACATTGTTCCACACCAACGGATTACCAGTCCCACATTTGGTTTGTTGGGTGGTGGTCATCCTAATCCAAATCGCTGCTACATTTAATACAAAAGTAATTCACGGCTCATAACGAGTGATCTCTTATAAAGCGATTTGATCGGTCTGTCCAAGAAACGTAATGTTATTTGTATTGTTATAACATTGGTTTGCGCACACGATAGGCCGCGTTCCAAAACGCATCATGTGCACTTGAAAATAACTGCTGGAAGTACTGTGAACCACGTGAAATGTTGTCTCAGATAAGGAAAAAACGATGTTGATGTTTATTACTGCATTCATTATGTATGATTTAAACAGCTGTATTTACAAAAACAGCTGTTCATCTCCCTCCACAACTTGCACTTAAAAGGATCTGCTATTATAGGTGCGTGGGGCACATGAATGCGATTGGAATTCACTCGAAGATGCGATAAGAGCGAGGGAGGGCACGGTGGCTTAGTGGTTAGCACGTTTGCCTCACACCTCCAGGGTTGGGGGTTCGATTCCCGCTTCCAACTTGTGTGTGTGGAGTTTGCATGTTCTCCCCGTGCCTCGGGGGTTTCCTCCGGGTACTCCGGTTTCCTCCCCTGATCCAAAGACATGCATGGTAGGTTGATTGGCATCTCTGGAAAAATTGTCCGTAGGGTGTGAGTGCGTGAGTGAATGAGTGTGTGTGTGTGCCCTGCGATGGGTTGGCACTCCATCCAGGGGGTGTATCCTGCCTTGATGCCCGATGACTCCTGAGATAGGCACAGGCTCCCCGTGACCCGAGGTAGTTCGGATAAGCGGTAGAAAATGGAATGGAATGGAATGCGATAAGAGCGTTCATTTTCTTGCACAGACAAATTGATTCGCTTTATTAGACGCCAGTTTAACGTAAAGGGGCAGGGATTACTTTTGTGCTGAATGTATTAGCGATTTTGACTGTTTTCATTTGACTTTCAATAATATTTTCAAAAATATGTTCTTGAATATAAACAATACCAACTACATCTTTGAAGTACTGGGGGACTAGGGGTGAGTAAATTCATTAAATGTATTCGGCAATGCAATATAAAATACAATTAAAAAACAAAATCCCTTAAAATTATATATCATGAAAAGGTATAAACTGGATGCAATATTTGTGTGCATGTTTTAATATATGACCTGTAACTGAGAGCAACAAAAACAGTATAAAGGAACAAAATGCGATAAATAACGGAAATACAAAACAACCGAAGAAATTATGATATGGGGAAAAAACTGGCCCGCATTCTATTAATACTTTTGGTATCTGGGCCTCAAAGAAAAGTAGTTGAAGACCCCTGGAATAAACCATAGCTTTTAATCTAACTCTTTATTTTCTGTTTCAGGGACAACTTTGGCTTCATCACCTACCGCTACACTTGTGACGCGCTCGCTGCTCTTGAAAACGGACATACCTTGCGCAGGTCGAACGAGCCTCACTTTGAGCTCTGCCTTGGTGGACAAAAGCAAGTCTGTAAATCAAATTACACAGATTTAGGTGAGTGTAACAGCTTGACTTGCAGACCTAAGTGCAGCCTTTCTCATCCTCCCTAGGTGAAAGTATTGCCACAATAATCCATAAGAGGTACTCGGTTATAGTGAGTTTACCACGGTAGCGACACGGGACACGAGAGACGTGATCAACGGTTTCTGGTTTATCCAATCCCAATTTAGAATTGATCTCTTTACACACACAGTCAGGGGTGCCGCTAGGTATTGTGGGCCCCCGTCTAAATATTAGGCTGGGCCCAGTCCATTCCGGGTCCATGATCGCTTTTCCCCCGGGCAGGCGTCCCCAATAGTGCGTGGACCTCTGTATCATACTAACCTACAGCAGCCCCCCCCCCGTATGGTGCCCCTGCACGTAGTTGGAGTTTTGTGTGCACTAAATGCCTAACAAAAAGCGAGACGGGAAAACAGTAAGGAAGGGTAGGAGAGCAAGGTCAAGCCCCACCAGCTTCCTCTTTCCAAGTGTGCCTCCATCTGCCTGCTGTTGAGATGTTGCACAGCAGCAAGAACTAACCATGACACTGAGGAGTGAGCCGCCTGCAGAAAGACAGAGAGAGAGAGAGAGAGAGAGAGAGACACATGGAGAAATTAAGAGGAAGTTTTCTGTCGGAGATTGACTGATTAATAAACAGATTCATCTCCATCTGTCCTAGACTCATTTATATTCTGCTTTCCACCACCATCGCTGCAATTCTGTTGTACATTACAATTGTTCTAGTCTATTCCTGTATCTTCTTGTAGTTAGAAAAGCTCGAAACAAGTGGAAAACTTTTGATATTGTGATTGAAAGAAAAATGTAATGTAATTGGGAATTAAAATGTATATTGTCAGTCTAAATTGTAATACCTTTTTGCTGAAGCAAAACACTTTTTTTTCCTAGAAATTGTTCCTTTAAAACTTATTGAAGAAAAGTATCATTTGCAATATGCTCAACAACAATGCTTAACGTTTGTGATTTTTTGATAAGTTTCATTCAAATACATTTAAAATGGAAAATTCTATATTTCAGCATGCATTTTTCACATTATTTTTGGGGCGAAAAGCATCGCTCTCTCTTTCTGTCTCTCCAGACTATCTGCTGTCTGAATCAACTATAAACTTTGACTCTATATATCTATAGATATGTATTAAAAGCATTTAGTTGTTAAATTGCACATTTATGAAATTTTAGCAATTTCTATTGGTTAAAAGTGAAGAACCGCCTACTCTACATCTAGTCTTTCTTTTGCACTCAATATTTCTCTCAATTCACCCAGTCACGCTCTCTCTCACATATGAAAGATTATTAGATACCTATACAGGGTGTTCATTCCGGCCCAGAATGCACCAGCAGATAGTCTCCTCTTCATCTGCGCTGTGTCCTCTGTATAAGATTACCAAGGTTACGATCTAGACCATATCAGATTGATGGATCCATGAATGACAGATTCTTCTGTAAAATGTTATGGGTTTTTTTCTGGCCGTGATGCATATGATGGGGTTGTGGTGATAATAGGCACTCAGGATTTCCACCTATTGGGAAAAAGTGTCATGTGGGGGCAGGGAGCAGAGGGATTGAATCCTAAGGGTAGTGCCTTTACTGGGGATGTGTAAAACCACAGATATTTGGGTTCTTCAGACTCTCAACACTTCACGTATAGCCGCGCACCACATCTATTTTCTGTAGATTGTGAGATCACGGACGTGTGACGCTCGAGACACTGAGATGATTCGTCTCCATCGATAGCACTGCGGGTCAATGAAAGGGAACAAGAGCACTTTCCTTCAAATAATGAGGACATTACCGTGTATTTCAAAGGCTCAGGGTAAGGCCAAAGGTATTTGGATTCTGGATAATACGTCATCCAAAGGTGATCTTAGAAGCGTTTGTTAGAGGCCGTATAGCAAAGGCATCATGTTTGGGAATCTACCCCCGCCTCAGGGTGGATGAATGGACCGACCTTCGTTTTACCAGTGCCAGGGTTTTTATGGCGAGCGTAGGAAGAACCGCAGAGACAGGAGCAGATGAAGAGGCAAGCGACTAGAATAATGCCACGCCACAAGTCGTCCTGTCAATCTTTCCTCTTTCTTTTCCACTTTCCTTCTCGATTTCTGAGACACCGTCCATTAGTTCTAAGTGGAGCGGAGGGGCATTTTTCATCTTTCAAGGTGCGCGGCATGACACGATTCTCCCCTTAGCCATAGTATTACATCACGACTGGCACTTCCTGCCTGCCACGGTCATTCCCATTTCTCAGGTGCCGCGACTGCGCCGCAGCGCTTGCGAGGGCACCATTTGCGACGCCGTCTGCCAGTGGAGATTAGACGGGCGTATTTATTATCCTGGGCGTGAATCAAATCGTATGATAGCTTGGTTCTCATTTCAGGCAGTGGATCCTCGACGTTTAAACCCACTGAGGAGTATTAGGGTACTTGACAAATATACTGTACATGTGTCTTACAGCAACAATTTTGAAAACAAAATGTTAATAATAAATTTTGATTCATATTATTATTGACAATATAGAATGCCATTAGAGATTGATTTATAGAATGATTTATCTTCATTGTTAGTTTGTTTTTCAAACTCTTTGCTGTCACAGCATTGGACACATTTATGGGTTTATTTGTCAGCTATACCCACATTCAGGACTTGACGGCATGCGAGATGTAACAGAGATTTTGTTGCATTGAAATTTATTTTATTCTAATTCTAAAATGTATTTACAAACAGTGGCCTTTCATGAAATGATGATATAGATTCTGTTTTTTTTTTCGATGATACCACCAAATGATCCAGGAATATTAAAGTAAATGTACTCGTTTGAAAACTGCTGTGTGTATCGACCAAAAGACCAGTTTTCTAAAATCCTGCCGATGTCTGCCACTTCTTTCAGATTCCCATTCCGACGACTTTGATCCAGCCTCCACTAAAAGCAAGTACGACTCGATGGATTTTGACAGCTTGTTGCGCGAGGCCCAATACAGCCTGAGAAGGTAATGAGCACCGGCTGGCTTGAAAGAGAGGAATTGCAATACCTCACTCTTCTTTCTGTTCTTTCAATACAAGACTACCAGACTTTTTACACTTTAAGTGAGAAGAGTATATGTGGACGAAAAAGTTCTACGTATATAAAGGGATATATGTGTATAGATGTATACCTGCAAAGCAAAGTTTACATGAATCTAGCTGCTGCAAAGCTGAGGACAGACATGGCCTGTGGAGTAGTGTAGTGGACACTGTTTTAGTGGACTACACAAGTGTGCGGTCGTGCACTGTCCCGCTGCACGAGGCTCTGAGAGACACACTAATCTTCATCAGAGTTTTCTCCACACTTCACCCTCGGCACTTTGACAGGTGGGGAAGCGCAGCTTTTTCAATCTGTTTTTATTGTTTGGAGTTTATTTTTGTGGGCTGTTTCTTTTTTAAACCGGTGTTTGTATGTGGTGTTACATTATGGAGGGTTTTGGGAAATCGATGGGACGGTAACACCGTCTGCATTTACAGAGCTGGAAAAATGTAGTCGCCTATTTACAACTGTTGTTAAAAGAAATATTTTTATTTGATGTGCATATCAGCGTTCTTTGTTTGTTACAGCTATGCACTGTAAAACGCAGCCTTTTTAAGATGAAATTTTCTAGAATGTTGATCTGTAGTCATTGCAATGATGTATAGCCTACACTGTGTGATCTGATTGTAATGTGGAGATTTGTTGCTCTTATGGGGGAGCACGCGACAAACTTTGTCTCTGTTTTTCTTTTCGGGTTGTTTTTATTTGCTTTCATTTTTGTAAGGATTTATTTTATTCAAGAACTCCATGTGCAGTTTCATCCCATTTTGAAGTTCACGTCGCAGTGTTTTCCTTATACATGATGTGTATGATAGATTTTCATGGGTTTATGTTCACACTTGTATAAAGAAAAAAAACGATAAACCCCAAGATATTTTCTTATTTTATTTGATCTTTTTTGTGGGTAGGAATCAATAGCTTTCATTTGATTTCTCTGTTCACAATAATTATTGTTATTGTTCCTGTTTGATAATACACTTTCACAAAGAGATGATTATTAATCTAACACAGATCGACTTATTTATGTATTTATCTCAGTATTTTAATCAAAATATTTATGGCTGCCATCTCACATGATGCGCCTTACAAATTTTGCTATTTATATTATTTGTTTTTCAGCGAACACTGGAAAGGATGTAAAATAAAATGGAAGTATGGTTTTATATGCCTTCGGAGAACAAAATATTGTACGATCACTATTTTAGACCATTATGAACTTTGCTGCTCCAATCGCAAGTGATTCATTTGTCCAGTTGTGTTCTAGCTCTAAAACTCGCTCACCCCCTTTTTCATCTCTTTTTTTATTACATAAAGCAATAAGATAATTTTGCAGGTATTTTGTTGTACCGCAAAGAATCTGTGTCTTTGCTCCACACTCTTGATTATGTGAATGCCAAACTAAAGTTTACAATTTTCTTTCCTGAATTTTTTTAAAAAGAAGGGAAAAATGTAATTGATGTACAAATTATATATATATAAACACACATATATATATATATATATATATATATATGATACTAATCTTGTCATTACTCATAATAATTCAAAACAATGAAAAGTAATAATGGAATATGAAAATGTGAATAAAAAAGCAATAAATTATTTTTTAAAGCTGTATTTTAGCTCATGTTGTTGTATGGTTTTAAACATGACAATTACCCAGACTCTGTTCACATATGGGACATATTGTGAGTGTGAGTGTGCGTGTGCGTGTGTATGCTGTATATTATTTAAAAATGCAATACAAGCCGTCGGCTTAAAAAGCCAAAAATTGCACAGCGTTACAGTTCTGCTACCAGTAAAATCATCTCTGTTTCTGCAAATAGCTCAACCACAACACTAAAGTCTGTCTTGGTGTAGTCTGAAAATACCTCGAAGGAACATTTAATAATTCATATTGCCCGAACACAGCGGTACCCTGTCACACACACTTAAGGTAAGCTTGTAGTTTTGGTCAATAAAAGGCATTTTTTGTCGTTGTTGATTTGTTTTGGAATTTGCGACCTTAATCGAGCCAGACGTTCTTTATATCAAACTCAAAAGATCAGAGAACATCTCTCACAAGCAGTTGCTCTGTATATGAGACAAGAACCTTTTGTACTTGTGTTTGTATTTCTGCACAGAGCTTGGGTATTGAGTCATGTCTCTTTCATATATGTGGCTTTAATCGTTGCAATTTATGTTGCAAATCCGCTATGTAAATTGCTGAAGTAGCAATATGTTACGGCACCTGATCGGGTGTATCTTTTTGGAGTGGCAGATGTTTTACCATAGTAAAATGACTGGATTTGCCACTGCTTTGAACAGTTTTTGTGTTTCCATAAAGAACAGGATCTATATTACTGAGGCTGTGTGTGTTTTTGTGTGTGGACTTGATAGAGTGCGTGTGTATCTTGAGTCAAGGGGACTGTGTTTGTCTGTTATTTTCTATCTGTCTCCTCTCCTTGTTGCCTTCTGCTGAGTCCTTACCAATGCCTTTGTAGTTGTACGTATTGTACAATCTTTGTTGTGAATTTTATTTTTATGTGTTTTCATCAGCCTCGCCATGCCAATAAAGGGAAATGTGTCTAATTTATTTTTCTTTTCCTTTTATCAGCTGTGTGTCTTAAGACATTTATACCTAAAGAGAATTAAAAATCATGTCATAAATTGGGAGTAGTGATTCCCGACCTGGGTTATGTTTTCCCCCGAGGATGCTTGAGATGTTCCCAAATAAACCATAAATATAATTGTAGTGAACCTTCGTGGTTTTCTGAAGTTCAGATTCTCCTTAAGGGGGGAAAATATGATTAATGTGTGAAAAGGTTTGTGTAGCTGAGAATAAAAACCAAAATGAGACAATCGTTGAAATACGTGAATAATATGGAGGCGTAAAATGAATATAGTTTGTAAAGGTAAAATAATCTGGATTCGGGTAAATTTGATGAGAAATGTATGAGTTCATATTAAGATCATCAATTATATTTATGTTTAATAAATTTAAGAAGCGACAGGAAAGGGCTGGGTAGAGATAGGGGAGCAGGATCGGCACATGTCGCCATGAGCGTACTAGCGCTATATATCGCCGCACTAACCAACAGCCTATTGGCACCGACAATAACATTGATTTTTGACTTTTGATTTGGCAAATCTGACCTCAGTTCGTGACATTGTTGAGATCTCGTCTGAAACTTGAATGGCAACATTTGTGAGATGGTATAAACCACAGGAGACTTAATAAAAATCTCAATTCAATCTCATTGACATCTAGAAGATATAGTTGAATTATTAAAGATGTCTTATCTGTGGCGTTTGCAATTTGTAAATGCGGACAAGGTACACAAGACCTCAAAGTTTGTGAAACACAAAACGAAAGTTGTGTTGTTCACACTAAACCATGCATATGAGCACCATATGAAGTCGTGCCGGGCGATGCTATATTTTGCGTACCACAGTGAGCCGTAGAGAGAGCACATTGTTTGGATGACTCACTTGCAGAGTCAGTTATTTTTGGCGGATGCTCGTGTTTTGCCAACTCTGCACGAACCTGGAAAATGACTGATGATAATCCCGCCGTGCTTGTTTCTTAATTCCCATAAACACGTTTGACACTTTGTGACAAGCTTTGCATATGTATTTCAACTATAAAAGCAAGTGAAAACTTCAGAAGCAAGCTGCATTTGATGGCACCTCTGAAACGTTATACTGTATCAATATTATTCAAGGCAGTGGAGAATAACCTTTTTTCCTTTGAGAAAGAGATGTGGCAGGAGTGGACATTAAATTTTAAAAGAAGAGGATTATATATTTATATATTTATTTTCATCAATGCCGCAGTTTAGCCCGAGAGAAAAGAGACGTCTTTTATTTCACCTGCACAATCGCGCAGGCAGGAGGTCTCTCGCACTTCTGCCCTTTTCCACACAATGAAGCAGCGAGCTGAAGAGCTTTCACTACACCTCTGGCTTTTGTGTGATACAGATACTTACTCTGGCAATCCATCTTTATCTTTCATTTCACAAAGCCAGTGAAAACCTGCCCCTGTCTGCATTTTGCTACTCTATCCTAACACAGGACTGCATTTGTGATATACATAGTTTTAAGACCCCTCGTGACAAAAGCTTCAATTTTGCTATTTTGTTTCAAGTTTACAATGACACATTTTGGGATTTCTACTTTTATTTAATGACAAAAATGCAGAGCATCGACTCTAAGTTTGAACAATACTCCAGCATGACCTGAGAACATTTCGAAGAGAATCTTGTGCGAATAAAGGGAAAAATCAGGAAGCTATTTGAACACAATATTAAACATCAAGCAGGCATTCTAATTCAGAAATGAAATTCTGTTTTAAAGTCTTTCCTTCCAGCTTCATTCCAAGCAGATACTGACAGAAGTGCAACACGAACTGAAATCACACTGAGGTTTATTAGGACGGAGCTTCAGAAATGTTTGATGATGATGAAATAACATCAAAGGAACGTTGGCGAACTGACACGCAAGGATGGCAGTGAGTTAGCCGATGTGTTATTTTGAGTCATCATGGGCACTGATCCCCTGCCTCCTGCTCGATCTCATACTCTCTGTTTATTTTTAGCGTGTTTTATAAGCGCAACACACTTCCATTGTCTCTGGGCAAAGTCTAGCAGATTTCCCTTCTGCTGTAAAACAACAGCTGCAGGCCTCCAGACATTCAGCCAATTACAGTATTCGCAAATTAGATAAACGTGATGAGGGACATGTTAGACGCTTGCAACACAGTATTACGTTTTTAAAATCATTATGCATTTACTTGTCAAATGCAGGACTTTTTTGTCATTATTTATTAATCCTCATGTCATTCAAACCTGTATATGATTCATTCCCCTGGGAAACACAAAAGAAGATATTTTGAGAAATGAGTGGTTTTGTGTCCATACAATGGGGTCCAATGTTGTTCGGTTACAAACATTCTTCAAAATATCTCTTTTTGTGTTCTGCAGGAGAAATGAAGTCATACAAGTTATAAATGACACAAGGGTGAGTAAACGATATATATATATATTTTTTTGGGGTGAACAGTCTCTGTAATGTCACTTTAATTAAAGTTGCCATCTAGACACGGCTATACCTTGAATAATTTCAATAAAAAAGTTGAACGGGAAAGTAATGTACAGTAACTACGGTAAAATAAACCCCTTTAGGATGATACAAGACGCCTCCGCTTCGCATCTGTTTTTATCAATCCCCTGCTGTGGGCTGTTTTGTGATGACCTAACTGTATATTATCCCTTACGTAACTTCAGCCACTACTTAATTGCGTTGACCAAAATTTAATAACTTTGTATATCCCTTTGTCCTAAGATGCTTAAAGACCCACTGAAAAGCCTTGAAATGTGCAATGTGTCTCGTTGATGTGCGGGAAGAGCCAAAATCATTTTCGTGACGGTCTGGAATCTGATGAAATGTCAGAAAAATGATTGATACGTATCGGCAAGTGAGAGACTTAAGAGAGCTTATATCTTGTTAAAGGTGTCATGAACAGGCCTTGTTTATTGTTTAATACTGTTTTATGAGGCCTACTTATGACGTTTGCGTGGTTTTTACGTTGAAAATCATCAATAAATAATAGGCTTTTAACTTCCTGATTTTTGAGGCCCACTCCCCAACAATTGGTTTAAATGGGGGTGCCGTATTGAAGACTTGTAAGTAAACGGCCACTGCTATGATTGAATATGTGGGGGAATTTTTACTTTACATATTAAAGACATGTCCGATTCACACAGGCTTAAGATCACAGACAACCTCTGCAATTATTACAAATGACAATAGATCCCCAGGTAATACTAATCCAGGGTATATCTAGCGATTTCTAACAAAGCAATAGTGACACAGTAAAATATGTTTTACTCGCATAAGATTGCTGCGCCATGGATCCAATATTGACGGCACAGCACTGTTTTTTAATTGTAGTCTCTCCTCAAATCCAGCGTCGACCTGGGCCTTGTTCACAAAGGAACCCACGGTGAAATGAAGCAAACAAACGCTCAATGTTTTACCCCATGTGAGCTGGAACGTCTTTAAAAATAAACGTATTACTGTCCTTATGTCGGAATCCGAAGGAAGGTTATGCAGCGACTGTGTTGCGATCTTTAACGGCATGTTTATTGCTTGCTCGCTCTATCTGGTTCCGCGCAACTTGTGTTACTTCAGAACTGTCATGCGCAAACCAGTAGGCGGGCCTAGAGAAGTAGCCATTGATATATTTCTGTGGTGTTCAACCTATTAATGACATCATAGATAGGTGCATTCCAGAACATGGCGTTCGCTGGGCCTGTTGTCAATAACAGTTGTTATTTCAGTAACAAGGGCGTTTTCAGTTCTGACACTTACAGGATGTTTGCTTAAATACGATTCCCTCTTATATAACAAAAGCTCGGGTTAAAATTAACATCTTTACTCATGACTACTTTTATATCAATTACGTCAAAGCTTTGAAGCGCACTAGTTTATTTCCTCCTGGCTAAAAATAATTATATAATCAAATATGTAAATATTTGTAAATGAAAATTTAGGTTATCACATAAAAAATCATTTAGAACTTTCCCTCAATACATATACAAATGTTACTGTTGTATTGCTTAAAAGTGAATAAGAACATGTTTTTCTTTGCAGTATTTGAGGTCTAAAAAACAGAGCATATTTTCTGTTATTTTCACCTGTTTCTCCAGTTTTCAGTTGACACACAAAAAACATAATTTTACCAAAACACACATATAGTAAATTCCGAAAACTGTTTTGAAATGCTGTTCATTTTTTGCGGCTGTATATTTTGATTACATGGGGACTTTAAAGATGATTTAGATTTCTCACCTAAGCTTACACTTGGTATTAGATCAAATAAACAAGTTGTCAGACAAGACACGACTTTTGACAAATTTGCCAGATTTCATATATATTAGATATTATTTCTCTACATCTTTTAAATAAGTATAAAAAGCAATGTATTAATCAAGCAATAAGCAAACAATAAGCTGAGCGTGAGCTTTCTTTCCAGATGCCAGTGATGGAAACACAGCTCTCTTAGTCTCATCCACGGGCTGCCGTTCTCAGCTTTAAAAAGTAATGAGCAACAGAAGGGATGATATTCTTCTTCTCCCAAAGTATCAACTTTGGGGACCAAAACGTAAACTTCGCTTGATAATTAATGACACCAGACAAATGGCGGCTGATTGAGAAACTTGCCTTTATTGTCAATCACCATCTGGTCCGCAGCGCCAACGCAACACACCGCTAATTGCCTCGAGTGCCTGTAATATGCCTTTATTAATTAAAACAGAAAATAAAAACCATTTTAAGAAAGCTTCAAAAGCATCAAACCGCTTGGCACTTGTGTGTGTGCGTGGGGGGGGGGGGTTGTGGACTGTGTGGTATTTGGTGAGTCTTCTGAGGGGAGGAACCCATAATGCCCTGAGGCTAGCGCAGGCCTTTCAGAATGCTGCGGCTGGCAAGTCTCGCCGCGTGCCGGACGTCAGCAGAAAGTCGTGTGGCCGTGGTGACTGAGGTGACCAGGGGGACTGCCGCTGACAGAGTCGGTTAGGACGAGGAGTGCTAGATGAGATGTTCTTTTTGTCAGAGTTTTACCTTGCGGGGGTGGAAGGGGTGGACCGAATGAATGTTTTAGGCAGAACGGAGCGGAAATGAGAAATTGGTAGAAAGGTACTGGAACTGATAAGGTCCTGGTGGTTTTTGCAAAGCCACAACTTTGACTAAACTGCAGAGGGTGAAGAACTCTCTACTGAGACAGCAAGATTTGATTGACGTGTAAAGTGATCAACCACGGTAAATGAGGCCCCAACCACGGTTTGTTTGGTTTATTTTAAATAGGTTATTTCACAATAACAGACCAGCATGCACATCCTGCCGGTTGTTAGCAAAATAAACCTCGACAGGTTGATCAAGACACAAATGCAAAGCTTGTTTGTTAACAAATTCAAAGCTGGCATGAGAAAAGATACAGCGAATTAATGCATCAAATAGTGGCATCGGTCAAAATGTGGTACCCATATGTGTTGTTATTAAGGGATAACACATGTGGATGTTGCAGCTGACCAATCAGAATCAAGAATTTCAGAGAGTCATGTAATAAGTGAACCCAGCTGAATTCATATTATTTATTTTTCAATGATTTGCATTTTTCTACATTAAGTCATATTACTTAAAGGTCATATTACTTACTAATTTTAGCCGGCTAGCACTGAAATTATGACCCCACCCCATGTGATTTGCCATCCAAAGCCCTGGCTCCTCCAAACACATGAAAGTATTTTGTAAATCCACGTAACAAATGACAAAATAAATCCATTCAATTCTTCTCGAAGCATGTACATACCTGTCCAAAAGAAAGAGAGCAACCATTGTATCGTCTTTCAGACCCTTTCCCTTCCGGAGCTGTCTCCATCGTGTAAAAGCTGAACTGATGTTAATTCAAGTTTTTCCTCTTTCATGATCCAGATGTTTTTTCGTCGCTGCTTTAACAAAAACTGACTTTCCTTTTGTAGATATACTTGCTGTCGGTTCCACAGGAAAGTTTAGTTGTTGCTGATTGTCCGTCATTCTCCCTACATTGACACAGCAGACTAGACCGCGCTGATGACGTATGAAGTATTTGTGAACAGAGTGCGCATGACCAGTCACACCGTTTGGCCAGAACGTTTTGATTGGGCGAACGTTATTTGGTCCTACGCTTTCACAGATGATATATAATTATAAAATATTATTTGACCACTATACTTCTTGATTGCTATCAGGATGTAAAGAGATTTCCAACCAACACGACAAAAAAATGTAGACAGGATCACCCACCCTGCCTTTAATTTAAAGAAGAAATTTAATATCTTTAATATTGACTGAAACCGTGTCAAATTTTGAAATCGTTTTTAAAGTTTAAGTAAGGTAAGCCAACTTCTGGCTTCTAAGAACTACAACAGTTTAAATAATAAACTTAATTTCATTTTTCAAAATCATTTTGTTAATAAAAATGTGAGTACTGTGTACAGTAATATATTATTAATACAAAAAGCATTACTTTCATAATTGTATGGCTATATGATTACTGATGATTTTAGGTTCAGAAGGGGATTTTAGCCAGAATTTTACAGAGGGGTCACATATGTTATATACTTACATTATATGTAATGATGTTGTACTGAAAAAAAACACAACGAGTTGGATTTACTCTTTTAAATGGAGTACATTTAATTACTTTTGTGGCAAGTTTTTCCACACAGTAAGTTTACTTAAATACTGTGTGCAAATTAAGACAAATCCTACTAGTTGTTTTCTGATTATCATAAAAAACGTTCTTGTGGCATCATTTTGGTATATCATAAACACATCTTTAGATGGACTGATAAAAATCTAGGACTGAGACCATAAACTTGGGAGATGAATTTAAGCCGTGTAGTATTTTACAATGGACACTAATTTTAAAGAACTGATCTGCTGACTTCAGATACATAAAACATGTGAATGTACCGACGTGCTGTTTTTTTTCCATATCATTGGTAATTTGCTGTAATTTGATAATGATCAACTGTTGTCAATACTCATTAATGTAATTGCAGAAAGTGGCACGCCTTGAAATGTTAGTCAGTGACAGGTCAAATGACTCGACTTACACGGAAGAATGATATTTTACAGAGAGAAACCAGTGAGCTATTCAGTAAAATAGAGCAGGACTCAGATATATCTGAATATTTTCAGGCTGTCACAACTTTAACAGTTTGACATGAATAATTCTTTGACATGGTTACGTCCTTAGCTTTCCGTCAATATAGTTTGACAAGCAAGGACGAGCTGTACTCAAGAGAAAATATCACACTGGCTGTCTGTGCACGCTGTCGTAGCCGCTGTTATGGATTTTTTTTAAATGTAATCCATTATGTGTTTTACTTGTATTGTCATGCAAGATAAGAGAGAGATTTTAATTCTGAGTAAAATGTAAGAAAAACAGTCAAGGCAACGTAGCACATAATGCTTGCTGAGCTAATGTTTGGCCAAAAGCAATAAATACAAACTGCAGTTAATGCATATGGACAGTGACACCAAAATTGCTTGTTAAAAATATCGGTGACCTTAATCCACATGCTAACGGCATAATTAAAGTTGTGTTTCATAGACTTCATAATCTTCTGTGACCAGACTTAAAATTCAATTAACCCCATTTTAGCACGTTTGTTTCAACTGCTTTTAGACGGATAATTTACTTCAGATTCTCCACTGAATGTAATTAAGATTTGAAAATGAATTGGTCTCTGTGTTTACAACGGTACCTTGTTTATGTGTTTAGGAGGCTGATTTGCTTTGCTTTTTAAAATGCAGGGTGACAACATTCCTACAGTATATTAAAAAAAAACTTGTTTGGAATTAAAGCCCAATTAAATCTCCTGACAAAACACAGTTATAAAAATAGGAAACTAGCTTCAGGCTAGTTGTTATTTAAAGGTCCAGTGTATGAAATATAGACACGTCTAGTGGTGAGGTTGGGAATCGCAACCAACGGAATTACGACCCCTCCAACACATTGCACCTTTAAGGTCTCATTTATTAACATTAGTTATTACAGGGTTCATTTGAATGCTTGATTCTGATTGGCCAGTCGCGACATTCCAAGGGTTGTTCTTTTCAAATAACAACCCCTCAAAACTAATAACACCCCGTAACTCGGATGCTGCAGAGGGCCTTGTACATTATCCCGTTTATTACTTACTTAATGCATTAGCCAACATGCTAACAATGAACAATATATTTGAATGTATACATTACTGAAGTTAATTGTTCATTGATTTTGGCTCCTATGCAGTATCCCATGTTCGAAAAGACAACTTTTGATAAAAAAATATGAAATCAATGTGAAATGAGATTAATAAATGTTAACTAATGTAGTTAACCAATGATAGTAAAATGGGACTTTATTGTGAAGGATACGTGAAAAATGTTGAAATAACCCATTTTTTGGGTGTGTGGCTATATACAACTTATTTGCATGTTAAATTTTAGGGCAAATAAAAAAATAACAAACAGCAAGGCTGTCAAGCGCGCGCTGTATCATCTCACATTCTCTTTACTTTCAGCACACTGTCCTGCTGCAGTTTTAAAATGATTCCAGTATCTCTCCTGTCTTTCTCTATTACAGCCGCTGTGACATATTGAGCAAAGACGTTTTCCATGTTCTCGTGGAGAAGGTCGTCGGGCCATCCCAAATCTAGTCCCCTGAAAGCGAGCCAAGATTTCCATCGGTGTCATTCAAATTAGCATTAGACTTGAATGCCGTTCCCGAGCAGAATAGACAGTGTGAAGGACGGAGCTGTCGCCCGTTCAAGCACACCACTCCCCCCACCCTTCCGTGAGGAATAGAGCCTTGCAGTTTCTACTCTATCAGGGAAATTAATTGTCCTCAAACCACTTTTATCGCACCCTCAGGTCCATGGCTAGTTTCAATAAAGAGTTGAATCAATGCTACCGCGTAGGACTTGCTATTGACATGTTGAATCGACAATTTAGACGGCCGAATCTGCTAATCGGTATTGACAGACAGAAACGCACAGTTTTTTGAGTCATAGATGTGATTGTAGGACTGGATATTTCAATACGATTATAATGCTAAAGGTTGATTCCTAATTTGCTACAGTAAAAGTAACCAAGTATGATATTGATAAAGAAAAAATATAGCGATAGCTAAGCATCCGCACCAAGCTTTCCCATCAATTTTAATGCGTGAGCCCCTTAAATAAAAAAATGGATTTTGATTGGCTGTTAATGATGAAGATTGTGGGCTATTCTCTTTAAATTTGAACAGACCTTAAACTATAAAATTGATTGCAACCATTCAATCAAGAATATTTAATCTTAGAACAACCACATTCAATCTGGTCAATCGTGCATATCAGAACAATCCATGTTGAACGCTCTTGACCAAGAACCAGAACAAAACGGAGCTCATATATATTCGATAGATCTATTTTTACCAAGGCCACGAGAGCAGCAGGCTGAGCAGGTGAAGTGAGGTGGGACGAAATTTTGGGGCCCATACGGGAGAATGAAACGGCGCACGTTAATCATCCAGACAGCAGAGACATTAACTGCGCATGAAGCGCGGTCTCTGGACATCACACCCGAGAGCACGCTGCACGTATGGAGGGGGGGTCAGAGCACCAACTCTGGGATTCACACACTGCCGGTGTTGCTGCAGGGCTGAGTGATTTTCTAACCTGCTGCCTGCAACTTTCTTGTTGCTGTCGCCTTTGTGCTTCTGATAAAAACCTCATAGTCACGCCGCGGTAAAAGCACATTTTACATAAAACCCTCTACAGCTGAACTGTCAAGCTAAATAGTCACATTCAGTTTGGTGACAATAATGTTTTGATAAATATTTTTGAAAACCGGTGAGTGCTGTGTGCTTAAAAAAATCACCTACACTTAATTTAGCGTGTAGTTTTGACAATGCTAAAAAATGCTTACTATTAAAAACTTTAACGCAGATTTTTTTGGTGCTTTTTTATTAGCCTATCCGGGGCAATCGGTGACATAGGAGTGAATCAATTTCACATTTTAAGGGGTAGTTCATCCAAAAATTTTATGATAAAATTATCGTTAAAAATAATATTATTATTATATTAATATCATTTACTCAGTCTTGTGTCAGTCTTAACCTGTATGACTTGTTTTCTTCTGTAGAAAAATGAATGCTGGTAACCAAACAACATTGCAGCCCGTTGACTTTCATTGTATGAATACAAATCCACTGAGACATTTCTCAAGATATCTTCTTTTGTGTTTCACAGTTTTAAATGACATGAGGGTGAATAAATGATAATAGAATTCACAGTTTTGAGTGAACTATCCCAGTTCACCCAAAAATATAAATTCTGTCATCATTTACTCACACTCGAGTTGTGCATGTATGTAAACATTTGGAAGAATGGTGGTAAACAAACAGTTTTTGGCCACCATTGACCACCATAGTAGGAAGAATTAGGCTACAATGGGTCTGCAGAACTGTTTGCTTTCCTTGATTCTTCAAAATATCTTCTTTTGTGTTCAACACAAAAAATACATTTATAAAGCAATTTTTCCTACTATGGTATTCAATGGTGGCCAAGAGAAGTTTGGTTACAAGCATCCTTTCAAATATCTTTCTCAGTGTTCATCAGAATAAAGAAATGTATACAGATTTTCAACACTTGAGAGTGAGCAAATGAAGGCAGAATTTTCCTTTTTGGTGAACTGTTTGTGTAATGCGCTTCATTTTATTACTGCAGATAACCATTAGGTTGATTTAAAGCACTGACATGTTGCTTTTCACGGCTCTGCTGGTCGTTTCTCATACCTGTTCACAGATGGGTCAGTCTCTATTATTATTTGAACGGTGGCTGATTCTTCTTGACCTACTTGGAGAGCCAGAGAAGTCCGTGTGTGCATAGATGCATTGAGCGCTGTCACATTTTCAGGATTACAAATCAGCCAAGCTGAGAAGCATTACCACAAGTGTCTCCAATACGTCTTCTGTGGTGTTTTGGTAGACAAACATAAATATAGCTTTTCATGTCACACAATATCAACAATGTTTTGTATTTCTACAGAATAATCGAGATAAAACGTAAATGCATGTGGATAGAAATAGCTTATTCTAAGGTCATAAAAACATGATGCTTTATTATATAAGGTTTTTATACACCTCTGAACACATAGTTGGATCCTGCAAAAATTACACACAGCGGGTTGAAGGCTTTAGTTTATAATAAGCATGTTTCTATTGCAAAGGTCACGTCTCATTGCTCTAAATTCAGGACAAACGTTATAGATCTGTATTTGATCTGATTATTCAAATGACAGCACAATAATGGTGAATTAAGTATATCTCAACATGACTAGCGTGCTATCTTCAGATTTTATTATCAGATATTTCTCTTTTGTATTTATGATGATACACATCAAATTTGCCACGTTTTAAATAAAGGCGTTTCAGCAGAGATCCCACATCTAACAATTTCCTCCACTGCCCGAGAATTGCTGATATCCACGTGTTGAACTTTTCACACAGCCGAAAGTGAATAATTCTCAGCAATACTTTTACTCCCGGGCTATGAAATATGAGAATGTGGAGAGGCATTTATGATAACAGAGCCAGTTTCAAATATTAGCTTTTTTTTAGAAAGAGGAGGGAAGGGGTACAGGTATACACATGGCTAGGATTTAACAAGAACAAAAGCATAATACATTTCTCTAAACACAACCCTTGTATACGCTTGTCAAACTCTCTGTGGTAATTTGACATCACACAAGCTCCGCCGCGTAAAAGAATCAAAGTGGAATCTGTCGCGGGTGAAAGTCTATTTGCAAATAAAACATGAGCGATGAATACTAAAGCACCCTCATTTTTCTCATTGCTGGTCTTAGACGACGAACTCAAGCCGGAGTCTGAGCAACAAGACGAACGGAAGAAACATACAGCTGGTAACAAAGAAAAGAAATACAAGCAATATGAAGCTTTTATAGTTGCTAATAAGCCCCTCAAGGCACTAGAACAGCACAACCTTCCGCTTTACAACCGACGATGGGCTGAAAGCAACGGCTCCGCGGAGAATTGTAGCCGGAGAATATTTCCCGTCGCATTAATATTGGCCTGTATATTTGACGCTGAGTTGTTCTTGCAGGTTCTTCTCCGTGATCATTTTCGTGATAAAAAGGGAGCACATTCCTCTCACGGAGAATAATATCTGACTGGCATCCTAATGAGGGGCTCTAGACGTTGACAGTGTTGTCCCTGAGTGTACATCCTCTGCTGATGTCTAAATCACATCATGTCAGGCGTGTGTCAGCGTTCTCTTCTGCTCACACCGTGAGATGAGGCGGTACGGCTCTGTGCGTCTGTCTTTTTAAACTCGAGTCTTACATCATTAAATTATTTAAATTTACAGTAATCTTCAGAATTGTCATAAAAACGGATCTACCCAAAAATGTACAAGATGGTGAGAAACTTCCCAGCCAGGGTTGGGAGAAGATTTTACGAGTATTCATGATGATGTAAATCACACAGAAGTGCACGAAAAAACAAGCCCCAGCCCGATATCCTAATGTCACAAAAGCATGTTTTAAAATACATTCATGCAAATAAGCCACCTCATAAAATAAATACCATTTAGCAAAAAATTGTGTTCTTTTAAAGACTAAATAAACTATGCACTAGAGTGATTTAACTACAGTTAAAGGGTGTTCTTGGTCACAGTAAACCCGGTTACCGATGGTAAAATAACTGTATGGTATGTACAGTCTGTATAGTAACATAAAAATGTCTATTCACAGAAATGCAATATACTGTGATACACATGACTACGTCTTTAGAGGTGAACTTACAAAATGAAGTGTTAGGTTTTTATGAGCTTAGAAGGAAATGTTTCTATCTACATAATCTGCAGGTCCCCTTACATGCAATTCTCCATGTTGTTTCTACAGAAGCCCTAAAAGGACAAACTGCTCTACAGAGGGCATTTTGAAAATATCTCCTTCAGCGAAGAAGTGAAAATGTGACAACATGTTTGTCCAGTGTATGCTATTTAGTAAGCATGCGTATCAAGTTTTTCATAAGATTCATATATGCGATACTAACTGTATAGTAAAAAAAATGTTTTTACCCTTACAGTAAAATAATATGGAAATATACTTTCAGTCTACATTTCTATAGTATGTACTATAGAATGTAGTTGTAAATTAGTTGTGTACTTAAACTACAGTTACACTCAAATTACACTTAAAAGTACACTTTAAAAAGGCAAAAAAATGGGGTAATTTAGTACAAATTAGTATTGTTATAGTGCTCTTTCAAGTATTCTAAAACTAGCACTTACAGTACTACATACCTGTAAACTTTAGGGATACTTTTTTTGTAATGGTAAGACTGCAATCAGTTTCTAAAAAGAAAAATGACTGAGTTGATAATAAATGTGATAACACCACATTTAAACCATTTAAAATATCAGCTAAAGGCTTTACAAGTGGACAATACATTTAAAACATGTGTGCTCAGTCAACTGTTAAATTCAGTGTTCATTTTAAAGATTAGAAAATATAAAGATTATAATTGTTAATTATAAAATATATATCATCAATGGTCAAATAATGGAGCTTAGAGCAACTGGAGGTCCTTTACAGTTGCCAAGCAACACAGCAATGTTAACATATCCTGCGTTCGAAATCGCCTACTGTACTTCCATATTACATAGTAGGCAAAAATCTGTGAGTCATGAATAATATGTTCAAAACTTCAGTATGCACGAAACTGTTGGCGAGAAATACCCGGATGGTCAACAGCTTCTGCTTGGGATGGACACTCAATCCAATGATACCACTGGAGCTGAGCAACGGCCAAATTCAAACGTAAATCAAAATAGTGTAAACTTAAAGGTGGATGTCTGCTTTAAGTGACATTAAATTAACTTCTCATGACTAAATCATGTTCAATTCAATATTATTTATATAGCGCTTTTCACAATGTGCATTGTTCCAAAGCAGCTTTAAAGGGGAAAATAAGAAAGATCTAAAAACACAGAAAAGGTAAAACACAGCACAGTGCATGGTGTTTACAGAACAAACAAGTAAATTCTAGTAAATAATATCTAATAAATGCAGTCTCCCGGTGGCTTATTTAGGATATTGTGCATAATTTATGCATTATTATGCATAATGCAAGTACCCACTTAAAAATAACCCAGCATTGGGTCAAAAAGGGACGAACCCAACCATTGGCTTAATTAACCCAGCAAATGGTTTATATTTGACCATACAATGGGTTAAAATGACCCAGCATTCTTCGAGTGTACCAATGCCTACGTACAGGTTGTTGTTTATGTGACATAGGTCAGAGAGCATACATGTCACATGACGGTAAAACATCTGAAATGCATTCATACCACTCCAACTCATACTATCGTTTTAATGGTTGATATACAAAAAATGATGGGTTATTTTCAACCCTAAGCATTGGGTCAAAAAGAAACGAATCCAACCTATCGGGTTGTAAATTAACCTATGCTGGGTTGTCTTAACCCATTGTAGGGTCAAATATAAACCATTCGCTGGGTTCATTTAACCCAATGGTTAGATTTGTGGTTTTTTGACCCACTGCTGGGTTATTTTTAAGTGGGTACTTATTCAAATTCAGGACTGTCACAGCTTTAGATCCAGCAGTTTTATAATACAACCTTTTCCATTTTGTAACTTTTATCCATTAAAAAATCAGCCATTTACCCACTTATTAGAGATATTTTAGGCCACTCCTGACAGAAGTGTTCAAAGCTCATTTGTTGATGATGATAAACTTTGCTGGACTAGAACACAAACTTTCACTGGTGTTTTGTAGCCGTTATATTTGTACAAATAAAGAGTTCAACCTTGTAGCAGATACAATTTCTATGTATTACCTGACCACTTTGACAGCAAACATTGATTTGTCACCCTTCCAAGCCGGCAGATGCATTACTGTGACCCAAAGCAATCTTCTGCTCCAAAGTGAACTCACAGTGTTTTAACTTTGCTCTTTTCTTTTTACTCACACAGTGACCGCGATGTGTGTCAATGGTTCAGTGAAACACATGTTGAGAGAAGACCGGTCCATGTTTCTGAGCACATGCAGTCAAATTTAACCATTGATTTAATGTTCGTTGTTCTGGCAAGAAAATCTAATAAAATGCATGTTGATTTAATACAATATTTCTTGTGTAAATCATCTGCTTCAATAAGATCCTCAGTTAAACCTCGGATTCATGTTAAAACACAGAAACATGAGCACACTCATCTGTGCACCTTTAGAAGAATTATTTCATTTTACTTGGCAAATAAGATGCCGCCCATGTATAAAGAGAGATTTTGATTTCGATTAAAGGATTATCGTCTTGATGTATTCTCTACTAATGTAGCACAAAAACTTCTCTTTTTCATCCTAGCTGACTAACAGGCAAGACTTCAAATAATAATAATGATCTTATTGTTTGTGATGGAATTAATGCGTTCAGAGGAGCATCAGTGAATGTTCATATGCACACGCTGCTTTCAGTTCAACGGCTTGTGTTTAGGATTTCCCATTTAGAATTTGGGATATTTATCCGTTTTATTGCATTTTAATGTCAGATGGAACTAACTCCCTATCTACCCAGAGGACAATTTTATTGCTCAGAGGTTGCTCTTTCATAGCTCAGGGAATTTGATGGATTTCTTAGTTGTGTTTCAACTTAGTTTCGAGTGTTTTTCTTAACGATGATCAGGAGAAATAAAAATAGAAACAGTAGAGACAGTTGTTTTAAAATACATGAACATTATGGATTACGTTGAATTTTATGAGAAATGTTGATACAAGTTTATATCGGAATCTTTAATAATATTGACTTTGGATTGCAAATATAAGGTCAGTTTGTGACACCGAGAACTGAAACGAATGGAAACATTGTGAGATTTCGCCATCTTTATCTGAGACGCCTCTATTTATTCTCATTGATGTGTAGAAGAAACAATTAGGTTATTAAACAAATCTGTGCTTTTTCTTTCTGATGGGTAACTAAAGGGACCCACAGATGAACTAAAACATAAAAATCAGATTCTCAACCAAGAAATGAGTATATTCGTCAATGTAGAAGGTCTATGGGTTTTGGACCATAGATAGTTCATTTTAACCATATCTATTTATTATCCAAGACCACTATTTTAATATCCAAAACTTCACCAAGGAGTCATAAAATATAGCCTGTTGGGATATGTTCAATCACATCTGTATGCTAAATGAAGCTCATTTTCTAAGATAGCAATGAGGTTGCCATGTACATTATTTGATCACAAAATGGCTGAATTCCTTTGAAAAAGGTCTTCTATGAATTCAAAGAACTGAAATATCTGTTTCGCCTGAAAACACACTCACACGCACGCGCAAGAATTCTCAAATGGACACATGTCTATACCATCAACACAAACACACCCACTCCTGTTTTAGGGCTTCCTGGAATATAAACAATGAAATCAATGGATCTAAAAATATTTCGAACATCTGGATCAATGAGACTATTCCCATCGTGCAGAAAAATAGCCTTTTGATTTTATTGAGTATGGAACCTTTTTCAGCCCGTGTGCGTAGGGGATATGTTACGGCCTCAGACACTTTGAGTCTCTTGTTAGCTGTAGCCTCTGTTTCTGTTTCATAACAGATAAGAATAGACACAAAGAGATTGCAGTGAGCCAAGTCTTTGAGAGCCATTTACAACATATGTGATGCTGCAGTTTATAAGCAAATTTGCCAGCACATTAGGTCGGCACCCTGGGTTTCCTCTTTAATTTAAAAACGTTTAGTGTTTGTAACTCCAACATGTCTTACTTCCTCTGGGCAGAACGAAATAGAGACCGAATCTAGACTTTCATTCCTCAAACACTTTTTATTTACTTAGCTATATCGTTCTTTAATTGAAGTAACATCAACGCAATTCAAATCTCCTCTGAAGGAATCTCTAAATTGAGATTTTACTAGACCTTTATACACTTATCAAAAACACAACTGTGATTTTTGAGTAGCTTGTCAGGATTTAACCCTAAATCGATAAACGTCCACGGCTCCAGATTTAGACTGTTTGTGTTGTGGTCTTTGAAATCTTTCAGTGAGTTTTAAAGCGGTCACCACTTGAAGTTTTGACCTCTCCTCACCTCTCTTGGGTGTCTGTTACTGCTTAACACAGCAATTCAGCATCAAAGGGCACATATCTGGGGAGGGGATTGGAAACATGGAGGTAATGCGTTTGGGATTAGAGTTAATGCTTACTGAGAAGAACCAATATACAGTTTACTATAGACCTGCTGTGTCTGTGCCCGCTTAACTCCAGGAATTTCGAGTGAACTATTCCTTTATTTCAAAACTCCTCAGTCTCATCTCATGCTGGTTTCCATACAATAACAATTTATATTGACCAAGAAAAGAGAAATAACCATTTAAAGTGCTGTGTGTAGTTTTTTTGAGAAATTATTGACAGAATGCAATATAATCAGTGTTGGGTAAGTTACTGTGAAAATGTAATTAATTACTAGTTACTCATTACATATTCAATAGTGTAATTAGATTACTGACCAAATTACTCTGTCCAAAAAGTATTTAGTTACTCATTACTAATTACTTTCTATATCCTACATCAACCTTGATTAGTTAAGTGATTCAAGAATATACATGAAAGGGCTCAATGAATTCATTCAAATAATATTATTAACTGACCAAAGTATTACAAATGTGAGAATTATACATTAAAGCACAGATTTTAAAATAAGACTTTGAACTTTGAAGTCAATTACGCTATTGCACACGCATATATTTAACAAAGTATTTAGTTTAATTACATCAAAAGTAACTGTAATTAAATTACAGAAAACATATGAGTAATCCCTTACTTTACTTTTTCAAGGGAAAAGTAATTAAATTACAGTAACTAATTACTTAGTAACTAGTTACACCCAACACTGAATATAATTTAGGCTACATTACTTGTCTTTAGAGGTGTATAAAGACTTGAATGTTTTTATTTCCTTAGGATGAGATATTACTATCTACCTACACCGCCGGTCACCTTCTAATTATTTCTACAGTAGCCCTAAACGGACAAACTGCTCAACAGAGAGCAAATATGTCATCTCCTTCAGCAAAGAAGCAAAAATCTGACGACATCTTAGTCCTGTGTCAGCCACCATAGTGCATCGAAAGGACGGGGTGGAGTGAGCCGATGGTTACAATTCACAATCTCACCACTAGATGCCGTTAAATTTCATACTCTGGACCTATGAAACAGTATTGTAGTAATTGTAACTGTAGTATTACTTATGATGTACATTTCAAACATTCTGGAGCCACACAACAGAAAAGCCTGATATACACTTATTTCACATTTTTCCATGTTGTACGGTTGTGGCCAAAAGTGATTTCTTGCCTTTTTATTCAATTATATTGTTAACGATTAAGATTAAAAATGTTATATTCATGTCATATATTGCATTGGCCTTAGGCTCAGAAGAATGGCTGCAAAATATTACTACATGAAAGAATCAACATATATTAATAAATGATAGAATTATAGTCAATGTATGCTTTTTATGCATTTGCTTATTTGAGTAAAACCCTTTCTCCAGTCATATCATGTTGTTTGCCTTTTTCTGTCCAATCCTAAATGATAATGTTTTGTCCATTTTGTAACATTGACCTCATATATTGATTTATACACATTTTAATGGTTTATTCTAACCTGAGGGGGCATTAAAGCAAATATTGTACAAGCATTCCCCCAGACATCACTTTTGGCCAACACTATATGGAAAAAAGCTGTAGTCTTCAATAATTCTCTTTTGTATTCTATAAATTAATGGCATATAGATTTTAAACTACATAAAGGATGACGGAAGGTTATTCTAGGGGTACATTATTTTTTATGCTTTCTTTTTTTTGCCAACACTGCAGCTCAGGTTTTCTAAAATACGAGCCGAGCAGCGAGTCTTTATCATTTTCTCCTGTAGTCGACATTAGACCACGAGCGTTGTCGATTGAGCTTAACTTGTATTGAACCTGGAACATTCCTTTACCACTCAAAGTCGCAGCTTTTGAGGACTCCGGGTGTCAGCTATAATTTCAACGAGATAACACAGATAACCCATCCGTTCAAGGAGATAAGGACTCAAGCAATGGACAGCAAAGAACCGAGGAGAATAAAAAAAGGGAAAAAACACGATGGACGTAGGGCAACGGGAAGTCGCGGCCTCTGCTGATCCTCCTGAAATGATAAACAGACAATTAACTGGTCAATTCTAGCCGTATGTGTGCGGCAAGGACCAATGAGCCATACGCCCTGCCTGAGGACGGTCATTCCCATCACACACACGCATGCACACCTCCAGGGACCCATTCTATGGTCAACGCGCGAGTGCTTCTTGGCACCCTCCATTATTTAGAGGCCCCTCAGACGAGGGAGCTCATTGGCAGTCCACTTACACGAAATGGTGAGGACCAGACCTGTTTGACTCCCCTTTGAACGGAAGTGTATGTATGTCTGTACAGGGGCTTAAATAGATTGTTTGGTGACCCTCTAATGTTTTCTATGGCTGTCCTTTGGGTTCAAGTGCACCAAGCGTCTTTTGGTGTCTGTGTTTGGATAACCTTTTAGCACCCAGCGGCAATTCTAAGTGGCAAGGACATGCTGAAGGTTGAAACAAGAAGTGATCGACAGGAAGTTACTTGAGTATTATGATAGTACAGTACACAGATTGACTTCCAGGTGACAGCAGGTACCTAGATGTGACCGCCATTTTGAAACGTCACTCACAACTTAAAAGCTAGAATGCCACAGCACTGTGCAGCATTCCAAAAAAATGGCATACCCAACACAACAGTAAATCTATTTTATATTAGTATGTATAAGTATGGTTGACAACGTAGAGTCAGCTTGCTCTTCAGTGTCCACGGACCTGTTTGGCAGGGTTGCCCGATCTGTGTAACAAAATCAATCATTCCTAGTCGAATATCCCTAGTCCAAATTACCTATCTTAACCTTCCTAAATAAATTATCTAATGATTGACCGCTCAGTGACTAAATCCTTTCACTCTAAACCTGTGAAAAAACAACAGTTTAAAAATAGCTCAGTTCCACTAGAAAACCGCAGACTTGGCAACATAGACCAATTTGCACGGTTGCAATATGGCGGGTGACCTACGACACGTATAGTAGCCAATAGAAGCAGCTGCTAATGTGTTGAAACAGCCCACCAATGTGGTCCTGTGTTGATCTACGCCAAACATCTTTGTTTTAGGATTCCCATTTGTCTCAATGACAGTCCCAAACTCTTCAGAAATGACTAACCTGAGCTTAGATGTTAAAGCCCGCAGTCACAAATAAATCATATAATTTCACACCTTTAAGAACACTACAAAACAAAAACAGACGATGGTAAAATATCTAATTGATCAAATAAAGTGCAACCAAAATGCACATGCTCACACTGAATAAATCCATGGCGTACACTGTTGGTACACAAGATGTAAAATGACTGTCATGGAAATGTTAGATACCATTATTTATGAAAAAGCATGCTTAAAATTAAGTGTATTAGGTAGTGTGGGCATATTATGATCTATTCTCAGTATTTCTACTGAAAATTACAGGCGCTATGTAAAGCAAGCCAAACAACTGCTATAGGTCATGTAGAGTTATAAAGGTCTGTTCACACCCCGTGCTACAGACATAAATCACACTTTAAAGACGTGTTCATGACAGGTTTTTTGACAGGTTTCATAGCTTAAAATGTCTTCATCAATGAAAAAAAACGTTAACCAAGCTCCAAAAAGAGAATCCCACAGAGACTTTGGGTAGAACGATATATTCCCTTTTTGTGGAAGCAACCAAATTTGAAACCATCAAAAACACCCACCACACCAAATGCATAGTTAAATGATATAAAAAACACACAAACTTTATCAAGCATTAAACGGACTGATACACGACTCAAATTTATCTGAGAAAATGTACAAATCTGGGTCACATATCTGGATGAACCTCAGGTTTTTGACCAGTAATATATTTACATTGTTAAAATATAGATTTATTAAATCCTAGATATAGATAATATATAACATAGATATATTATATTGTATTTTTGTCAATAGATCCACCAAAAAATGACACATCGGACCTTCAACTAAGGAAATAGCCATGGAGGCTGCAAGCTACGAAACTGTACGTTTATCAGCCAATCATACGCTGTGATTCAGGACAAGCATGCAAACACATTCTCGTCTTTATGATGAAAAGAATGCCTTGATAACAGAATTTACTCAGGAAATGTTGGGTCCAGGTTTGTTTTTCATCAAATCTGACAAATTCCACTGTATATGCAAGATAATCCAGGCAGGAAAATGCATGCGCGCCATGTTAATTTGTATAAAAGAGAGATGAAAGAGGGTTTTTCTAAAACAGTCTCTTCATGGAGAAGAAAGACCTATAGGCTAACTAAATAGTTTGCTGGGTTGGCACACTCAATTGCTCTCTCCATTCGCCCCCATCAAAATCACTCAGATTCGCTCATGTAAAACACGATTTCTAATTGCTATATTTAATATGTTAATGATTTAATTATTCTGTTAATTAATTTGTTACGACCAAATGACTGACTTAATTCAAGGGCTCTCGGCTTATCTGCTATAGATGAGCGAATGAGTGGCAGTTATTTGATGATGAGCTGCACACAACATTTGGTTTAGAAAGACAACTGGAGTTGTATTTAGAAATACAGACTTGTGTGCCGGGAGAGCGTCTACATACGAGTTACTGGAGCATAAATAGCGATCTGTAAATCATTTACAGCTGTGGATTTCAAATTTAGGTAAAACTACCAACAGTAGCACGCACACTGCCTTTAGTTGGTTCACAACATGACATTTCTAAAAATGTATTTTTATCTTCCAAACCATTCAACGTGGCAAACACAGAGGATGAATAAAAACGGATGGGATTTTATTCAGTTTACTGCTCGAAGCAAACATTTAGATGGTCGATTTCAAGAGGCCGAGCTGCATGACTGTCCGGTTTCTGACTGGCTTTAGCACTCAATTTTCAGTCTGGCATCAGTAATGTAACTAATCGGACAGAGCAGATCCAAGCAAAGCACTAACAGACAGGCAGACGTGTAAGGATTTAAGCTCACATTTCAAATACATTTGAATTAATGTGTTTGAATTGGACTGCGAAGTATGCAAAAACATTAAGAATCTTTCTAAATGATAACGGATACTTAAAGGGCCAGTCACAGAATTAAAATTGTCTCATAGTTTACAAACAAACAGCTGCATACAAAAAAAGGTTTTATTTAAAACAGCTATCACTTTACACACACAGATAGGTCCAGAAATGTTGACGCTCTGAAAAAAACATCCATCCATCATTAAAGTAATCAAAATGATTCCAATGGGTTAAAAAATGATTTTCTGAAGCAAAAAGGTGTAAAACTGAAAGTAAATAAGTATACCAAAATTAATTAAAGTTGAAATATGACAACACGTCCCGAATCACACTGGTTCCTGCATGTCAAAATATCATATCGTTGACCCTGGAATTGTAGGGTTCTATCTGCTTTCTGAGCCATTTTCAGATATCGAGTTTCAAAGATTTTGCCATGCATTGCCTTCCATTTGACTTTGTACATAATGTACACGACCTAAAGAAAAAGTTGTCACAAGTTAAAACAAGTTGTGGCACAATAAGAATATGAGAACATCTTAAAATGCGACGGTATGAAACAATTAATGAAAAGGCAAATGAGAACAAACTGGATTTGAAGTCACTGTGGTGTCGCCTTGAATATTAGAATTTTCATTTTTGGGTGAACTATTCCTTTAACTATAAAAATAATTGATATCAAAGGTCTATTGATAAATTTTTTTGAGTATCTAAAGAGAGCACTTTGTAAATACGTTATCTCCTTCGGCAAAGAAGTGAAAATCTGACGACATCTTAGACCTGTGTCAGCCACTTTAGTGCTTTGAAAGGCAGGGGTGAGATTCTCAACCTGAACACTATAGATGCCACAAAATTTCATACACTGTCACTTTAAATTTCCTAATGTGTATACTTACTAAAACGTTAAAAGAGTCATATGACACGGCTTAAATGAATATTATCATTTGTTTTAAATGTAATGCAATGTGTATACTACAACGCTGTATTTTGCACATACCGTGCATGTTTGCATCTCCTCTTTGCCCCGCCTCTCTGAAACGCGCAGATTTTTAGTTTAAGTTTAACGCTCTGAAAAGCAAGGTGTGCTATGATTGGCCAGTCAATCAGTGCGTAGTGATTGGTGGAATACTGCAAGCGTGTGACAGAAATGTTACGCCTCTTACCATATTTGGAACATCAGGTTCCAAAGCAACTGTACTGACAGGTAAGCCACCTTACTTGCGTATACATTTGGGCGGTCTTAGTTGAATCATTCAACAAACTGATTTGGATTTGTGTGGGTGTGGTTACACGAGGTGTTTCAGGCAGGTCTGGGTGAGCATTCGCTATTAGATAGAATGCATCTTTTGTTCCGGCACTTTCATTTTTGCAATTGTGTCTAATACATGCATGGTCAACTTATATTTCGGGCCATATGACCCCTTTAATGTAGGTTACATAAATGTTCCTATTTTATTCAGGTTAATACATGGCCCTAAAAAGTTTATTACCTACCATCCATATACTGTACTATGCATCTTGTTCGTACTAATTTGTAATTGTGGGTGTATCCGTACGGAAAAAAGGCTATTTAAAACAATTCTGAATCGTTCCTCCATACCTTCGCCAGAGGGAACATTACAGCTCCAATATAAAGTTCAGACAGTAGTGCGCGCAGAACAAGAGCTCATTGTCTCTATACAAGCAAAACATCCAAATAAACTACAAGCAAAGCCTGGAATGCCTCAAAACCTTAGAGTTGAGCATGCAGACCGTCTCCAGTAACAGATCATCAAAGGGAGCATGTTTTGTTTTTAATTGCTACTGCTGTAATGTATTATGCAGATCATTTATTCAATTTAGAGCCAGTAGCCAGACAAAAACACAAGATTTGGACTTAAAGGTCAAGCATTAGTATTCCAAAGTGTGCTGGTGTTGTTGATACTTAAGCAATTGCCTCACTGAATGAAAACAATTGAGCACATGGCCAAAGCCTACTAACAGATGGGAAAAAATCTCTGCTTAATAAACCATTACCCTTTATTTTCAGCATAGACTTAGAGTCACTTAATTCTAATTATTCGAAATAAGATGCACGTCTAACCCAGACTACAGCCTCTAGGAAATATAATGCATCATTTATATACAGTAGAAGCCAAAAGGGATGTCCAGAGGGGATATTTGCACAATTTGTGGGCAATTTCATGCAAATGTCAACCTTACCATGAAAAAAAGTAATTTTACAAAAGGTTTTTACCAGACTGATAGCACAGATGTCAACATACGGGGGTCTAAATAACCATATGAGGTCTCTCTTAAAGTTTTTAAAGCTTGTTTTATTTTTAGTGCATGATTTTCTATAGTCTGATAAGTGCCATTTTCAGGATTGTGACAACGTAATATATTCCTCATGAATTGAAACATGAAATTAAAAGATTTTGGAAATTAAAATATCCAAAGTATTTTATGTTCTACTTTATAATGACCCATCCCTTCTCCATTTGTTAGTTGGTTTGTGTTTCCTAATTCACAGAAATCCTACAAAGCATGAATTTGCTTAAAAACAGTGTCCTTTTTGTCACATCCATAACGCACGTTAATTTCACCTTTTTCAAATAGAAAACTTGCGCATATACTGATATTTTTCTGATGTTTGGACTCTATCAACAAGGGTTTAGCAACATATAAACAGATAAATCAATATATCGGTAACAAACACATTCTCTGAGAGTTTTCAACCCAAAAGGTCACATCCGTAATGTTAAAATTGCACATGTGCTCCCTAAATATTTAAGTACAGAATGAAAGTAGTAATGGGCAGGATACAAAATAGGAAAAACTTGGTTATGGTATTCAAATAACAAAATGATTTGACAAAAAAAACCAACTACAGCTTACTGGGAATATATAGGAAATTAAGAAAAACGCAAATTTATAGACAAAAATGCTCAGAAAAAGTTATGGAAACAAGGCATATATTGACAACAATTGCATCCGTTATTCATATTTTGTTGATCCATCTGTTTTCAACTAAGACAGTTATTATGTGTTGCTTTGACTCATCCTTTGTGCAGAGGTTGTGCCAAGCCTCCTGAAATTCTTCTCATGCATCTTTCACCCTAATGGATCTTTAATAATAGATTTGAATCAAATCAAGGTCAAAGGGTCAATTGTCCAAGGGCATACATCATTTTTGGCGACTACGGTATTATTAACCCTTTTGGACGCATAAGTTTTCACATGATCACTCATAAAACAAGGCTGTAATGTCCTCTAGAGATAATCAACCACAAGATGAATCAATTACTCTACCTATATTACGTAAAGTCACTAGAATCACAAACCTTAAAATATCAGAGTAAAATCTGTAGGAGAACAGCCACGCCTCTTGCTAATCCTATGCAAAAACAATTGCTGAATCTTTGTGGTCTTTATTGTGTTCATTGTGTTCTAAAGTGTTTCTTCATGCATAAGCTCAAGACATTTGTATCGTGCTCATGTGTGCAGGCTGGCATACTGCAGCTCATGTAAATACCTGCACAAATATGACATTTTAGTGTGATTACCTGCGTGATGGAGAGCCGAAGAGAGTAATAGGAGATTAATTATGGGACTTCAGCACGGCTGGTTTAGCGAGCGTGCCGTAGCATCTGTTGCTGAGAGAAGCTCATCTAGAATGAGGAAGGATTTGGAAGAGAAGTTCGCTCTCATCTGCATGTTTGCCATTTGGAAGAGCTTGGACAAGCGTAGAAATGATGCTGCTTTGTTGGTTGGGTCTAGCATTAGACAATGCAACCGGAGGTCACCATTTGCTTAATGCCGCTAAACACAAGTTGGGAAACGTCATATCTATTAACACAAAACCAAAAAGGACGAAACAAATGGCACCCAAAGCTGCTTAGGTTTTACAAAGTGAGATTTAGCTGGAACAGTCGAGGATAGTGCATTCAAAAAGCCGAATAACAAGAAACCTAGCGATCTGCTAGTCACTTTTGTTTGCCATGAAAATATTAGCCTTTTCTCCAGATCGAATGCCGGAGGGATTGTGGTAAGCCAGCATCACCCCGGCTTTCCTTAACCTTTAAGCTTGTGCAATCTCTGACAAAATCTTCACCGCCCCCAATATACCATACTCACCTGCATATCGCCATTGCATCACAACTTTAAAGGAATAGCCTGTATAAAAATGAAAAGACTGATGTTATTATATGATGCAAAAATGCCAAATAATACAACGAAGTACACTTTTTTCTATATACAGCCAATTAACTATATATGTGTGCAGGTAAAACTATCAGGTTTGTTCTATTTTGTAAACTGCTAACAATATTTCTCCCAAACTTCAAATTAAAATATTGTTTATATTTCCATTTATTTGCAGAAAAAGATGAAACAGGTGAAAATAAAATAAAAGATGCTCTGTATTTTTTCAGGCCTGAAAAAATACTGCAAAGAAAACTCACTTTTAAGTAATACAACAGTATATGTATTTAGATTTTTTTTTTTTTATAATACATTTTTATCGCATTATTCATGTGTCTGTCACGATGATAGTCTTTCACATTGCTTCAGACTTTATGTCACAAAACTCAAAGATCTAAGACTTTTTCTACGTACACAATAGTCCTATTTCTCTCAAATATTGTTCACAAATCTGTCTAAATCTGTGTTAGTGAGCACTCTCCTTTGCATGTGACCATACTGAAGAAATGACACTTTACTAAAATGTACAGTAGTGAGTGTCGATTAGCTGTCCATTAAAATTAACTCAAAACACAGCTATTAATGTCTAAACCGTTGACAACAAAAGTGAGTACACCCCTAAGTGAAAATATCCAAATCGGGCCCAAGGTGTCAATATTTTGTGGTGGCCAACATTATTTTCCAGCCCTGCCTTAATCCTCTTGGGTATGAAGTTCACCAGAGCTTCACAGGGCATGTCTATAGTCATAGTTATTTCAAATTTCACTGATACTGATAACATCATACTTCTAACAAAGAAATGAAGTAATTGAAGTGACGATCGGGTGTGGATATCTATATCAGAGAACATTTTACGTCCGGGCAGGTGGATAATTAATTTGAAGCAGCGGATGCTGGTGACATTTCAGCTCATCCGCGCATCTCTAATATATATATATATAGACAAATGGCTAGAAATGTGGAATCATTTCGTTGTGTGGCACTTAGGAAAGCGTGTATAGTATATATATTATATAAAGACCTGAACCTAGATATGAACAATGTTTGTTTGGAATTACTGTAAGTTATTGGAAAGAGGGTGTCTGAATACTTTTGTCCATATACAGTTCCACGCGTCTGTCTAGAATTTACTGTATCAGGCAACTGACTGTTCCCATGGCAATGGCTCATGGGGGGCAGTGCCTCTCTGGTAGTGCTAGCCTGAGCCAATGAGTCCCTCCTGGGCCCAGCGATGAGCTAAATTATTTTTAATGGATCTTCATAAAACCATCTGTAACAGCACACCTGCACACTGGAAAGGCTATCGACAGAGTGATTAGGACCACAGGACCTGCAGATTGCTCTGAAATGTGGAATGATTTCGTTGCGTGCCACGTAGGAAAGCATTTTCAGTGTTTATCACAGGGCGCGATCAGAAAAACAAACATTTTACAGGGATTGTCAGCGGATGTATTGTTCGACGACAGTTTGGGTCACGTTGTGGATCGAGCTAATTTATTATATAATGACACCACAAAAAATAAAACATCTACTACAACATAATAAAAAAGGCTGCCAATATGGAGAAAGATGCTTTTTGAAGTCAGTTACAGGTGTGGAAAATTAAGATATTTTCATTCTAGCAGCATTTCTAGATGTATTGTGGCCATTCCAGTCCAGTGTTTGTTGAATTTAAACAAAATCAAAGCTCTGGAAATGCAAAGTCATCCAACAGCAATGTGAAAGAATGACAGCATGACAAGACACATGAAAACTGTGATAAATATCAAGGTTATCCCATAATATATATTTTTTTTAACTTTTCCTAAATCCATTTAGAAATATTACTATTGTATTGCTTAAAAATGAATATGAACTTGTTTTCTTTGCTCTTTTTAAAGAGTACATAACTTGAGATCCTGAAAAGTACATTTCATGCAGTCTCTTATGTTGCCGTGTATAAAAGTAAGCAGTCTGCCAAGTTGTAAATCCGAAGGTTAATGAATAACCAAGTTATTGGCTTGGAAAAAAGGGAGTCGACTCTGAATCACGCAAACGAGTCGTCCCTAGTCCGATTCGCGATCCGCCATGAATTACGTTACTAGATAAAGTCCCCTTCAACGTTTTGCTAGGACTGCCTGCGAAAACTTCGCTCTTCTCCCCAAAACACACTAGCTTGTAAACCTGATTCACAGTAGACCAATCACAGCAGACTAGTTCATCTGACCAATCACATCAGACTAGTCCATCTGACCAATCACAGCAGACTAGTCCAGTGGAAAGGAGGGGATTAGACAGATGAATCATGGAACAAACACTTGAGAGTCAGTCAAGAAGTAAATTAAGAATAACTGCCTATTATAACAAAATAAGAGTGTTTTTACTCCTTCTATGTACATAAACTTGTTGTTGGACACTCCATAAACCAAAGTAGGACCTTAAAAATCCCTAGTTATGTACTCTTTATGATCTGACAAAAAAACAGAGCATCTTGTTTCCCCAGGTTTTCTTTTTCTAAACAAACAAAAAATGCAAATAGAAACAACATTTTATTAGAAATTTGGTAGGAATATTGTTAGAAGTTTACAGGATAAAAAAAAGATAATTTTACCTAAATACATACTTGTAAATAGCAAATTCAGAAAAACTAAAAATAATTTTTAAACAATCTCTTAATTTCCTCTGTGACTCTATATGACATATCAGCAGGGGCTAAAGTGCCATGCTACTCTGACTCTAATATAATCAAAAGAAAATAACCTGCTGTCTAGATAGTGTGCTGAACGTTTCTCATGTTGAAATATCAAGCCTTCTCTTATTAAAAATATGCTCCTTGTTAATGCTTTAAAAGGACAGTTTTGACCCGGCTGTAGGTGTGTGTCTGTGATAAATAAAGGTTAATTGTGAAAGTTAATCTTCACGGCTCTCTAAAGTAATGATGCTTTGGAGCGATCCGGGCATTATAATGACCTACCACCTCACACAGATCCATAGCCTGCAGTCAGTTCTCAGCGCTGGTAATCTTCATTTGAAATTCTAACCACACTACATGTCATCTTATTAGTGTAAGGTGGATTATCACAGTTAAAAGCGCTGTAGAAGTGAGGCAGAAATGAGCTGGTGGAGAATATTAAGTGAGGACTGATAATCTGCAACGCTAACCACCAACACAACATCACCCTATGATGGATGAAGACATTCATCTGAGTATGTCTGCAAAGATATTCATACTACACACCACAAAGTTACTTCTTTATCTAATTCAAAACACACTTTAAAAGTATAGGAATTCAGATGCTGTCATGGTATGTCAATCAATTAAAGTTGAATCCTGGACGCTGCTTTCCAGACCTCATCAACGCATCCCGACCAATCCAACCTTTCCTCATTGGCTATTCAAACACTTTTGTTGTCATTTGCCTGCCCTTATTTATTTGTTTTTTTTACCCCAGGAACAACCCCAAAGTGCCCTTTAAGACCATGATTCATACAAGACAGCCATTGTCCTTGCGAGCCTGGCAGATAGTTTAACAAAATTGAATGAGATCAAATTTAATGCAGCCTCCATTGGGGTTGGCCACATTATTTTGAAGTGCTTCATTACAATGGAAGAGAAAGTTGGGTGTCTTCATTTGGGACACTGGAGACCTCAATTCATCAAGCTCAATGAGGAACTGGAGCAGTGCCACGGCAACTGTAACAGGTACAAACAGAAGCACTCAGTTGAGTATCGATTGCTAAGAAACAATGCAGAACGCTACATCACAGATGTAGGAACTCTTTTATTTCAATATGCTTGACATTGGAAGGAAAATAGCTTGTGAAAGATTTAAGTTCATGTCTGCTGATGTTGCTTGAAGTGTGCAGCTTTTTTTGATGCCTTGACGTAATTTCCATTGAAACAGGAAGTTGGGGCGGACATATTATGTTCCCCCCCTCTTTAAATAGGTGTTTAGTTTTTCTCACAGCCTTGAAACCAGTGGCGTAGCAGGTCAGGTCCGGGCCCATATGCAAGAACTTTTACCAGGGCCGTCCGTTACTTAGCGACCACATTACACATTGCTGGACATCAATTATTTAAATGTTGATGAGCTTCAATCGTGCTCAAATAGTAAAGGCAATTGAGTGCAAACTCACAAATGCTATAAAGATGGAGAAAGTGATGCATTTGTAGCATCAGAATTACTCGCCACAAGTCTTCCTCACTATGCCACTGAAGCTGCTGGCAAAGTAGCGTCGGCTTTAAACTCTAAGCTTTTCCTGGGGGAGGACACAACTATATGTCCACGGGTAGACCAGATCTGAGATCAGTAATCGAGTCATTTTCTACAGTGTTGTCAACCTTGAAAAACTTGCATGTGGGCCCCCAATCCCACTTCTGGAATCGTCTTCTTTCTACATACACCGAGGCTCTCCTTACATGGAATTCACCATGTTGTTTCTACAGTAGCCTTAAACGGACAAACTGCTCTACAGAGCTTGTTTTGTAAATACGTGATCTCTTTGACGACATCTTAGCCCTGTGTCAACCACCATAGTGCTTCGAAAGGGAAGGAAGAGCTGTTAAGTGAGCAATCGGTTGCAATTTGCAAACCCGACCACTAGATGCGGCTTAATTTCACACACTGGACCTTAAGAGGAGTAGTTCACTTCAAAATGTGCTCCTATTCACTTAATTTTGAATTGAACTACTCCTTTAAAGCAACACTTGGGAGATTATCGACCTTAAAATAATGTCCCAAAAATAATTTCAGTGGTAGAACAAGTCTTTACCGGACAAATTCTACTTCCACTGCTACTTGAGCAGCCTCATATCAGCTACAACCAGATTCTGTAAGTTCTGTGTTCAGGTCGGTACACACAGCCCCGCCCATCCCATGCCTGAGGAAGCGTGCAACATGGTTTCCAAACAACGTTTCTGTATTCGCTGGTTCCATAACCATTCAGGTGTATTGGGCTTACCACAGGGAAGCTCATACAGCCACATTTTTACAACAGTGGTAGCAGACTTGCACTTTATGGGAGAACCTGTGAGCATAAGTTTCATAGTGCAGCTTTAATTGTTTGAGTGTAAAGCATCAGATGTTTGTCTTACAAAAGTTTTTAATCGTGCACAGGGCTTTTTAGACAATATCTTCACATTTTTTAAATGTACACAGTTCTGCTTGGGATACTTTAAAATCTCACTAAACAAACCAGTACTATATTCTCCATTCTGATTTACAATTTACCCACGTTTAAAAGGAACAAGAAATAAGTGACCTGCAGGTATTATTTTAATTCACTTTCTGTTCAAGTTTTAGGCCAAAACAAGATAAGAAGCAAATGCCAGGCTTGGCTTTAGGAACACTAATTTATACAACACATCCTGCTTTTCTTCATTTCCAACAGCGGAACTGAGCAGAAGGGAATTTTGTGGGCAATGAAATGTATGCACATGCATACACGCTTTTCCATGCACATCTAGGGAGTTATAAAAAATGAATCGCGTAAACATGAAATCTACACAAGGTTTTATACATGAGGCTCCTGGTCTGACATCATGCGTCCATCAAAGAAAAACCATCCCGTTCATGAGCCAGGTGTGTCCGTTATGAGAAGTCTTGGGACACGTGGTCATCTCTATACTAGAAAACCTTTTATTCATCTTTCAAAAGTATGTTTTTGTTGCCTCGCTTCCTCATCACACATTCACCTTTTTCTTCCAGGATTTTTCAAAGTTATCCCCTTTGTTTTCTTTTTATCGTGTCCTATTAGCTATCTCTCTAACTTGCGCTTCAGTCTAATACTGCTGGCAGATGCTCGGGAGCCCCGAGAGAGCGAGAGAGCGTCTGTAAAATAAAAGCCTTAATGAATCGCCCCGACGGCTCGGATGCTTAGTGCCAACCAGCACATCTGTAGCATCTCAGTTACTCTCATTTGCAGACACGTTACACTTATTACATGCGGGAGGAAAAGGCTAAAATATTCAGTGTCTCTGTATTGATGAGCGCAGTTCTGTCACAGACAGAAGCATCACGGCCATTAAATCTGACAAGTGCCCACTCAGATTTTTTTAGACAAGTGCATTTCAAATGCAACCGAGGGGAAAAAACTGTATTGCTCAGAGCTTGCATGTTCACAGATCAGGAGACTTCCCGGAGTTCTCACAGGTTTTAGATTAGAAAAATGAACCTTTAGTATGAAAATTAAATTGTATGATTTTGTAAAGAAGAAAAAACACATCTATTGGATCATTCCAATGGAGTTCACCCACAGTTCATTTACTTTTAAGTGAAAATTCTGTCATCATCTACACACCCTAATGTGACCTGAGATGTGTATTTTTTTTCTCATAGAACGAAATGTCAAACTGCTTTTTTTCATACATTGAAAATTCATGGTGTAAACTACTTGCATTTTGTTTTATTTAAAAAAAATCTTTATGGTAGATTGGAATTTTAACCACTTCATGCCTTCCATTACTAAACTGTAATACTGAACATCTGTACCTGCCACTGATGAAATTATCTTGAATTTTATTGATTTAATTAATAAAGTTTTTTTATCTTCAATCCTTCTTTTATTAATAAACTCTGGAGCTGCAATTCTCAACTTCCAACTTCAAATGACTGAAAATAAAAGAAAACAATACATTGAAATAAGACAAAACATCAAAACAAGATATTGCATGTTTTTCGTGTCATTTTTATGAATCTACATTGTTCTAGATATCCCATGCTCTAAAATATTTGTAGACATTTTTAGGTTGGGGTGGGCTTTAAATATTGATGGACGGTGGGCCTTGAAATCATATATGTCAAGATCCACTGCTCCAGAAGTTTAAACAAATGTTTTTCTTTAAAAAATGAATAAACTTATTACATTATTCAGTAGCAAACTCAAAGAAGTCAAAGAACGCTAAAATAATACATAATATAAAAACAGTTATTTACCAATAATTTACTTATTAAATGCCGAGTTGGATAGTCTGCAAGGGTCATGGCTTTGAGTAGAGATTTTTGCTCTTTGCCCCTCACGGGGAAGCAATCTCAAACTAATTAACAATTAATGTGTATCCTTACTGTCCTCTAGCCCAATGAGGGGTGGCTTTCTGAGCCCAAAGACATCTACGCTCGCCAATATAAATGACTCTCGTGTTGATTGATGTCTTCTCAGAAGTTTTGTCATTGATGGTTGTTTATATTTTTGTGCTTATTTCATTAGGTTAAGCACAGTTATGGTTTTAATGGAAGTTTAGAGGAACAGGTGATGGGGCTAATTAGTCATTAGCGAAGAGTCTCACATCCCGAATGACAAGCGCATGCTTTACAAGGTCATAATTTGATTAAAGCGCCTGCAAGTGATAGAATAGACAACGGCTGTGTGATTAACTTGTCTCTGGGCGCTCTGTTGACCGAATGCATGAGAACTTCATCATGCGTGTTAATACATGTGAGCTCCATATGTACTAGAATCTCATGCCAGTATGAGAATTCATAGGTTCTGGTTTTGAAAGGGAATCTTACATGTGATAAAATTACATACGTTTGCAACATTGTGTTTAAAAAGCAACAAAATCATGCAACAGTATATTGGACAATAATCAGAATGGGTCTGTAAAAGCCATTTTTCACACTATTGGAAGATCTGTCAATCAAAAGAGGGCAAGAAAATGCAATGAATTTGTGCTCTGTATAAACAGTTTTATTGGATGTGCGCGCCAGGACTGCAACTAACTTCTGTGCTGCGTTCAGCCCCCACAAACATTTTTTAAACGGAAATGATGGTGCGGGTTGAACACCCTGTTGGGATGACGCATGAGTTGAACTATGGCAGCTGAGATGGCCATTCTTTGTGTACTATTTGAAGAATTTTCGAAGCCTGATGACATCGGTATAAATACGCATCGAACACTACAAAATAAATCTCTTCTTATAACTTCAATTGTTGCATATACCGAGCTGCAGCGGACTCATCTAGACGACTTTACTTGGACCAAAGGTTGCTGGTTCGATCCCAGCAGCCACCACCAGTGTGTCCTTGAGCAAGACACTTTACTCCATGTTGCTCCAGGGGGATTGTCCCTGTAATAAGTGCACTGTAAGTCGCTTTGGATAAAAGCGTCTGCCAAATGACTAAATGTAAATGTATTGTGCGAGCTGTCTCTTTAATAACACGTGGGTTATACACATGTTGCTGCTGATCGGGCTGACAGTCTTGACACACCCACCAAACAAGAGAAAACGTATCTCAAATCGGTATAGAAATTTAGTATCGGTGCATTTCTTTAAAAATGATCTTAAAATCCTAAGACCCTATGATTCCTGTGCTAGAGTTCTAATGCACGGACCATTTTTATGATGATCTTTTGAGTGAAGGAACTTGTTTGTTCCTTCGAAGTATCAAAGGGATTTGAAGGATCAAATGTTTGTTAAACTTCATTTAAATCATCATTTATATTTATTCAAGACAAACATGTTTGTTAATAATTTACTGTCCATCTTCATGATATAGAAATGAACCATTTGAGGGTCTTTTCTGCTAAACAACAGCTTCAGAATGACATAAGACTGACACAGTTTTCAATTTCAGGAGAATTAACCCTTCAAGGCATGCTCCCGGATGAGCTTTGTACTCAACATTTGTGTTATTTACTTTTCCTCAAAAGTAGTACCATCAATTTTTCTTTGGTGTCAGGCGGAGAAGCCTTGAGCCCCCAACACTAATCACTGTCAGCGTCTCGCCTTCATCTGCTGAAGTGCAGGGCTCGGTTGTAGCGGCTTGCCAACACACTGAGCAGCTTTTCTCTTGGCGAGACGCTGGGAGAAAATGCTGCCAGACTGTTGAATCTGATTTGCAGGCCCTGATGTACGACTCCCATCTGATCGATGAACAGCTGAAGTCCGCCTTCTCTCCTGACCTCCCTTGTTTCTCTCGCTCAACCATCACTGCCGTGCCAAACTTTTTAGACTTCAACTGTCAAATGTAGCTTTTGGACACGAACAAATGCTAACAGCGCGGTCTTGTAAGACACAACTGTGAAGACGTTTTTCTAAGCTGTGTACTTTGTCTTGTATGCATTATGAATGAGGATGCATGTAGGGCTCAGTATTTTTCTGCCATTTTGATACGTTGCGTAGCTATGCGTTCATCTCACGATGCATAAAATACACAAACCTGTATAGTATCACAATATTTTGAGCAAAAACTGTAAAAATGATTTTTTTCTGCTGTACTTGTTTTCGAATTACTAACATTGAAGGTTTATTTAAACCTTAAATCAAGACAAAATTAAGAATGCTACATCCGCACCTTAAAAGCTCCAAACAAATGACATAAAAACAGTTGATGCAGACCACGTTTGGCAGCTGAATTATTCATTTTAAACAGACGTCATATCAAAAAAAAAAGCTTGACAATACACGCCTTTATATCACGATATACCATGATATAACCACACAAAAAAATTGTGTATGAAGGTGTTTTTGTTAATCTAAACATCTCTCATTACAACCTATCTGCCAATTACATTCAAACTGATGCAATAAGTGAAATAAAACCAAACAATTGTTACTAAATAAATACAAAGCACTATACTTTCAATACATGTTGCACGGATGTTGTTTGTAGAATATTAAAAATATATTTATATGAAATTGTAAGATTATTAAATCTAAGCACTGAACTCTCGAGACAGCTGAAAGAAAATCTCTCATTTGTATATGCGGAGAGACATGCATGTGCCTAGCTCACTTTATGCTGGGAGAGTGATGAGCCGTATAGAGACGGCCTCATTCATTTTTAATCGATTCAGTGTAGCCACATTTGAGACGTGAGGTCAGTTAAGACAGGTCACACAAACACACACACACACACACACACAATTGCACTAGTTGTCTCGTACAGACATCACCAAATATCACAGGCAAACCTGCATTTCATTACTGTAGCTCTCCCAGATCTCTGCAAAAAAAGCCCTTCCCCTTGTGTGGCATGTAAATTTTGGACCCTCAAATTTGCAAATCACCTCTCTCCAAGTGATTGTGGGTAATTTAAAGAAATGTGCCAATCGATCTAAGAGGAGGTAGGCCTATTTTTAGGTGGTAGTCCCACTGAAGAACAGGGGGTCTCTCGCTCCTATACTCTAGTCTCCTCTCTCTCTCCGCTTGCAGCTCCTCATTTATATTCACGCCTCTCGGTAGGACGCAACAGCTCCTTGTGGATGTCACTCCTTGCCACTTTAACAGATGAATATATCTCGAATGAGCTATGGTGGTAAAGCACTCAAACAGATGTAGAGCAGGCGTTTTAATTTCCTCACACACACACACACAGACGTGCACACCTCGAGCACATACATCATACGAGAACATGGAGGCAGAAATAAGTGCTCTACATGTATATGAGATATGGATGCAAACCGTCTTACTGCCGTGAAACATAAATCTAAGGCTCATCATACATGGACGGACCTGTTTCTCTCCGATGTTACGAGCCACACATAGATCGCAAGCTTTTTTAGATCTAATTTCTACAAAAGTGAAAATTTGTCATCTTTGTTACAGTCTCTTTGCAGTGATGCCATTCTCAGTCATAAACAGAGCGGTTTCATACCATAAACATACCACCACTGAACCAGACGCAAACGTTGCCGCCATATTGGAATGGACAAGACCGACCTATAAACACATACAAGTAAATTGAAACTATACCAATTTAACTTTATTGAGCCATATTTACAATGGCTATGAATTATATTTTAAAGTGCTGTTTTTTTATATTTTTATAAAAATATAGTTTACGCTTAAAAAGCCATTACCTTAGATAATACAACTTTTTTTGCCACTCAAGTAAATGTATTTGGATTTAGGACTTTTCAGACATTTATCTCACAATACAAGACAAAAATACAGAGTTAATTTTTGGCGGTGTGTATGTTCACAATTGCTTATAACAATTCATAATTTTCTAGCTATTGAGATTCTGAGTAACAGAAGGCTCCAGGTAGATTGTAAACCAATTGAAGAAGATCAGTACATACTGCACAAAACACAACCAAATTCTCTAGCTTACTGTCCGTTGAAGTACTTACAAGTATGGAATTTCCAATTACCGCTAAATAACATATTTTTAGAGTGTAGCGGTATGCGAATTGGGACGAAATGCCAGATTAGTTCAAGAGGGACTTGAGTGTCATAGAGACACCATCTCCATGGTGAATATTCCTGAAAGAAAAGTCTCTGTTCAGCACTGGAGAGTATAGAGCTATGTATGTGTTCTATGACGCATCTTAATGCCCCGGGTAACTCAGGAGAGACGTTGGAGAATTGAACTTAATCCTGAAAATGCAATTAATATTCCACACACCTGCGTGATGATTGGAGCACTAAAAATGCAAATATAATAGACAGGCAAACTGCACACCTCCAATCCAACCCATTTCATCCAGAAGCATAAATATCATCTGGGGCACTCGCCAAAGACTCAAGAGTTCAAGTTTGGAAAGAAATGGACAAGCATAAGTTATTTTTCTCACAAAATGCTCTCCATGGCGTAGCGAAAAAAAAGGAGCACAGAAAAAACCCTCTCTCTATCCACTGACCAGCCAATGGCACACAACTATTTTTCCCATCTCCCATGAACGCAATCATTTCAGAATTGATTTTCATGGCTGAAGGAGAAATAATGGGAATTCTTCTAATGTAGAAAATGTATGTGTTCCTTTTGGTTAACCAGTACAAACCATATTTCAGTGTTGTCAGAGGGGCTAGAAAAGAAATCTCTCATTTCAAGCCTGGGCTTTTTCCCATTTGGAATGAAGCAAGTCATCATTTCACCAAATCAATCATATAAATTCAACTCTTTGAGGAAGAAATAGGCCAGCGTTCTTCCAGGTGACCCACCTTTGTGGCATATTTACATTCAGACCTTTATACTGTACACAATCTATGTCACTCAAATAGATATATCCATGCAACCTACTGTAACAATGAGCACCAGTAACACAGTAAAACCAATTACACAATACTACCATAGCATGATATTACAATAGTCTGTAATAACAAAAAGTGGTGATAGTATTTTACTTATCGGTTACAATAAAAAAATGGCTTAAATATGTGCATATTCAATGGCTGTGTTTAAATAAACGTATGCTGGGTTGTTTTAACCATGGTAAGGTTGAATATGGATTTCATGTCGATTTAAACCAATGGTTTTGTTTTTCCATATTTTACCCAACCATGGACCCAGCATAGACTTTAGAGTTTGGGTGCTTTTAAACCATGCTTTCTGTCATTAACCATCACATAACATTCAAAAACGTAATATAAGTCTAATGTCAACATCATGTTCTTCACATAAAAATAGTTGTAAAGATCCACAGAGATTATTAGTTTATTAATAGCCAGTCAGTTCATTGTCCAGCCTAGGTTTTATTCTGCTTAGCTGAGCTTATTGATCAACTGCTGTCTACAGTGAATGCAGTCTAGGTTTCATTATTGAAAAATAACAGCCTTCATTTACCGGTCTATCAAGAATGAATAGGTGTCATAGGTTATTAATGATATCAACCTTTAAGTGAATGAAACTATTGATTGAGGTTAGAAACTGGCACCTGTGGATGATCCAAGTTTCTTTATCATATTGCCTCAGCTTACAGTAGAGAACAATGGCAAATATCATTATTTTCCTCATTTGGAATATGATTATGCTATGCTATGCGAAAACACCAAAATATAGACGCTCCCTTAAAGTGCCCATGAAATCTATATTACATTGAAATATGCGTTTTATTTTTCCAAAATTCCATTTTTTTCCCCGTGAAAAATACTTCAATATACTATAGCATTTTACGCTAGCATTTAACTCATTAACTATAGTAAGACACCTGGATACTAGTGTTTTTAAACCTTCTTGAAAAGTAAATTTACTTTAATAAAGGAAATTATATAAAATACTAGTTTATTCATGTGGGTGTGATATTATATTTCAACTGGTTGTTACAAAGACCTTTTTAGTGCATGTTGGACAGAAGCTTTACTCTAATGAAGCGGTCAAATGCTCATGAAATAAAAAACTCTTAAAGCAGCTCTGGAGTGAAATGCTCATGAAATAAACTTTCAGAGCAACCCTGAAGATGTGTTTGCATCCCCATATATTGAGATTACATGTTTAAACCGTATTGGAATCACTACTTTAAAGCACAAATTAAATATTATTAGCTGTTCAATGCTATTTTCTGATTAAGCAGTTCAGAATTTGCAAGATTCCGAGCCATTCCGGGTCATATATCAAATTCCATTTTAATGTTGCCTTCACATGCTTTCGGAAATTTGATAATTCCCACTTCTGATGTCATGATTTCAAGCTGGTTGTGTTCAGGCGCTTTGTTGTCAGAAAGAATGGAGGATGGTAGATTCATGCTTGTGTGTCAGCTTCCTTACTATTCTAAAATATTGGTGAAATACAGAATGGTTCAAATGGTTATTCATATATGTACTTATTTAACGACAAGACAAGGTAATGATGCTGTTGTGGAAAAACTAATAAATCATTTCTGTCATAGGAGAAATCATTCTCCCATCCACCATGCTGATTGTTAAGGCCCGCCCATCTCGGGATCTCGGGTATCAAAATTATTTCCCAACTTCCCAGTGGGAAAAGCGACATCAGATGGCATTCATGGGCAAATTATCACTCGGAAACTCATATTTCCGATCTGCATCTCCAGTCTGCATTTTCCGCATCTCGAAAATCACATGGGCCTACTGATGGATATCTAGAAACTAGTGTGCTTTAAACATTGACAAAATTCACATTAAGAAGATATAAGTGTTCAAAACTTTGTTTTGCACTTATTCTGTACTTCAGTTTACCATCAGATTCCAGGCTGAGGTAACAATATTGTTATCTATGGCTATTTATAAAGGGGGAGGGGTTACAAAATGTGTCCCACCCTACATTGCTGTTATAGTGGAAATTATGTCAAATCATCGAACAAAGCTACACATTTCAATCCCTAAAGGACTAAAATGTGACATAAAATTGTGCCCTTATTTGCACTCGTTGCACAAATTATTTTTCCACTTATTTATTTTGCTGTCACCAGACACATGGTCTCTGTCCAATTAATGTTCAGCTTTCTTTTCTGGACACAAGCACATGATTTTCGATTATTGTAAACAGACCATTCATTCACCAATCAGAAGCCTGTGTTTCCCACATAAAGGGTTAAGATGATAAAGTACAGCAGCAGAAAGAAGTCTAAAGAGCATTTTTAGCAGCCCAATGACAGATTGAGGAAAGCACAGAGTGAATCTGAGAGGGAGGGGAAAGAGACTTTGTCGGCATCGGGGCGCAAAGTCGGATGACAACTACGCCCTTTATCTGACAAGCGCCCCCAAAAAAATCCCTTTTGGATTCAAAATGGGAGCTCTTATCAAATCGTGAAAAGCTGTAGTCTGGAAATATATCATATACATGCAGTGAGCAGCTAAAAAGACACAGATGCTAGGCCCTGTCTGCTTCTTTCTCCCTTCACGTATTTTCACTTCGTCTTGAGTGTTGGAAACATATCAAAACAGTTCATGAGCACAACCCCGAAAGGTTACTGTCACGCTTATTCTTAGCAGTAATTCCCCACAACTTCTGAAACGCAAGGGCTCGGCTGCATAGCCTAACGCTGAAACTGACAGGTGACAGGTGCCATGATTGTTTAGCCCCTCTGAGACGCTTCTTTAAGCTAGCATATTTGGGTAACAGTCTTATCTTTGCCACGTCTTGATGTCTAATAGCCTCTTGCATTTACTTTTCCTCATTGAGAAGCTGGGGACTCTCGGCCTTTGAGCTGTCAGGGTTGTCCTCCTCTCAACAGTTCAAAAGTTCAGGGAGTTGGAAGATCAATACAGCGCTCTCAAAGTAAATAACAGCACACCACAGTTATTACAGTTGCCGTCGGACGATATTCAAAATGGCAGAAAATCTCTCTACTGGCCCGAAATAGACATTTTGCTTGGGGGAAAAATAAAAATGACTGGGATGACGGGCCACACAAAAGCTGAATTTTGCTTACCACAATGGCGGGGGGGCGTCTACTGCCAGTACTAAAACATTTATTTTCTCTCGACAGGCTTTTTGTTCCCCCGAAGCCTCGGGAGGCACAGTGTGGGAACCGAAAGCAACCTCATCTAAATTTCAAATGGGGATCAATTATTCATTTATGACTAATTCTGACTAATTATGGCCTCTTTTGTTGCCAAGGTTTGAGAAATGCACACATATTGCTGTTGACTCTTAAATTTGGAAAGAAGCCATTTTGGACTCTGATCTCATTTTTGAATCAGGGTAAATGTCAGAAAATGAAAACTTGAAAGAAGGACAATCTGTCGGTTAAAAAGACTGAATTGTCCAACTTCAACTGCACAACCAATGGTTTCGAAAAAGATCTGAATTTTTATATTTTATCATCTTAATGACCGACACCAAGCAACAGAACAAAGACTAATAAATGGACATCTACGCTTCAATCTCTAAAAAATGTTGGGTTATTTTCAACCCTGTGTCGGTTGGGGTCAGGGTTGTCTAAAGGTGCTGTGTGAAATATTTAGGAGAATCTATTGACAGAAATGCAATATATACATAAGTATCAGTAAGCCGTATGCTTAGTTTTTCCAAGGCGCTGTATGCATATAACAACTTCCAGAGATCTAGAGTATACCCACTTGTTCTCGTTTGCTTTTGTGGTTTCTTTCCCTTTAACTGTATCGCGTTCACAATTCGTTCATACAATAGCATTTATTAAGAAAATTCACAAAATTTCTTGCGGACACGCCTCGGACATCAAGCGCATCATCTTCAGTGTTGACAACACGCCAGCGAGGAGTTCATCCTCTCAATGAATGACGGAGTCCCGCTGAAGTCATCAGGTAATATTGATAAAACTGCTCACTTTTAGTCAAAGCTGGTTTAAAGGGCGCTCGCCGGCAGTGACTCCTCTCATCTGTTCCGGGCCTCCGGCTCGAGAGAGATTGACACTGAAATCACAGGTTCTCTTGCTCTGATTTATCTCTTTATGATATTGCAGTGCATCGCAAATCTTTGATATCTGTCACAACTTTTAATACTACCTTTCTTTAACTGAAACGCGATTAAAAGAAACAAAGCACTTACATAGCCCAACTGTTTAAAATTGCACAAGTGAAAATCCTAATATTTTCTCCATATCCTGATTCTCTTGAAAGTCATTTTTAACTTTCTCGTTACATTTATTCTTCACTCAAAATAATGTGAGTCTGTTTTATACCACAACGTTAACTTTATACATTAATATCTTCCCCTTAAATTATTTACAAGTATTGACACAACGATGGCAGTCATGACAAAGTTATCTGTATTCTGTAAAATCTTTCATATGTTTTTACATAATCTTGTATATCTGATGTGTAAAAAGATGTGATCCTTTGGAAAAAAATATTGTATTGTGGGCCAGAGTACTGGCATAGACCTGTTTTTTTCCAACCTTTTTCCACCAACTTATTTTTTTCCAATTCTATAACTTCATATTCAAAGCATAAGTGAAGAATTATGCATAAATATTTAACTGAAATAATTGTCATATATTCCTAGAAAAACAAATAGAACAAACACACAGACCCCTGTCTTTTTGTCCATTTGAGGTCGGGGTTATCGTTGTATAGTATAGTACACCACTTTTTTTGTTAGGACTACAAAACTGATAAGTGTGTCTTTATTGTATAAAGACCTCACATAATCAGAGCGCAGTTTGTAAATACGTGATCTTCTTCAGCAAAGAAGCGAAAACGTGATCACATCTTAGTCCTGTGTCAGCCGCGGTAGTGCCTTGAAGGGGGGGATGCAATTTGCAACCCCACCACTAGATGCTGCTAAAATCTCCACATTGCTCCTTTAAATTAAGTTATGATGGATTTTTTAAATAATAAATGCTAGATTGTTTTTAACCATTGTTATAGCAAAAATACAATTTTTGTGGAAAATTAACTCATATCTGTTAGGTTTGTCCCTTTTAGACCAAACATTGGAAAAATAGACAAATCCAAAATCAAACTAAACCAGATTGTGATTGTATCAAATATGGACATTTTCTGAATCAATGTAAACCATAGGCTAGGTGTGTCCAAATTTTACCCAACCATAGGGTTATAAATAACATTTTTGGTGTAGTTAGTTCCATTTTCACTTAAAACAATGTACAAATATTTTTTACTAAACATATTTTTATCAGATATGTCTTTTTTCCTAATGATCATTTTAAAATCAAACAAATGTATTGTTTTAACATATATTTTTTAACATATATATATTTTTAACATACAGTTTTCTGTAATGATGCCAAGGTGTTGATATAAAACTACAGGATACTACTCAAGTATATGTTTCTACACTTCAGACCTTCTGAATCTGGACCATGTCTAATGTGTTATAATACGATCCAAAGATGTACGCACTTGAATTTCTGCAGTTTGGAATGTTATAAAACAGTCAGGTAGGCAGATGGCTCACAGTGATCGGGAATGATGTACCGCTGTCAAATGATCAGGGCCCTAGGGTCTAACTCCATCTGTAAGAGACAAAAAAAAGAACAAAACGAGATGAACTATGTACAACAGGGGCTTTAAAAAACGAGTCGTCTGGACAGCGTGCTCCCCTGCCCGCTCCCTTAATTGCTCTCTTCTCTCTCTGGACTAAAACTCATCCTGCCATTTCTCTGCTGGAGGAAGTATGACGGCAAGATGGTGCCCCAAGGCCTTTTCTCTTGTCCTCTTTACGTCATCGCCCCTTTACAGAGAGGGAAAAAATGTGTGTGCAGATGAAAGACAAACTGTGGACCTGTGCCCACTTCGCGAAATGCCAACTGCTACAAACTGTTAACAGAACGTACGGAAGGGGATCTACAAGTTTGCCAACACTGACCTGTCTGAAAACATCATCTCCAGACTGCGTATTGTCGAAAATAAACTGCCAGCGTTAGTCTCTTCAACGAAATGACTTTCTAAGCCGCAAAAGCTTCCCAAAATGAAATGGGATCACACGTGCAGGTTGGACGCGTGACGCTCCATCGGAGGTGGCAGGCACAGGTGTATGTGCTATGTGAGGTGCTTCAGCAGGTTATAGGCAGACAGATGGCCCGGGAGGTGGCGAGGTGGGATGGAGCTGTTGGTATGAGTGGCGGGGGAGTGCCAGCCACGGCTGCTCCGGCCCGGAGAGGTGCTTTAGCTCAGCTGCTGTTCCATGGCTCAATGTGGTTTCATTCCTGGAACGCCGACACTTTTTCCTCTGTTGAATGCGGGAACAAACTGCCAATTCAAGCAATTGTAGGATCGTCCCCCTGCTGAAAAGACCGGTTCAGACATAAATGTTCATGCCGGTCGAGAGTGGTTAACGCTGGCAGGGCTCTAGTCAAAATAGGATGCTAGTTAAAGGGATGAAAATTGGTTGTTTACTCACCCTCGTGTCATTTAAAACACATGTGACCTTCTTTCTTCTGCAGAACGCAAAAGAAGATATTTTGAAGAACATTGGTAACCAAACGACATCGACATCAGGGTTAATAAATGGGGAAAGGAACTTGTTGTTGGGTGAACTATCCCTTTAAGAACCCCAGCAGGGACACCAAGAGCAATGGCCAAAACACAACATATGTCCGTGGACTTTTGAGCACAGGGACAGGAACAAGAAAAACATTTCAGAGACAATACAGATCCGCATTATTCAACCATGTCTGCAAAAATCACTGTTGATTCAACAGGACAGGGCTGGCACAGGCATGTCACAACACATCGCATGTTTAAAACTGAGATGATAGTGTGTTAAGGATTATTCAAATAACATCAAAACACAGATATATCCAAACAAACTCTGAGCACAACAGTCGTGTTGAACAGCTTTCTAGACAGCGGCTTTAATAAACAGTCTAGGGTCCATTAATATTGATAGCAGGCCAGAACAGTGAAGTGGAGATGCTTGCGTCTTAAGGCCAGAAAATTCTGCACTCGTTGAGTTTAATCTGTTTTCTATTAATTCTTACCACATGAATACTAACCGCTCAATGGACTTAATGGCCTCCAAAATAATATATTAGATTTCCACTTTTCAAAGTGACCTTTGCTGATAACATCACCTGTGCAACATCACAATGTAACGGGTTTATCTTAATAGGATGAGATTTGTGCAGGATGGCATCCCCGTTCACAAACTGCTCACATTTACATTTTGACACACAATGGATCGTGAGCCAGGGGACCTGTTTTCAATCTTGGTTAGCAAACAGTGTCGCATTCCAAATAAATGCCAACGCGGCAATCCGCTCACGACTATGAATGGAGAGGTTCAATTGGCTCTTCTGAAGCAGGATTTATCATTCAGTTTTAAAGCAGAAGTTTGGTCAATTTACTGTTAACGCTGATGAAAATGACCCGCTCTGTGTATGAGACCATTACGGCTGTAGATTTAAAACACACAATTCACCGTACAGTCATAATACTGAATATGAAAGGCGATAAAAGCTGTTCTTATACTGTATTTTTTTGTTCAGGAGTGAAAGGTTAGTTTTATAACCTGAATTATTCAATTAATTAATTTGAAAAATCCTTATAGATGCTGTCCTTCTGAAACCTCTCCATATTTTGCGATTTGTATTTTTTGCCATAAATTATTATTATTAATGACCCTATATGTTTGTCAATGGGTTTTGCGAATATCGAACCGATAAGAAAGTACTAAAAAATGCTTGTCAACGACAACGCAGCGTTCAATTACCGACAAAGTTAGAACCCTTTATAATTTAAAGTTTTTAAACTGGATGCATAATGACGTACGATTCATACGAAATTGACAACTCATAAAATAGCTACGTTTTCCTGTGACTTCAGTCTGAGCAAAACATACATTTTAAGAACCTGGCACACCATTTTCCAACTAGATTTTTTAATATTTTTTCAACGTATCAATTCGTCATTGAAAATATACATATCAATATATGCATCAGAACTTATTCAGCATGAATTTGCATTGAAAGACACACCAAAATGGCATTTCCTTTCACAGCACGACTTGTCAGACATCCAGTCAAATTTCTGTCACACAATGTCTGTCGTCGGTGTTCCATCTATTTCTCGCTATTGTCAGGAGTGTGACACACGGAATAAAAACCTCACGTCGAGCTGGCTCCGCTTCAGTTTCTGAATGACAGGTGTTGTTTCTGCGTTCTGGATCTGTGACTTTTCTGTTTACACTGCCGTGACCTATCGTTGTTCTTTTGAATATTCAACAAGGCCAGTTTATTTATTTGAGCAACATGTAAATAATCATTAAATGTGGAGGAACACGCTGAGCAAACAGACTCCAGTTAATCTTGCCAATACTAATCGACTCCTCTTCTCCCTGTGGTCTAGCCAGACTTCTCTCCACAGATGTGAAGCCTAAGCTAAACTCAGCAGATATCTTACTATATTACGAAGGCTCTGTACAGAGTGCTCAGATTTAATATTGTCAAACCCATTTAATGTCTTATAAAATTGATGGTTCAGGTCCTTCATTCACAATAAAGCGGAGTACAATCTTTTCATCAGGCTGTTATTTATATAACTGATCATTATTCTATTGCATATCAATAAAGTAGACTGTTATTGTTTTTTATTAATTTTAATTAAATCTGTGAACTACTAAAAATCATTCTCCCAAATTTCAAATAAAAATATTTACATTTATTTGCAGAAAATGAAAACTGGAGAAACAGGTCAAAATAACAGAAAAGATGCTCAGACCTCAAAAACTGCAAAGACAACAAGTTCAGATTCACTTAAGCAATACAACAGTAATATTTAATAATATATATATTCGGGAAAAGTACGAAAATATTTTTTTATGCAAAAACCTGGATTTTTATCAGATTTGATTTTGTTTATTTTCAACAGACACTGGAACGGACGTTATTGAGCAGGTATAAAAATCTGTTTAAAACCTTCTCATCACCTTACCCTGAATCACAAAGTTAAGTTTGTAATAATGATTAAGAAAATGAGATGTTGGTAAGATTTCAGGGGAAGTGAGTCTGTTTGCAAAATCATCAACTCTTAATTTCATGTTTCAAACAGAGACAGCGATAGAGAGTCAAAAGAAACAGATTGCATTGTTCAACATTTTTGCTGATTTACGTTGTAATAAACACTTAAAAAAAGCACTGAAGCATTCAAGGCATAGCAAAAGGGTTTGCATCTTGTTGCCAGATTCACAATAAAATCGAATGCCTCACTGTTTAAACACCCTGTCTATGCTACTTAATGTCTTCTGTTCACATCACTCCGTATTACGTTGTCATTCATGCCAGTTATACAAATTACATTAAATGACAATATTCTATAAATAATGCAAAATTAGATGCATAAAAAGTTTCGAAGCAACGATGCAAGACGTGCCAGTAAAAATAAAGAAATGACAACTGAACTGAAGGAGAGCGGAGATGTAGACAAAGGGAACGGTGTGTCTATTCTCAGGGAAAGACAAACAACCTTTGAAGAAGATGCTTTTGATTGATGTGAAGAGATGAGATCTCCAGACGGGACTGTGGGAAGGCAAAATTCAGCTTAACGTTGGCCAGGCAGCAGCAGCAGCTTGAGATGGAGGACAAGCAGTCAGATAGGACGATAAGATGGCCAGGTCACCCTTCAGCCCCAGGAGGTGAAGCCCCGGCACAAATAGCTGTCTCTGCTGATAGATGTTTGTCAAGACGCCGTGGTCAGAGAACAGTGTATGGAGTTTGGAAATCAATTAACCCCCCTCTCCTTTCTCTGCACTTTCTTCTAAATTCACCACCCGACCAGAAATAAAACAACTTCTTTCTGGTCTTGGAATCTCTCACAGCCTGGCCGGACTGTTCTTGTTTGCTGGTGTAATACCAATTGCTTTTAATTTAGACTAGCTAGACAGAAAATCAGCAAAAAGGTATTTTTTTATGTAGCTGAAGCAATTGTCTAAAGCACTACAACATGGAGGGTAGGACATGAGAGCGGCAGGCATAATCTTTATAGAACTTCGTTATCTCTTTATATGTAAATTTGAATTGTGGCAGTTCAGAAAATGACATTTGGAAAGGACTTGGGTGTCATAGAATCTAAGAAAAGAACGAGAAGGTGTATGTGAATAATACGTTTGCAAATATATCTACTGTACAGGCATTTTGCAGCGGGTGTGTAAGCCATTGTTTAAAAAGGAGATAGCTGACCGAGTCTAAAATTTCATTTTCTTTACCTAGGGGCACAAGAGTTTGCATAGAGATGAAAACAGCAGTTCAAGGGTGTGATAATCCTTTATAATCTTTCTAGCTTTCTTTAACCTTTGTCATTGGTTGGGTGCATTTAAATGTTTGAATTTGATTGGTTAATCATTGCAGAGGTTATATTCAGTTGTGCCAGCAGTTTGTGTAAAAATATCCTTCAGTGATAAAGCATCCTTTAGAGACATCGGCAGCAGAATTTATACTCAGAATAGTTCTTAAATTAAATTTTGTTCTGAAATAAAAAAGCACATTTCTTCAAAGAAAAATGGCCACTTGTCTCTTTCCAAATGACAGTCTTTTGGAAATTTCTCCAAAAAGTTTTAGCAGCTGCTGGTTGAAGATAAAACTGTTTGCATCTGCACTACAGGCAATATGTGGCTCAGAAACACTAACAAAATTAATTACATTTTACTTTTCTCAACCACATTTACTCGAAATATGACTCGTTTGATCTGGGTCACTACTGTAGGTCCTTTCTGACGTTCCTCATACTAGATTGTATAATAATATCAATTTAATCAAACCTAATATTACATTTAGAGTCGCTGACATGTCTTCATGTGCTGACCTGAGAAGGTCAATGAATGTTCTTGAACAGAGAAATATTAAATTACTACTTATCTTATAAAAAAGGCTTTCAAATGTTAGCGTTGGTCTGGCGGACAGTGCACCAGGTGACCCGAGTTTGAGAACCAGCCAGTGGTTCTATACAAGCTCTCTCGTCACTTCTTATTTCTTGTCTCTGTCCACTGAAATCTATCCAATTAAACTGTAAAAGGCCTCACAAATACACTGCCACCTACAGACATTCTTAAAAATGTAGGTGATGACATGAAGAGCATTCATCAGCATGAAGTATTTAAATTGAAAAAAAAAGAAAATTAAGGTAAAAAATACTACAAGAAGACTACAAGAAAAAAGGTAATCTGAAATATTGATTCATGTCAAAACATGAAACCTTCATGTTTAATTCCATGTTGACAAAAAATAGACTTGATTTGTGATTCCTGTCTCCCTATTAAAGTCCCAGTGAAATAAAAAACTACAATGCCTATATTTTCATGAAATATTGCAGCGATTAATTTGTAAATATGATCAATGTGGGTCATTCTCTTTTTAAAAATGTGTGTGCCCTCTTTATCTTTAGAAAAAATCTGAAAATGCACTTCCTTCCTGTAATGACTATTCATCTTAAATTATGTATGTTAGACAGCTTGGGCGGAGCATCCGTTAGCTCCTCCCCTTCAATTCAGTCTGTCTGCTGCCAGGTCCATTTCAAAATACAACGCCGTTTTTTTACATCCAATCAAATCGCAAAGAAAGACAAAAGCCACGCCCACTATTTTTCTCATTAGAAATTCCATTTCACTCCGAAATGCATCAAAATACGGAAGTTAAAACGATTGCAATTTTCAGTTCACAGGGACTTTCATGTATTTATATTGGGGCAGAAAAGACTGAATAAACTAAACAAATATTGAACTAATTAAAAATCAACAGCTGCAATGCATGATGGGAAAAGACACTCTGTCCTAATGGAACAAACCTGATACAACTGAAAGCTTACAGTGGAAAGGACCTCTCCAACTATTCATTAAGTTAAATAATGGACAAAGCAGAATGGTATTATGAGCCCTCTTTGTTTTCTATCTCAGTGTAAACAGGCCACGCAACAACAAAAGGCTCCAAAAACCCAAACAAACATATTCAATTAAAATTGAATCCAGTCAAGGTAACCGCTGACATCATCCAGTGCATAACTTTCTTTCTCTTTCCTTTCTCGCTGTTTATCAGGCAAATATAATGAAAGGAAGTGAGGCACAGAAAAATGCTGAAGCATTATAGACTTGTGATGGTAATCAGTTGGATTAATTATGTGATATATGTCGCTTGTAAATTAATGGCACTTGGGTAAATACGATGCACTTTGAACTTGGATAACAAACTTGCAGTCAGGCCCACAGACTCCTAAATCAATTTGCCAAGTTTAACAAATCACTTTTCGTACACAGTGTGACGCAAGTACAAATATCTGGAACAGGATGTTACATATTTGTTGAAAGCAAAGTAGAGATTATCGAATAACAACAACAATAGGAATGATATAGCACTCCATTTAAGATTTGAGTTTATTGCCAAAGCAACTATTTGTAAAACTGCCGAACCTGATGCTCCAAATTAAAGTCTAACAAGTTTAACACATTTTTTTTCTGAGCATTTAATGAAATGATTTCCAACCTATTTGTATTGGGCTTTAAAAACTAATTGACCTAAATAATAACAAAACAATATATATATTTTAGTAAGGCTGCACTATATTAAAGAAAATGTGATTTTTAATAATTTCCTAAATAGAATATGTGATATGATTATCAATTAAGTTTGTGATATCATTAAAATGTATAATAAATGTATTTAAAAACTGAAAATTAAATTGCCATCACACATGTTTTATAAAATAAAGCATCATTCCTGAACATATTTTACTTTCGCAGTACATGAATGAAATCCGGCAATGTTATTGCAAACAATTGCAAAATAAACATTTAAATTATTTTGAAAAATTATAAAAAAATAGATGTCTGAATAAATATATTTATACAATTATTACAGTAATTATATAATTTACGCTGGTCTGTTATTTACGTATTTATTAAAGAATTCAAATCAGTGATTTCCAACCATGGGGTCCGTATAATTAGATTTTTTGTTTAAATGGAAAGTGTAGATATGTAAACAGAAGAGCAACAAAAGAACGTCACTATTCTCTGACAATAACACATCAGGCCTACCAGACGGCACTTTCTTCTCATCGAAAGAACAGCCACGGCCCATACTAATGCTAGTGCCATCTACTTTTCAATATTATGATGGCGTACCCCAAGAGAGGCACGGGGTAATTTATTTACAGAAGAAAGCTTTATGTGTATAACAGTATATGTGAACATATGATGCAAACCTCCATAAAGGTTCAATAAAAGCTATAAACAGGTTACCGTAGGGCCCGTGAATGAAAAACAACTTCTTTACAGAACAGCACGTATGCAGTACCTATAAAAGCACGTATGTTTGTGTGCATGCAGCCACTCCTGCATTTGCGTCGATGACCGATGACCTGCTTTCTGTACTGCATGCTTACACAGAACATGTCTAGCACAAGCCGGTCTAAGGGATGGAGAATTGATTTACTTCTCGCCTTTTAACAAAATTAACACACACGCCGCTGACATGCCATCACATCATGAAATAGTGGCCGTATGGCAGTGCACGTGCGTAAAATAAAGAGCAATAACAATGCGAGGACGCGTAGTCTGTAGTGCCGTCAAGCACTATTGATATATGATTTCTTGCTAAAATACAACAGGCAAAAAGACAAGAATTGTTTGCACTGTAAAAATTTTATTACATTTTCTGCCAGCTTGGGCGTCAGAAAAATACAGTGAAATATTTGTTCCTTTTAAAATTACATTTTTCACGTTGTTTTATAAATTTGCGGTCTTTTTCTGTAATTTGAGGCTTTTTATATTTGATATACAGAAATAACAGTATAATTCTGTAAAATTATAGTTTGTTTTGTTTTACATTATAGGTGAAAAATCCTTAAAAAAAAAACTTTACTTAAAGCCTTTATGTATAATGCATTATAAAGGGTTATTAAAGGGTATGATGCCTTATAATTGTTCATGATGTGTGTTGTAATACAGTCTTAAGGCTAGTCCCAGACTAAAATGATGTTGTCACTAAATATAACTTGCCCAGAAATATCTGAAAATATATCAGTGCCTGTGTTTTGTCTCAATTTGAACTTTCATTAAAGTGACATAATTATCTTAATTCATCTAAGGCATCGTCCTTAAGCTAAGTCCTGTCTGTGAAACCAGGCCTATATGTTGTTGTAAAGAACAATTTCCAAATGAAAAATGCAAAAAGTAACAATGAATTTATATTCATTATATCTGACAGAAGAACGGTGTCACACAGACACCTAAATATGTCACCACCCATTGTGTTTGACTTGGAAGTTATTGCTTTCCCTCAGTGACCATTCACCCTTGAGATCGGCAGTCTCAGCTTCCCCGTGCACATCTGCCATCACCAAAACTCTCTACAAGCTGTTCCACCCTTCTACAGGGGCACCTGCCCCATCTGTCCAGGGTCTCGGCAGCCCCTGTGCACCATTGTCCTGTATTAATAAGCTATTGATCCGTGGAGACATACTTTTTCAGCGTCTGGGTCTGCCAGCAGCTCTCTCTCTCGCCGCCCGTCCTCACTGGCCCGTATCGATGTGCGAGTCACAAAAAGCTCCAGTAATGGATACGTCCAGGCAGCTAAAGCCCACGGGTATTGGAGGGACTGGGTATTTTTGTGTTTTGCTTCTCGTAAGCCTCTGTTTCGACAACCGCGGTCCCCTTGAGAGAAGAGGAAGTGCCAGTTGAATCGTGCCTGACATCAGAGCACTGGGTCTACCGAGGGGGCCACTCCCATTGACCCTGCTGGCTGACATGATGGATTATTTTGGTCCAGCACCTTCAGCCAAGCATCTCAACCCTTCTGCATGGGAAAGCACAAATGTATATATTTATATTTAGCATCTGGGATGAAGAAACCAAAGAATACAGTCAACGTTTATCTTAGAACTTTTCCTTTGGTTTAGACTTCCTTTTATGATGGTAAAGTTTTTTGGATGTTCCCGACGTCAACAGTTTTCACCAGAGTTTTAAATAATATTTCAATAAGCAGCTGGATAGAAAAATATATATCAAATTCACAGGGAAAAGAATATGGGTTTAGGTGAATTTATAGGATTCAGGTGTTGAAGCATATGAGAACTTTTTTTGACAGCAATAAGCTAAAGTATATTAATCTTATTCAGTATCCTTACTTACATATTGTTCTCTAGGAGATCAGAAATGAGACCACCCCGCCAAAAATAAACTAGCAAAATTATGTATATTTGAAATAAAAAATAAATATTTTAATAAATAATGCTTTAAATAATGTTTATATTATATTAAAATTATATTAGGTAACAGTGAAAAATGCTTCCACAGCATTTATTAATCTTGTTATGTTCATTTCAGCATTTAATACATTTTTTAAATCAAAGGTTGTACCTGTCAACATTAGTTAATGCAAAGTGAACGTACATTAATAATTTTATTAGCATTAAGTTACATTAACAAAGGTTTAGAAATGCTGAAAAACTTGAAAAAAATAAGACACTATTTAGAATTTATTTTCATTTTTTTCGGAATTTATTATTTATAAATGTGTGTTTAGATAAAATCATTTTTGTTTCATTCTATGAAATATTAACAATTCTACCAAATTTCAAATAAAAATAATGTTTCTATTTGCATTTATTTGCTGAAAATTAAAACTGGATAAACAGGTCAAAGTAACAGAAAAGATGCTCTGTATTTGTTCATACCTCAAATACTGCAAAGAAAACAATTGAATATTTAATTTTAAGCAATACAACAAAGCAAAAACCCAATTTCCCCTGTGCACTATAAGCCCAAAAGAGCTGTTCAAATGCAGGTGGGTGTCATGCGTGACCCTTGAGTGACTGGACTCTGGAGAGATGCTCCACTTGGCCACACAGGTGCTGACGTGAGGAAGTGAACGAGCAGTTGCTTCTAGAAACTCTAATGGGACCTGAAGACCTGACACAAGAATTCCTGGGGCCCGTTCTTCGTACGTCGCTTATTACATCCGAGATCAAATAACACATCCGAGATGATATCATCGTGCTAATCATGATCCGGCTAATTGGGTTCTTCGAACACACCTGCTGTTTATGATTAGTATCGCTGGATTGAGTTATCTGAGATAATTGCGCGTTCATGCGCTTGTTTAAAAGGGGATATGTATCGATAGTAGAAACAATGATCAGCAACGCTGCTATTGGCTGCTCACATGGCAAAAGAGCGCGCTCAGTTTTTCAACGCAGCAGAGCAAGAATTATTACTGGAAGGGTTTGCTTACAGTAATAATTTGAAAAAATAATTAAAACGCCAGTGGAGAGGGCTGGCAAAAAGTAGCAGACAAATTAAATGCGTAAGTGTTCCATGTTATGGTTATATCACTTACAATTACAGTATATAGTCTATATATATTTCAATTTTCGTAAATAATTTGTTGCTGCGTTAAATTATGTCTATAATCCAAATTGCTTGTACAGTCATTTCGACAAATAAATATTGAGTTAATTTCTTTGACTTGTGAAGGTGAAAGCTGTATAACTAATGTAATTTTTTTTGCAATTTGATATTGATCATATTTTCTCCTTGTGTATTGTAATGCCATTGAGTTCTCCTCTTTTGTGTAGTTTTACATAATAAACCAACACTTTTATCTGTTCCCAAGAAAGTGGTGTCTGAAATATGTGCAGTAAGTGGACATTTATAACTTTACATCAAAAGGAAAGAAAGTGCAACACTTTGTAAAACCCATTTTTCTTTTGCACAGGACAGTGAAGAAACCCTCTCAGATGACTGTCCTTTGGAGGAATTACTTGTAAGTGCACAAATAACTTTATTTAATTTATAGGTGTGGACACATTATTTCTGACTGCAATATAGGAGGAGGAAACGCCTACAGACAGGCCTACAGCACAAAAATATACAGAGGTCGGCAGTCTACTTTTCCTTTTTCTGTTGCATGAGGCTTGTTGAGTTTTTTTTTTTTTTTAATGGCACAGGGGGATATCCGTACCCTATATAAACAGAATCTTCAACATAAAATTGAGTATTTTGCTCTTAAAAAAACAAAAATTAAGGGGAGAAATTGAACTTGACACCTTAAAGAAGAAAAAACTGGCACTAGAGATTGAGTTGCTTCAAAAGAAACTTCAGAGTAATTGCTTAAACCCTATTTTTCACAAAGAGCACTATTGCTGCCCTTGGATAACTATATATCTTATTGCAGGCAAAAGATGACCATCACTGGCTTTTCTTGAGAAACAATCATTGAAATAAAACTCCATGAACTAAGCATGTTGTCTTCTATTATTCATTTAATGAAAGTTTGTGTAAAAAAAAGAATTCATAAAATCGTGTTCCACAATACTGTCCTGTGCAGCTCTGCCACTATTGGTCCAAGTGCACTGGCTGGAGGTCATCATCAGGCTGCACCTCCACCACAGGGGTCCTCTCCAGGTGCAACCCTCAGACCCTTAAGACACTGAAATCTTCCTTTAGTTGGCCAAAGGTCATTTCAATGCGTGGCCTTGTCCTGGCTAGAGCTGCATTGTAACGGGTTTGTGGTCCAGGGAATGGTGTCATGAAGTACTGCCTGCCTGAAGGCATAGCCCCTGTCGCCAAACAGGATCCCATCGTCAGCACCTGGGAAAATGCAGTTTTGATAGGCTCAGAATAAAATTATGTAATACAGTGAGTTTTAAATAATTTTTCCTTACCACGTTCAAATAATGTGCATAAATGTGACTCTGAAAATCCTGGAGTCACCCACAGAACCAGGCCATGTGGCTTCCACATTTGTGATGTGGAACATGGAGTCGCACACCATCTAAAATATTTGAAATCAGTCTGCATACTTTTTGATTACGTTACTTTTATTTATTTATTGCTTATCTGGAATATGAATAATTGTTGTAGTAATTTACTTGCACATTTACACTGTGAAATCCCTTTCTGTTCAAAAAATCCCCTTCATTTGGGCCAGGTGGGGCCTTGATGGGGACCTGTGTGCAGTCTATGGCACAAATAACATTAGGGAAGCCTGAGGAACAAATACTGTAAGTCCTAGGCTACATTTTGGCATGATCATGATTCCATGATCTTCATTAACAATTATAATGTACCTGCAATGGCAAAAAAAATCTGCTTTACAGCCTGTGGTCTTAAGTGGCATGGAAATACCACAAAGCCCCCTAAAAACTGTTTGAGTGACAGATAAACTTTGCGAGTGGCACGACATACAGCATTTTTACCCAGGTATTCTGCATCTCCAATAGTGTAAAGGAAAGTGCCACTCGCAAAGAATCGCAAAGCTATTCAAACTGTGCAGTTGTTAAACCCCGACTGCGACGAGTCGAACATTTAACGTGTGGCTCCAACAAGTTGATAATGTATATAACACCCTCCAGAGAAAAACGATATCTCTCAATCAGTAGATTATCGCGCTGCGCTAAAGGATCCTGTCGATCTCGCAAAAAGCGATTAATTCGAAAAGCTCTTTGAATTATTCTGGTACCTTCAGCAACGCATTCCTGACGTAAAAACGGACAAGACATGTCTGCGAAAGACTTCCCATATCACCTCCGCTTATAAAGCCGTGATCTAATCCTGTTTACATGAAGTAAGCCTGCTCCTGAGCAGGTTCAAGCTTACGGACCTGTTGCTATGACAGCAAGTCCAGGATGAGCTTCGAAGAACCAAACAATCCAAGATCATGCCAAATCGTCAACAATCAAATCCAGCTAACCGAGTTAGCGACGTACGAAGAACGGGCCCCGGGTCTTATTTTCCTTGTGTTTCAAATAAATCATGCAAGGACATCATCATTTGAGAAGTGACTATTGAAAGATTAAGAAGATTTTGTTCGCTTTTTAAGATTCTAAAAGACAGAGTTCACAAAAAATGTTGATTTCTGTCATCATTTACTCACCCTCAAGTTATGAGGTTGTGCTGTGGATAAAAAACTTTGTATAGACGTATGCTGTGGACAACCGGAGGATGCACCAGAAATCCTGGCCAGGATGTGTCCATGTAAAATGGCACATATGGTCACCCAAGTATAATTTCAAGATGGAGAAAACAGCTTGAAAACGCAAGTGTCCAAAAACCTTCAGAGCCCGACCTCACCTGGCTCTGCGGATGAACATGTTGCATGTCTTCGCACACTCCACGCGAACGCAATCCATTTAATGTAATCATTTCCAGCATTGAAGTATCATTACCATAAAGGCAAATTGATTCACAGCCATTTCGGAGATGCCGGCGTTGCAAGGGAATAAAGTAACGTGAACGGACAAGTCATTAATTCCCTCGTGCTCTTGCCCACGACCGACATTTTTACATGCCGAAAATTTACAGCTCTGACAGACTAACTGGGCACACTCCTAATTTGTATCATCTCAGATTTGTTTTTGTTTTGCCGTCATCTTTATCTTTACTGCAAATTACAGAGTACCCTGAGTAATCTGGCAGGTCCCCAGAATGTTGATGAGGCGGCTGTAGGGATTTACTGTCGAAGCGAGTGCTGCTCCGGATGTTTATGATAATTGAGCCTGTTCTTTCTGCTTGGTCAATGCTGCGGAGTTTTTACCCGCTATCTCTCGCTTCCTCTGATCTCAAGTTAGTATTCATGGCGCCACGAATGTGAACTCGCACTCCCACAGCCTAATAAATCTCATTGTTTGGCACAGATTTATACACCCAAATAGTTGATTCATATTCTGCTTATTTAACCTTGTTTTAATGGTCAAATGTTTTTTAATAGTGTCATTTGATCACAAAACCCTGCAGGAATATTCAACTTCAGCTAGTTTACAGCCTAAGCCAACACAATGTGACTACTATTCATATCAAAAAAATTTTTTTAGCAAATTTGCACAAATTCGTATGATGTAATTGATACATGTTCATACGATCTGCTTTCACAGTTGTGTTTAATTATATACTAATACATACTTCAATTTAAAGTTGTATCTTGATGCCGTCCTTCTGAAGCCTCCATATTTTGTCATTTTTATTTTTTTGCATTAGATAATTATTATTAGACACCCTTTGAAATGGTTTCCCTGACAGGGTTTAAGCCTAGTCCCAGAATAATTTAAATGTTAGAAGTTTCCTGATCGAAAACAAATAGCAATGACATATCTTAAAATACATACTTGTGATTGATTTGTCTCAAAATGCACACCAGTAATGTTTTTTGTAAATTCTCTTTTAAAAAATGACTTTAATATCCTAATTTAACTAAAGCCTAGTCCTGGTTTAAGATAATCCCTGTCCGGGAAACTGCCCATATATGTTTGTCACTGGGTTTCACAAATATTTAACCAATAAAAAGTATTAAAGGTCCTGTCAACTGTAACAACATACAAAGATCAAATGTATGAAATTTTGTGGCACCTAGCGGTGAGGTTGCGAATTGCAACCAATGGCTCACTCCACTCCTCCCTTTCGAGGCACTACGGTGGCTGACACAGGACAAAGATATCATCACGTTTTGGCTTCTTAGCAAAAGGAGTTAATGTAATTACAAAACGCGCTCTGTAGAGCAGTTTGTCCGTTTAGGGATACTGTAGAAACAACATGGGGAATTCCATGTAAGGGGACCCGAGGCGTATCCATATAGAAATAGCTTATTCTAAGGTAAAAAAAACATAACGCTCATGTATATTAGATATTGTATGTAAGTTATGTATATTATATTCTGTTTCTGTCAATAGATCTTCCAAAAAAACTACACATTGGACCTTTTAAAAGCCAATTTGGACATCTAAGTTTTTGGAAGTAAAGTGACGATGTGTTAACTGTATTGGTTTGGACTGAAAATGACAAAGATAGAAATTGTCATAATAAAAATAATAATACATTTTTGTACGATTCAAATAGTATAAATTTATACAAAATGAGTCACCTCAGAACAATTATATTTTCCAATGAGATCAGTCAATTGCCTGCTAAGACCTGTTCGAATTTTCCCAAAAACAGCTACCAGTTTAAGAATATACACGTATACAGTTTCATTTTGTGGTATCAGATTTGGTGCTTAAAGAAACATAAGGTCAAACAGAAGGCACCTGCTAGTTCATTGACTCAGCGGTGTTTTGTCTCTCTACACAGCAGCCGTATTTCAGCCGTGATACCGATCCTATTAATCCCACAGAGCAGCTTTAAAAGTAGACTAATGAAATGATTCAAAACTTCAGTCAAGGTTATATGGCAATGTAAATTGAATTCGATACTGTTTCTGCGTCATGGTCATTTGGAAGCCACGGAGTGTAAAGTTCACCCCTCCGGCACATAATTTCCCGAAAGGCTCCACTGACTCGATCGCAGTGGGACACGACTTGGTTCGGCACAGTTTCTGTTTGTAAATTCGTAGCGTGAATTTCGCAGTCTTTCAGCCTCGGAGAAGAAATATTAGTTTACAAAAGCCTCTAAGATTTGCCACAGATTTGCACCTTGTCAGCAGAATCCCATTCAAGAAAAGCTAACATGTCATCAAAGTCCTTCAAAACCGAAGTATGATTTCACACAGATGCCCCTGCTTTTCTTGTCTGACCTTCATGGTTTTAACCTGACCTGTCACTTTCCACGTCAAGAGCTGAAGGGGCTGAACAGGGCATTGACATTGCGCGTCTCCAAAACAAAGGCCTACTCCTGTTACTTTAAATGAAGCGTAACCTAATCAATTCACAAACAGTCTTATCAGCAGCGAGGTGTGCTTTGCTTTCAGCTGATTAACCTCTACACGTTAACTCTTCGCATGCTAAATAGTTCATGTATAGCTGCTACAAACTTCATCTGTCATTTGACAGGAGAACTCGAGTGGTCCACCCTCATGCCACACAGGAGACGAGAGATGCCTTGCAAAAGTAAATTCTGACATGCCGTTTTTAAAATTGACTTTTGATAACTGACAATTTGTGCTGCTGGCGAAAAATGGCAGAATCCTGAGAGACTGATGAACTCCATATTAGTTTCTATCTGGGTTGTTCGATTGACTTCTCAGATACATATATGTGGGACTGAATGTGTGGATGTATTGTTGGTCTAGGTTTATAATAAAAGCATTTGTGCCTTACGCCTTATTTTCAAATATGCTAAATGAAAACTGGGAGAAATAATGTCTTGTTGGTTTACTGCTCCTGGCAGTCAGCACAAGACTTAAAATATAAAACAAATCTTTGATAAAGACAACCAAGAAAATAATATAATATCAAGAAAAATAATGAATATTATATTAGCCACTTTTTGCTATGTTTATATGGTTGAAAACCTTGAGCTGACTTTTAGTAAAGCAAAAAGATAGGAAAAATGCTAAATATAAAAACAGACGAAAAAATAATAATAATAATAAAAAGGAAATGTGTAACACTAACTCAGGTCAAGTAGGGCAGCTCAATTATCACAAAAATCATAGTCACAATTATTTTGGCCAAGATCGCGATCACAGTTATTTAACAGTTATTTAATTTTTTTTTTTTTTTTAAACATCCTTTAAACTTGAGTTCAAATTAAAAATAAAATAATAAAATTAGCTAGAAAGAGGATCTTTGCACGATGGTTTTTATTTATAACTTGTAAAAGAGCATGAAACAGGCGGATAAAACAAATCTAAATAAAATAAGCTTTTTTTCATGTGCTGGTTCCTCACCAACTTAAACCAGCTAAGGACCAGCACATGACCAGTTTAAACCAGAACAAACCAGCATAAAAAACATACCCTGCCCTTTTCAACAGGGTAAATAACTTTATTAAATTACTTTTGCTTGATGTATATTTGAAACGAGTAGAAAAAGAAGCTATTCACAGCGCTAGTGTTTCCAAAGTAAAAGCTTTTATGATCAAACCAACATTCATAACCACGTTCAGCTGTCACCAAACAAATACTGCAGTCTAACATAATGTTAATAATCTAACAGCATAAACAAAAACTCTAAAATTTCAACACAACAGAATCCAAAACATGAATTATAATCTTGCCTAAACAAAAATGCATTATATGGCACTGAAATGGCACTAACATTTGCTCCATTAATTGTAAATAATGTCCGTATCATTGTAAATACAACTCAGTTTGACTGTCAGTCTGTCTATAGCAGTCTGTGATGTAGCAGGTCACATGTCTTTCACCTCAATTGGTACTAAAAGAAATCACTCAGCCTTCGGTGGTTGTAGTAAATTTAACAGCAGTTCACTTTGAGCCCTATACAGTAAAGTCGCCTGTAGCGCTGTGAACACATTTTCTGTACTTAGCACTGTTCCAAAACGGCTTGTTACCTTTGGTTGTCCTCTATTAGTTCTGCAGACGCACAGTACCAATAAGCCTGAGGGGTTTGGGAGACGTCCAACAGCAACTTGACATAACAAAGGATTTCTGAAGAACACAGGGGGCAGTGCTGAAAGAATGTAGGCCATGTAGCATTCTAGTGCGGTGGTCTGAATTTATATTACTACATTTCCGTCACGTGACATTGTAGATATATATGCAGTGAGCAGATATTAAATAAAAAAGGTCATTTTGTTTTTATTCTCATGCTGTTACAAATCTGCATGACTATTTCAAGGAACACATGAGGAGAAATTCAGAATAACATTGATGTTGCTCTTAAATACAATGAAAGTCAATGGGGACCGAAGCTGCCAGACGTAACATTATGCATAACATCTGCCTCCACTGAAAAAGAATGACACAAGGGCGAGACCGTAAAAAGAATCAGTAGATAAACAGAATTATAATTGTTTTCTTTGACTATGCCTTTAATACACATCCCATTCTCATTTCCTGCCATTTGTGTTCATACTTTTGCATTAGTTTGCTTATTTATATAAAAAGATAACTCAATAAATCCTTTCTATTTTAATAATTTTAAACATGCATCAACGTCAGGCATAACAAATGCGTTTTTTACTCTTTGCAGATATCAATTTTCCATTTGAGGCTGAAAGTCAACTCAAATAAATGAAATAAAAGAGGTTGTTTTCCCCAAGGACTTATTTTTACAAGATCCACATTGGTTTATATTCCAGACAGACACATTTTGAGCAAGACTTTCTTTTTTAAATAAATTGGTAGTACATTAGAGTATATAAATAAATGTTGTTGTTATCCACATATTCAAGCAATAAGAAGAGTAAGCAAAGCAATTGTGAAATCCCCACGTGCATTTATTTTTACATTTCCAATCCACTTCTGTATTACATATCGAGTTTATTATGGGTTTAGTAGAGAGTTTCAACGTATGTCAGCATTTAATTTAGCTTTCATTGCACATTTTAAAAATGTAATAAGATTTATTTTTGAAAGAAATAAGCAAATATCAATTGTTTTACATCTTAACTCAAATTCAATCATTCATTGTAAATATTTATTTTGCTGGCTACTCCGTGGCTTTTTCTTTAAAATCTTCGAAGGGTACAACTGGTGCACCGCCCTGTAATCAAAGGAATCTTCATTAAATTTGGTGCATCTTACATTTTCATTTATTAATTTTATCGACAAATAATAACACTATGGCAATCTAGGGATATAATCTGTTTTAGAAATACATACTCGGAGAGAAATATTTTGGCATAGTTTTCCGTCGTTGTACACGGGCAAACCACGGTTTAAAAAGTGCTTCCATTGCAAACACATGAAAAAGATGTTGGCTTCAGGAAAAAAACACTTGTGTGGACACATCCTATAAGTAAACAGTATACAAAGGTATGTACATATAGGAATGAAGATGCCTCTAGAGATTCTTGAGTTCCAAATCAGAGATAATTTGTACTATCTGGCACGAAATCAACGCGGGCTAAATATCGTATTGAATTCCCTTTTCCAGGTGTTTCGGTGATAGCACAACACAATGCTTGCTTCATGTCAAAAGTAGCTAGAGTGATATCAGAAATCCAACCCATCATTAATTTAATTGGCCCTTTTTCAGGCCGCTGTCTGCAAATTGTCAAACGAGACGCACTCCTTGGAGATGTCATGATGCTTAGCAAATTGCCAGCGATTCACCACCTGATTGTGCCATGATTATATTGTCAATGGACTCCATGATTGGGACGGCAGAGAAATAGCGGTGTGCATTAGTGTTTGTTGTCTCTGGCCCGGTGTTAAATGATTCCACTTTAGAGGCGCTTGTGTAATATTTGCCATGTTGCACCTCATTCAGTGATGTGATACAGCAATGATTCACCAGGGTTGCTGCCGCTAATAGTTTATTACTAAAAGCTTGTTTCAGCCAGAGAAAATGTACTTCATCAAGTCTTTGTTTACAAAGACACACTTAAAATGCAGAGCAAAATGCTGAAATTGCATATAATGAACCAGCCTTGGGTGTTGTGTATTACATTTTACAGCAGCTAATTGTACAAGTTGTTTCCATAAATACTCATACATACAAGTATTGATTCCCACATTTCCCGACTTTTGTTTTGTTGTTTTTGCATATATAGCCACAGAAAAAATAGGAAACCATTCGAAATGTTCTTTTAAGCAGCGTTTCTAGATGTTTTGTGTGCAGTCCAGTGTCTGTTGAATTTTTAACAAATCAAACATCAGGAGTGACAAAGTCAATCAACAGCAATGTGAAGGACTGACAGCATGGCCAAACACAATAAATCCGCACAAAAATCAAGGTTGTCGCATATTTTTTTTATTTTCCTAAATACATATACAAATATTACTGTTGTATAACTTCAAAAGGAACTTGTTTTCTGTGCAGTATTTAAAGTAAGAAAAAATACAGAGCATATTTCCTCTTATTTTCACCTGTTTCTCCAGTTTTCGTTTTCTGCAAATAAATGCAAATAAACAAGGTGAGTGTTTTAAAATTCTCCAAACACACCAGGTAAACTGTGATGTTCACAGACAAATCCTTTGCCTACACAGCTCCATCAATCCGCCGTAAAGTGGAGTCCTCATTTTCTTCTGAAACCACACGCGCTCCAACAGAAACACAGTCAACATCTAAAACACCTCCTTTGTTCTTAAAACATCAGAAGAAACCTTCAGTTCTCTTCAGAGAGGGGAGCCCTTCTCATTTCCACTATCAAACGTTTCTCTCCACAGGAATTCTGAATTCCCACCGGGGGATAAAACCTATTCTTGTTGAAGTTGATGGTGTTCAGTCAACTGACTGTGGCTCAAGAGGCAGAGAAGACAGGAGACATGTCAAGAATGCTTTCTAGAAGCCCAAGAACGTTGATAACCAAACAACATTGGCCCCCATTGAATTCCACTGCATGAAAGACCACTAAAACATTCCTCAAAAATATCTTCTTTTGTGTTCCACGGAAGAAAGAGTCATACAGTATATAGGTTTTGAGCAACATGAGCATAAACAAATGACCACATGATGTATAAATCTACAGTTTTAAAGTTAAAATACCACCAAACACAACGTCTTTTTGATCAAATAATGTTATAATACAATTTTGCTTCCTTGTATTCAGACTGTTCAGTTCAACTTGTTTTGTAGACAAACCTCAACCGCCGATGAGAAGAAAAAAAGAGCTAATTTGCATCGCATTCATTTAATTTCTCTTTATGGGATTCTACTTGGTTGTTCCCTCTTTTCAATCTACATTACCATCTTAATCCCAGCTCATCGAAGAGTTCTCTTGAAGTTCAACAATCCCCTCTTTCCCACCTTCACACGATGATAGATGGACGTATTTTTCTGTGTGTTCGGGCCCGAGGAGCTTGATTAAAAAGGCACCTTTCCGCCCCTCAATGAGGGTATGGATTAAACGCGCCCGCTCATCGCCGGCCATTCCTCTCCCATTCATAATTGAAAGCCTGTAATGTCTACCAAGTGCTAATTAATTAAAGGCATGAGGTGAAAGGCCCAAGGGGGACATTATTTAGGCCTCATTAAAAATTAATAATGTTACTTAATTGTACTTAATATTATCGCCACATGCAAAGCATAACAGGATAAAAATGCAAAGACGCTGAGCCCTCACCTCGCTGAGTGGATGTGACTTGTTTTGCGTGCTGTTTATAAATTCATGAGCCTTTAGTCATATTTTAATTAAAGAGGAACGGCGTCTTGTTTTCACAATGAATCTCGAGCAGCAGTTATAATACATTGCGGTCTTGATCAATGAGACAAACTCAATGATGAGATGTGGAAAGTTCATTTATCTTGTTGAAGATGCAGTCAAATAGAGTCGCTGAATATTAAGGCTTCTTTATGTCTCTCTATAACTCTGATGTCCACGGGTTTTACAGTATGTGACTGACCGCAAAATAAGCCCGATGAGATTGTGTCGTTGAAATTGTACATCGAAACCTGACATTTTTCTGTATCGATATGACTCCGGTCCCTCATGCTATGTTATTTTTTTGTCCGATTATAATCCACTTCTTATTAAGACACATCCAAGGTAAAACAAAGTGCACTTGAAGAGTTGATTTGCAAAACAGATAACTCATTTATATTCATTTGGTCTCACAGGAATTTGTGTTCACAGACTTTGGACTAGGTGACACAAAAGGTTGTGCTGACGGAGACGAAAAGAGGGGATAATTCAATCCGATCTCACCGGAAATAGAAAAACTATTTTACTAGGTGGCTAATTTTTATGACTTTGCATGTTGTGAATCGTACAAAAACGTATGACTTCTAGAAAAAGCACAATACCGAAGCCGCACCCATGACGCCACCTCTACGCCTATCATCACTGGCGCAAAAGTAATTGCGCCAGTGTGCTCTATTGACGCACATTATTTTGTAATTATTATACACAAATAATAATGTTGTACTTCCATTCATGGTGTTTTAAAATAGCACATTTGAGTACACTTAGATGTTCTTAAGTCTTTCCTAAGAAGTACACATTGTTTTGTACATTTTGAACACAATTAGTGTGAGAAAAACCTGCGATTTTGAAATATCATCCATGTCCATAGTACCAACAATTTGCTCGAATTCCTTTACTATATATTAACAATAGTTATACGAAAACATAAATAGGCATGCCTACCTACATACAAAACTTAGTTTCAGTTGATAAATAGGTTTCAAACACTTTTCTTTAAATACATTCTTAGTGGAGACAATATCTATTGGACAATTTTTATATCGTGAATAAGCCTTCAGTAGGCTTTTGTACAAGGTTGTCATGTCGTCTTAATTTTTTTGTCTTACTTTTTGCCTCTCTATTGTTGGCATATCGAATTTAAACTGGATCCAATGCATAATCAATGAAAATGATGATGCATCAATAAACTAGCTAGTATATCAATAATGCATGCGTTTTAAACTTTGTTCATTTAAAATATGATCAACAGCCATCTAGTTTAATAACAAAAGTAGTAAGTGACAAAATACTGAATCAGAATCAACAAAACTGATGCACCTCTAATTCTTTCCTTCAATGTAAAAAATAATAACTTAACAACGAGTTAATGAATTGGTGCAACATCCCTAGGTCAGGGGTTCTCAACCATTTTGACTCCAAAGATCCCCATTGTATTCAACAATACTCAAAGGCCTTCTGACAAATACTCAAATTTCTACCAAATATTTCAGAGCTTGATATTAACTGTTAAAGTGTTTATTCAATTTCAAATAGACAAATAATGAGAAATATCTTGGTTTTAGTTGTTTTATCCCTTGTATGGTGTTTGGCTCTGTGGGGCCCATTTTCATTTTTCATCAAAAGAAAAGTTATACAATTAATTATTTTTTCAAACTCATTGGCCTTGGCTTATTTTCTGTGAAGAACATATATCAGGACATATTTTCAATGACGATTGTGTTTCACTACACAAATGTTTAAACAAAACCAACAAAATATAAAAAATGGTAAACAAATATCTTTAAGATTTAATCCTATGTGTAAGATCTAAAATAATAATAATAAATAAATAAAAATTGACCCTGGTCCAAAGACATGCATGGTAGGTTGATTGGCATCTCTGGAAAAATTGTCCGTAGGGTGTGAGTGCGTGAGTGAATGAGTGTGTGTGTGTGCCCTGCGATGGGTTGGCACTCCATCCAGGGTGTATCCTGCCTTGATGCCCGAAGACTCCTGAGATAGGCGCAGGCTCCCCGTGACCCGAGGTAGTTCGGATAAGCGGTAGAAAATGGATGGATGGATGGAAATAAAAATTGAAACTAGAAGTGCTTCTGGACCAGTTTTTACATATTACGAAGTGGTCTATATGGAGCTCTGAAAGTGCTCCTCTTCTTCTTTATCATGTCAAATGCATCGCAGCTAATTTGCCGCTGATGGCGTGAACGATGCTCGTTGGACCGAAACAAGTCCAATAAATACCTAAGCTAATGAATAGCTTGTTGCCGGCAAGCTGCTTTGACAACGACGCTTGTTGCTTTGGAAGGTTTCCCTGTGTGCACACGCTGTGGATTTCCCTCGTGTTTTCCCCTTTTGTATTCCCAGGCATCTAGGACGAGCTCCGGCACACCTGGTGAAATTAAAAGATTCTGAAGAATTTCAATCACATCCTCAGAGCCTTGCGTTTGTACGGCGGATACGCGAGGAGCTCACTTGAGTAAGAGGGAAAAAGTGAGAGAGGATGTAGGAAGGCCAAAGCCAGTGCGGAATTATTCGAGGAGAAATGGCACCTGGCCTAGGGGAAATCAAGACTGCCTTCAACAGGATTACTCTTGGCACAATACGGACACGGTCTTGTTTGATGTCCCCCTCCCATCTGTCTTGTATGTAGTCTTTTATCTCGCTCTAAAGTAATATAGTCCTCACTGCAATTCAATAAAGGCCCGGCAGAGCCTGTCAGCCTGGGTTTACTGGTTATCTCACAAGGAGGGTCTCTACCTCTCCACCGATGGAGTAGGGATGTGCGCTGGTGCGGGATAGGAAAAGGCACACGTTCAGGTGTTTGTGAGCTGGTTTATCCCTTCCGTGATCTAAATGAGAACTCAGTAGCGGTGATCGTGATGAGGATACCGGCGTGTTGGGATTCCTCAATGTCGCGTGGACTTTTTCAAGTGGACTCGTGTCCTAATTGAATGAAAGAGGACGATAAACTCCAGCCTTACCCGGGAAATCGAGACTGACGTGTCATTGCCAGCGCTTGCAATTTAGTCGGTGACTGACAGCTGCGTTACTTTGTGAACCTCACAAACCATTTAAATAGCGCTGTCTCTCTCACACAGCAGATGATGGAATGACAGAGACATTGAACATGAAATAAAGTGAATCAAAGAATATCATAGAAAGAACAAGTCACTGAAAACGATATTCTGTTTTTCCTTTAGATCTAGAATTTTGAACACGCACACCATCCAAGCCGAACATACTCTGCAACTTATGATATTGTAATGTGGAAATAATGACAAAAGGTCAATCATTTGTTGACATCACAACCTCATAATAGATTATAGGTTACGTTAATGGGATAGTGACTCCAAAATATTTTTTTATTCACCCTTATGCATGTCATTTAAAACCTCTTCTGTGGAACACAAGACAAGAGATTTTAAGAAATGTCTCATAGGGTTTGTCCATAAAATGGAAGTCAATGGGGTTCAATGTTGTTTGGTTACCAACAGAGAGAGAGGGAGAGAGAGGAGGCACAACCAAAGCAATATACATACTTTCTTATATTTGCACATAATCAATACGTCTGGACATAACAGGATGAAAATACCACCCCAAAGTGGAATAGGTTTTGTTTCTGAACTAAATAATATTGCACAGGCCTTTTATTACAATATTGGTCCTCTTGTGAAACAACCCCAAGCTTTTGTGACCCATGACATATTAATCTATATTCCCTAATGATGGCACACCTTTACCGAGTCCATCTCTTACCTAACCACATGACTAAAGTCATTAACACTCTGCCCTTTACATAACACCGCTTCATTGAGTCAGTGTCAAGTGTGTCATTTGTGTATGAAAATGACAAGTAGGCTTTTAACACACGATTAATCGCAAACTAAATATTTCTGCAAAAGGTCAAAACTTTGTGTAAAAATGTAGCTCTGCTAAGACTTTTCTATGTGTGTCGTGTGATAACGGTGTGATCTGAAACGGACTCTAATGGTTACTTATTTAAGGGCTTAGATTACCTGCAAATAATATGGCCAGATGGTTAGAAAAATCCTAGATGATGTATGGTTAATACCTCCGTTGTTTCTCCTAGACACCTGTTTTATTACTTAAGTAGACTTTTTTGCTTTGTGTTCTGCGTAATACTTTCCTTAAACACATAAACAAAGCTTAAAAAGTATCATCTTGGCCTCAGATATTTCTTCTAAAAGAAGGAACCGAAACAAATAAAAATGAATAAATAAAATAACACAGTGAAAGTAAACCAAACTATAAATATCATTCGTTTCGGGAAAGCCCCACAAGAATCAGTTTACTTTGAAATCCTCAATATGTGGTTGACAATGTAACAGAGTTTTCCTGCATAGAGAAATTGGAGGCGGTCGCCTCCGTCAAATGTTGTGTCGCCTCAGGCTCTCGCCAAAATGATGTTGAATGTCTTCACAAGAAATGCTGCGTGCATTTAACAGAATGTCATTTGTAACTGCAGTTGCAGAATTACGCCACAATAGAGGCGCTGTTTCGTTGACAGCATGCTGAGGCGCTAAAAAGAGTTGCAGAACAAGAGCTAGCTGCGTTTCTCGGCTGTTTGTTTTGCATACAAGTACATTTAATTTCTTGAAATTACTTAAATTAACATGAGATGTTTCATTGTAATATCTTTAGCTGTGCAGTTGGATTGTTGAATCAGCGTATACTGTACACAGCGAGTTCGCCAGTATGAACGCACATTGTGTTCAGAACGACTTGCACACGAATGACTCGCTTGAACCGATTCATTTAAACTATTGACAATTTCAGTCACTAGCGAATATAAGAGATCACTGAATCATTTAAATTGAATCACAGAGAATGCAAGATGTGAATGATGTTTGCTCATTTAGTAAGACTGGTTAATACAGTTGACTTTTTTGGGCAGGAAAGTTAGTTGAAAATTATAAAAAGCTTTATTTTATAAAAAAACTTTTCCGTCTGGTTGAATGAAAGTAATGTTTTATATAACACAATAAATGTAATTTTCATCTAATTTTTTTTAACTTTACTAGAACGGTACTGTTTAGTGTGTTCACAAATTGTTTATATGCTTTCCTACTTGTAAGTCGCTTTGGATAAAAGCGTCTGCCAAATGAATAAATGTAAATGTTCACTTTTAATATGTCAAAGTCACTTTGGTTAAGCCACTTAAAGGTAAAGTAGTGTTTCGTGTTTGTGTGTACAAGATCAGGATGGCACCACCTCCGCCTCATTTTGAGCCAGGAAAAACCCTGTTACAGTGTTAAGATCTCATCTGAAACTCTTAAAGAGCACGTTCCTCACAATCCCATTTTTCAACCGTTAGTTAGTGTGTAACGTTGATGTTAGAGCATAAATAGTACCTGCAAAATGAAAAAACTCAAAGTTCAGTGCCAAGCGAGATATTGTCTTTAACAGAATTCGCTTTGCAAGGACTACAGAGAACAGTTGGACGGACTACAGCCCTCTACTTCCCGGGTACATGATGTCACTATTCCGAGTGCTTTAATAACCTAACACCCACAGGAATATATATTTTCACTGATAAATTGAAGTTGACGCCATTGTTACTGTTTATTGCAAAAACCCCCAATAGAACAATAGACTTAAAATATGTGAAATATATATCGTGTTTTGAAATTACAAACATGAACATCCATTGTTAAAAACCCCAAAAACATAATCAACGCCTCGAAAAAACAAACAACATTCTTATAGTAACCTCCCCACCCGCAGCCCAGATTCAGAACCCGAGAAGACCGTGCGTCATGCTTTTATTGAAAGTTACGGCTTTCTGTGGCGTATGATACAGAACTTGTTGCCCATCACATTGAGTTTTAAAATCAACCCATGCAGCAAAGTATCCGGTGAGCAGATGGAAGCAGACCGCGACCCGTAGTATGGATGCGGTGTGTTTAGCTCTGCGTATCTGCGTGAGCAGGCTGTCTCACATATGAACCATATACAGCGTCAAGGTTAACGGAGGAGTTTCAACAGAGCCGCCGGTATGATAATAATGAGGGTGTTGGGTTAAAAAAAAGACTGTTTGTGACGCCGTTTCATACCTAATGATGTTAATTACTTTCTCCGCTTCAGCTGCTGCACCAACACAGATTGGATAATGTTTTTAGTCGGAGGTGTAATAGACACAGGAGAATCATTGATTTTTGTGAACAAAACCGTGTGGGTGTTTGAATCGAGATCGCGATCTTTTAACGGTTAACCGTGCAGTTCAAGTCACTAGCGCATATAAAAAAATCTGTGAATCATTCAAAGCTCAGTTAACCACAAGAGATCGCAGGATGGGAATGAGCTTTGCTCATTTGTGACCCTGGAGAACAAAACCAGTCTTATGGGTCAATTTTTTTTGAATTTGAGATTTTTACATAATCTGAAAGCTGAATAAATAAGATTTCTATTAATGTACGAGTTGTTAGAATAAAAGAAACATATTTGGCTGAGATACAACCGTTTAAAACTATGGATTCTGAGAGTGCAGAAAAATCTAAATATTGAGAAAATTGCCTTTGAAGTTGTTAATCAGGGGCACTGTGGCAGGCCATCCATTTACAAAAATAAAGTTTTTATATATTTAAGGTAGGAAATTTACAAAATATCTTCATGGAACATGTTCTTTACTTAATATCCTAATTATTTTTGGCATAAAACAAAAATCTATAATTTTGACCCATACAATGTATTTTTGTCTTTTACTAAAAATGTTTCCGTGCTACTTAAGACTGGTTTTGTGATCCAGGGTCACGTTTAGTAAGACTGGTTAATCCAGTTGGCTATTGTGGGCTGAAAAGGATAAAACGATTATTTGATTAAAAACAGTTCTGTTTGGTTGAATAAATGTAATGTTTCATGTGACTTAATTGTCAATTTCATCTAATTTTTATTACGTAAAGTGTTTGGTAAATGAATGGTCGACCTACACGTGCGTGTGTGTACAAGATAAGGATGGCACTACCTCCGCCTCATTTTGAGCCAGGAAAAACCCTGCTGTATAATTAAATCTTAAAGATATTCATTTAGTACTTTAATTTGTTTATAAAACAGGAAACAAGTTGTTTACGTCCTCCAAAGTGGTATATAGTCAATACAGTCTCTATCTCAAACAGTAATGTTTATTTTGAACATTTATTTCTTGAAAGGCCAACAAAACATCATCAGTGGGTTCAGTTTCCCCCAGTCATTTAAGTATAGGCTACTGTCTCTGCTGCTTGGGCATAAAACACACACACAAGCAGCCACCTACACAGGACACATACACACACACAACCCCTTGCCACATATTTCCATGCGGGCCTATAAAGAAAACACTCATTTCAAAGGCTGCATTGATTTTTTCAGCATATATTGCGATAAAATGAGTTCCTCTCTGGTGGCCTCTGACAGGCCTATCTGAAGCCCTCTCATTTGGCAGAGACGCAGAGGCCAGTAAATAGATCTGGGAGTCCAGTTGGGTGAAGGTGGCCCGAAAGGACGATTCAAGGACAATCACGTCTAACAAATTCTGACAGTACAACTTTGGACACAATGCTGGCTGTGTCTACGAGGTTTGATGGTGGATATAAAGAAGAAGTTTACATCTAGATTATTCAGACAGACATTGCACTTAAAAAGTGTAAAGAATCACTCATTTAAAGTATGTTGTAGTTCTCATCTCGTAGTCTTTAGTGAAGCGATGTCCAGGCCACAGCGGTTTATCATGATCTATGCATCTTTGATTTTGATGCAATAGAAAAGCAATCGTTTGTGGCGCCACGCCAGGCAAAGCATTAGTCATCATGCCTCTGACATCATCAGCGAATTGAGCCATTCGTTTAAATTAAAACTTTTCATTGGTAAATATACACTTACAGGCAAAAGATATTCTCCCCTCATATTTTGATCTATGAAGGAATAAAACAACGCTGCCTTAGAGATTTAGAAATATGACTGAAAACTGAACATTCTGGCTCAAGGTCAGCCACGGAAATATTTCGCTCGGAGAAATTACTGCTGCTTCATAAGGCCCTGACATATTAATAACGACAAATTACAAACTAATTAGGAAAATTAAAAGACATTAGGGTAAATCAGCATGCATTCATTCCGCCACCTCCCGTGTGTATTAGTCCAATATTTCATATTTATGAATCTACTTATAGTTTTCAATGAACACAATGTTCTTTTAAATTCAATTTAAGTTCATATTTAATTCAACATTATACTTATCAAACTGTATGCAGGCTCAATTATTACATTCATTATAAACAACCACAGTATTTTGTGCAGCGCCGTGGCTATTAAATATAGCAGGTGAGTTATGGAAATTAGTCATTTAGAATCAGTTGCATTGAATTTTATGTATTTTGATATACATCAAATTATTGGTTTGTGACATGAGCATGTCAAATGAAAATCTAACAAATTTAGACTACAAAAATGTGACTTTTTAACTATTGGGCCCTCTGACACTAAAATACGCCCTATTACCATAAAGTAGCAAACTTTTAAATAGTTTTTAAATGTTATTTTTACCAGTTTAGGTCCTCTCTGAGGGACAACGGCTCACTACCAGTGTGCACAAATGTATAATTTTATAAACGTATCTTTAGTATTTGAGTATATAAACTACTTTGAAAAAAGTTTTTGACTTTTGAAAATCTATGGTGGTATTCATTCAAAGGTGTCCTAGATTTGAGACTAAGTTGAATGATTTATAATCTGGTCATTTGGGTCAATCAATGTGGCAACAAGTATCATTACTCTTGTTCTACTCAGAAAGCAAAACAGAATGCACCTTAAAATAAAAATTATATTTTCATTTATTCATCCCAATGTTGTTTCAAATCTTTGAATAATTCAATAATTTGAGAAATGTCTCATTGGTTTTGTGTCCACACAATGAAAGTCAAAGGAGGCCAATGTTGTTTGGTTACCAACATTCTTCTTAATATCTCCTTTTGTGTTCTGCAGAAGAAATTTATCTGAAAAATCGAACTAGATTTATTCTGCATTCATCTGAATGTATATTGAAATACAGGCTGAGACAAAAAAACACAACAAATAAAATGAATACTGCTGCTCAAAAAATGAAATGTCAATCGGGACCATTACATGATCATGATTACATATTTAGTTTTTAGTCTGGTGAAACTACAAATCATTAATAAAAGAAAATCTACTTCTTAATGTTTCTAACATAAATAATAACACATTGTTTACTAATCTAGAGAACCTAAAATGTTTTCTTCAACCATCGATCTTGAAAATCTCAAATGGTCACTGGTAGCCCCTTTTACCTGACCTAAAATCTGTGTTCTCTCGGTTTTTTTCGGCAGTCTGTTTTGTGATAAAACTGGCCCTAGATCAGTACTGAGAGCAACAAAGAGCTAACCTGATATGGATAGTTGGAGAAGGAATAGTAATGCGAGAGCTGGGGAGCAGAAATTTGAGCGGAAACTCCATCATCACAAGAGAGCGGATCACAGTCTGGGCCGACACTAAACCCTTACACATCACACACTGCTCTGATCTACTGACTCACACTAAAGCAGTGCCGAGAAAAAACTGGATCAAGACAGATAGAGATAAAAAAAAGGAAAAGAAAGAATTCGAAACAGATCGCTGACAAAGCATCTCTCAACTTTGGCATCTTTTGGTGAGCTGCGATTCATTTACAACGGCACTTACAACTTCAAAACACAATATTTTCTATTATATGCTTAAAAACCTCTTCACCTCAGTGTTTGGTTCGGGACCCCTCACAGTTTGCTGTTCTCTCGGATACTTCTATTATACACAATGAGACAGAGCTGTCTGTGCTTGCTGAGAACTTTGCCGTGTCTTACCCCACTGCTCTCAAGACAAGTGATGATTCATAGGCTGTGACATTTTGACAGATGGACAGATTTGAGGTATTTTGGGGACTTCATCCCTGATGCAGGTGGCAAAATGAAAAACATCTTTCACTGCAGGGGCGCTTTCGTGCAAACACACGCACACTTGCAAATGTGCTGTAAGTTGCACCGATGCTGTCAAGTGTCAATATTCATGGTGCATGCCTGAGCGTGCAGGTGAGAGAGAATGTGAATGTGTGCATTAAAAAAGGACTCTCTTTATTGATCGTTTATGTCATATCCACATTTAAATAAAGTGCTCTATATCTATAATAGATCATCAAAGTAGTGGATTCCGGCATGTATAAACTTCACAAGTCATGCATTAGATATATATATAGAGAGAGATAGAGAGAAAGAGAGAGAGAGAGAGAGAGAGAGAGAGAGGGAGGAGACCGGTATATTCACTGTTTTGGCCGTACTCAGCGGTCAGAATCCCCCCACGACCCCCGCATTTGATATCTTAAGTGCTTTGTTCCATCACATGCTCCTATTGCATGTGATGTGTGTACAAACAGGGGGCACTGATGTGTCTGCTACTGAATTCCCTTCTCAAATACACAGACACATAGGACGCACATTTGAAGCGTGAATAAAACAACATCCATGACAGTATAATCCATGAAAACTATTTCAAACAGCATGTATCTACTTTTCTTTGGCATTCAGCGTAAAAATTAAATTAACTACAGTAAGCAACCATTTCTAGACAAGCATTCGTACAGTACACTGCAGAGAAGTCAACTAGAGAACTAGAAATGGCAACTAGTCGGAGTAAAGTGATATGCATATATGCATCCAATAAAACCGTCTATTGTACGTTTAAAATGATTTGTGAACCACAAATCATTTAAAGCGATAGTTCCCCCGAAAATATAATATCTGTCATCATTTACTCACCCTCAATCACCCTGTCTATACAAACCTGTATGGATTTCTTCCTTCCGCAGAGAACAAAAGAAGACACTTTTAAAAATGTTGTGAACTGGATCCCATTGAGATTGGTTTTGTGTCCATACAATAGAAGTGAATGGGGTCCAGCGGTGTTCAGTTATCAACTTTCATCAAAATATTTTCTTTTGTGTTCTGCCAAAAAAAGAACGTCATAATGGTTTGAAAAGACAAGGGGGGAGTTTTTTTTGGGGGGGGTTGAACTATCACTAGTGGTCAATTACTTTATATCTTCAAGTATTTTATCATTTGATTTTGATTCATACTGACGTTTATACAATAGGCATGTTCTCCTCTTAAATCCCATCTCTGTGTTGTTTAGTATCTGTTCCTTATGCCCCTGAAGTTCACCTACTTTGTAGGCAAAGCTGTTGTCCAGATAATTCATGTCACATGGTGTTAATGACGAAATGACCAGTCTATTCTGCTGACATAAACAGTCAACGAAGACAGCTAACCACTAGAGGGCGTATACTCCAGAGAACAGAAAATGTGCTGTCATTGATCTAGAAAGAATTTAGCGTGACGTTGGGTTTGCATTCTTGTGCTCAGGCTGAGGATATTTAAAGCCCTTGTTTCAAAGTCTATCAAGTCTATCACTGTGGGCTGTTGGTTTTCTGAATTAGTGGTGCCATATCACCCACAGAGCACATAATGAATTGTGCCAATGAATAACCCTTGTGGCGTATTCCAGATATCTGTGCGAATATGCTCCTTGGTTGACACTGTTGTATAAAACCAATATCACACTTTGAGTAAACTGCTCCTTTAAACATCCTAATTCCTGAAAAGAACCTATTAAGACATCTGAGGCTTTTGAGATAAACGTGCATTCAGCATCTGTATTCAGACCTCTTCAGCTCATGTTTACCGTTTGCTGACCTGCTTTGAAACGTCATATTGAACATATTGAACTGCTTATGACAAAGATTAAAGAGATGGAAGTTAAAGCCAGTCCAGGGGGCTTCCAGACAATCTCTCGCAGCTCTATTGATAAGGATTAGAAAGCAGTCTTATCTGTTCTATACCAAAACACCCTCTAGTGGCTTCCAGAGTAACATCAGCCACGAGCGTTTCACATTTCTTGTGTATTCCTGTCTCTCATGTAGAGAGACCTGTTTTCTTTTCACCAATGGGACGAAAGAAATAATCCGCATTAATTATTCAAATATGAGACTATTCTGAGGTGTGTTTGAGAGTTATTTCAAGATGAATTCAAGATTCAAGATACATGAAATTAGCATGTATAATGTGCATATGCACATGATATGCTGGGTGATGATGACCTCGGAATGTAAGATCCTAGATCTTTCTTATTAATAAATGAATAGGCGACGCGAAAAAAAGATCTATAATCTATACATCTAAGCCACATCCAGATTCAAAATGTGAACTATGATTTTTATATCATGAAGCGTAAGAAATGCTCATATGTATTTGAAAAGATCTGAGCGTATGGTGAAAAAAAATTAGTTTCTGGATGAGCTTTTCCTTTGAAGGGCTAGTTCACCCAGAAATAAGTATTCTGTTATTATTTACTCCCCCTCTTCTCATTACAAGCTTGTCTGAATTTCTTTTTTACGCAAAACATAAAAGAATCTTGAAAATATGAACAACAGCAGAAATTCACTTCTACTTTACGGCCAAAAAACCAATGCAAGTCAATGGGTACAGTCGTGATTTGATTTCCAAAATTCTTCAAATTTCCTTCTTTTGTGTACTACAGAAAAACAGAAACTCATACAGGTTTGAAATGACGAGAAGGGGTTTTTTAATGATTAATGATGACAGAATTTTCCTTTTTGGGTGAACTATCCCTTTAAAGCAGGGGTTGGCAATGTGGGGGTCACAAGGCCACTAGGTCACAAGATGATTTCCAGAAATCTTTTTTTAATAATGATTTTTTGAAAAAAAAAAATTGTCGAAATGAAACATTGATTAATATTGACCAAAGGCAACACAAGGAGGCCAGTGGATGAGGGAGGAGAGGCGCCGCAGACAAAGGGCCCATCGTCCTCAGGTGAAAAAATAGGCCCATTTGCACTCAAATTAGTTTGATGAAATTCGACCATCTGTAGTAATAGTTCATAGTTTATTTATAACAACAAGTAAAGCAATGAGTAAATAACTATAAAATAATATTATGTTAGACTGTGCACTTTTGTGTTGTCATTATACACGTTTGGGTAGAAAAGGTGCACATTTGCATGCAATCTTTGTATACTTTAACCACCTCCGAGGATAGTGGGGCTCTCGAGTCACTGTCATTTTAGGGGTCGCAGGCTGAAAAGTTTGGGAACCCCTGCTTCAAGGAACTATGCAGAATCAGGTGTTAGGAATAAAAAATGCCCACACCTTCAAGTCCACAACAAAGAATGTGCTGGTGTAATAATTTGCAGACAAAGAATTTATGCATCTTTATAACTTCCAATATGTCGTGTATAAAAAGGACCTTCTTTTCCCCAGGACAGAAGCTTTGATTAGTTTACTTTTCATATACTTTTACAGCCCAAACGTGGCATACAAACTCTCAAGATTACTCTTAAATCAGTTTGAAAGCGCACAGCGGATGCTCGCCGCAAGATTATGGTTATTACAACCAAGAGAAACAGATGCATCCCTAAAGGAGGCCGGTTGACAATCTCGAGGCTCGGTTTTCATAGCTGTCTATACAATATTCCATCTTCACCGCAGGTTGTGCTGTAATGTTACCCAAATGTATGCAGAGTGTTCTTGATGCATGGAGATGCTTGTGGTGCGAGCGAGGAGGTAATTTCCAGCTCGAACAGGTACGACTGGATGGCGGCCAAATGAGAAAAAGCTTCAGTTGTGCTGAAGATGCGAATGGATTGATACTCATCAGGTTCTGGATAGGTCACCCATAGCAGAGGGCATCTGACCCCGCTACCTTGTCCGACGTGGACTTTGTATTTGGCCTGCACACATGCTGAAGCAGGGGTGTGTGTGCAGGAGTGATCTCCCTAGAAACAGGGATTAGGCTATTTGGTTTGGCGAGGGAGGGAATGAGATCTTGCGGTGTGTGGAGGAAGGTTGCCCAGGGGTGAAAGGGTTGCCCAGGATGGGCCACCACACGTATATATTTATTTTTCCACTCCTAAATCCATTAGTAACACCATTTCCTCCACCGTCAATGCGCCCCCCTTGATAGCATCCGCCATCTATTTTATTTTATTCTTATTTTCAATTTTGCGGAAGGATAAGGTTGGGATTAGTTATCGACAGGTGCTTACAGAACAGCGGCAGAAACACAGGACGAGGCTCCCTTAAGCCATTTTCATCACTGTTAGCCAATGCATCCAGAAAGTCAAAAATAAGGGGATTGTTCGCCCTAAAGTCAAAATGATGTCAGTATTTATTCACCCTCATGTCATTCAAAATCTGTTCATGACAAAAAAAGGATGTTTTGACAAACTTCACAGTGGTTTAGTGTTCAGACAATGGAAGTCAATGGGGACCCATGTTATTTGGTTGGTTACCGAAGTTCTTCAAAATATCTTCTATCGTGTTCCGCAGTAGAAAGTCACACAGGTTTGAAATGACACGAGAGTGAGTAAAAATGATGAAAATTGTTTATTTTGGGGTAAACTATCCTTTAAGCCGCAGTGTGTATAAAGTCTCAAATCAGTTCTTGCGTGCACTGCAGCCCACGTTCACATTATCACATTAAGTGTTGCAGAGTTGCTATAAATGGTAACAAGCTGATAACAAAACTCATTTGCAATCCTTTCGAACATCTGTTACATCAGTTCCTGATGGTAGGTGTGTGTGTATTTATGTATAGCCATTATACAATATAAAACTGCAGATCTAATAAACAGGATTGTAGATCATTTTCTATTACACAGAAACTCTGTAAGATACATTTGTGTTAAAAAATTAAACCTCTTTCTTTACATTCCTGTATCTCAAAGGGTTTATGTGTTCGGTAAAGCTACAGCCTATAGTGATGTTTAAGTTGAATATTTAAATGGAGAGCAAACAGCAAGTTGCATTAGACATCTTCAGTACCACGTCTAATCACTAAAGTTAAGGATAACGTACAAATGCTACGTCAGCATCGCGATGCTAAAACGTCAAAAAACCTGCGAATCCTCTCTATTTTCTAAAACGGTAGTATCGCTGTAAAGTAATGTGGCATATGAATTAATTCAATCATTGAAACACTTACATCTGACTTTTTGGGGTGTTGATCCCTTCCAAATGAATCCGTGTTTTGAACGAGTCGAGATTCAGTGAGTCGTTCATCAAGACATTTGCGGATTGTTAAATGATTCAATGACTCAGTAAAAAAATTGCCACCATCTACTTGCCGTCTTTCAGTTTCGTAAGCATCTTTAACATTTTTTACATTTGAATTAGTTCCCACGTAAAAAATAACAGTAAACTAAAATTCCTAGAAAAGAGGGTCTTTGAGTTTACCAAAGTAAATATTGAAGTATATCACATTATTTGCTACAATATATTCAGTTACTATAGACTGCTGTTTCATCTGAACATAAACAAACGTTCCTGTGCATGAGAACAATCGAAAGAAACCGAGAATAACCGTTAGTTGGCTAAACTTTTTTCTCCGATATTTATCATTTAGACTGCAATACCAAGCTCAACCGCTAGATGTCAAGCGACTGAACTATTCAACACATTCTTTATTTAATTAAATGAACATACAACAAAATTCAGTAGATCATTTCATCGATACAGTTATTATACGGTAAAATAATAATACAACACAATATTAACATAAATTAAATAAAATATAAATAGGTCTATTGTTAGACACACGAAATGGGGTTAGCTGGGGGTCTGATGAAACGGTCTATATCTACAACAGATGTTTGACTGCATCTATACAGTTTACACAGAACGACACGAGAACTCATATTGACTCTCTTTTCTTCTTATTAAAACTCCCACTTCTTATATTCCATGTGCTTTAACCCCCACATGCAATAAAAATCTCACACGTTTCTCTCACTCACCCACACAAACACATGGTAAAATGATGATGGAGTAGCAGTGTCCTGCTGGTCATTCATCTTGATCTCCCTCCCCCCGTCTACAGCGTTTTCAGCCAGCCGGAGGCTTGATGTCAACCCCTGACCAAAGCCCAAACCCCCAGAACAGGTTTCATACGTGGGCACCGCACAGGTGCTAATCCCCCCGGCTCAGGTCCAGTTAAAGGTGTGATAGCACAGCTTGATACATTTACTTTTTCACTGGACATCTTCTAACCCTCTATATAATGCATGGTGCTCTTGTCTCATTTCCGCAACGTTTTATAATAGGAAACATGACAAAACACTTGATATTAAAGTGATTGTTCACCCAAAAATTTAAATTCTGCCATCATTAACTTACCCTCGTGTCTTTTTAAACCCGTATGATTTTCTTTCTTCAGCAGAACACAAAATAAGATCTTTGGAAAAATGTTGTTAAACGCTGCCCAATCACTTGCATTAGTTTTGTGTCCATACAATAGAAGTGAATGGGTTCAAAAATAACTTTCTTCACAATATCTTCTTTTGTGTCCCGAAGAAGAAACAAAGTCATATAGGTTTGAAATAACAAGAGGGTAAATGATGACGGAATTTGTATTTTTGGATGAACCATCACTAAAGTAAAGCTCTGTTAAATTGTTATATAAAATAATATGTAACCAGAATAGATTTAAGCCACGGAGCAAAATTGCATTCCCGGTTTTACGCTTTCAAATTACCCACTGACATTGATCAATGGTATACTTATCAGACTATGTGAAATATACAAATACTGTATTTTCTAAAGTACGTCAGCCATTTAAAATCTCCACGCGGTTCTTACAAAAAGTTTTACCGACAGACCTAAAAGTGGCAACAAACCATCAGATGAAATAACACCTGCTCTTATAGCCGAAAGATGAAGACAGATTTCAGCTCAACAAATGACATCTTAATGAACCCAACGCACAAGAAATCATTAAAACACCTATATTTGCTTTTTTCCACACTGCAGGGTAACATTTCCATATAGAGTAATAGAGAAGTATATTATTCAGCCATCACTCACCTACATTTGCTTTCTATCCGACTATGCTATATATTAGATTGTATTGACCGGCATAATATTTACTGCTCTTGTACCGGTGTTCCCATAACAAATCTTACTCGAGGCTTTGCAGTTTAATTTATCTGACAGCGGCAATACACATCTTTCAGAAATCATAAAGTCAAACATAATTTCAGGACTGTATTTGAGCTCTAAGTGTTTGTGTACATTAGTAAGTCTGATAATAAGTCACGTGATTCGATAATTTACATTCGTTATGTTTTATTGCCATCACTGCTAGCTCGATTTGACCTATAAATACAGAAATTGCGATACAGAAACTCTGAGAATAAGTCTAACTCCAATAACTGCAATATGTCTGTGTTGTAAATCTGGCCTTGCCATATAAAGCTATGCCTGAATAAAATATTATTGATGGACGTCAGCGATTTCAAAACACTCGTGTTAAATCCTTTTTGTTGACTGTAGTACGGGGAGAAATGAACTTAAAGTGAACTCATAATAAAGCTGAAGGTGGCTGATAGGAGGGGGCAAGGATGAACTGAATATCATTCAAGTCCAGCCATCATTTGGAAAATGAAATAGGACAGGACAAAGAAAGCCAAAAGGCTATTTAAAGTACAATAATTCATTTTCGCTCTCTCTTAATCCATCTCTCCGGGGGAATGGGCCTGCCTTCACATACCTAAGGCTACCAATCTGTTTCGACTCTCCCCTCATGTTTTAACGCCATCCAAAGACAGTGAGGACAATGCTTTGCGTTCCAACAGATTTCAGCACACGCTGAACGCAAAGCCGACCAGCTTTTACAATTGGACAACAAATATAAACAATGATCTAATTGTGGATGTAAACTGTTCGTGTGGCCTCGAGCCTCCGAGTCAATAGAGCTCCATTGGAGTGTTATGTTCCTCGTACTCATCGCCAGTTGTTCCACTATCAAATTTCAGCTTGATCAGCAAATGGTTCATCCACACAAACATAATCGAATTACCAAAGTTATTTTTATAGGAACCCAGTACCCTGATGTCATCGAAGGCATCTTTGTTATCAATAAATACATGAAATACACAGGTCTAAATTTCATCTTCCATGCATAAGGGGATTTCAGAGACAAAGATCAGATGGAAGAAAGAAAGAGGGAGTCATGCCAGACCGCTGCAGAAACCGACCTGTTCAAGTTCAAGACTTAATTGGCGTGATCACTTGATAAATCGCAGCCATTTGGGTCTTATCTGCATGCTTCAGCAGTTTTTATAGGTATTGTAAAGCTCTCTAGTTTCAGGCTCATCTCTCTGTCATGAAGCGGAAATGGACCCGCAAATGTTAAATATGTACAATTGGGTCAGTAATGAGTTTAATAAGTTCTAAATGAGCGCTGGGTTAGAATGAGTCTGAAAATCCCTCATCCTTTGAGGGGACGCCACAGCAATGGAACGCATTATCTGCAGAAAACTGAAATGGGTTTTAGAAGTTTTACGCTGCTATTTCCCAGCAGCCCTTGTCTGACTCCTGTGTTGTTTCATTTTTCTCTAATGGCTTCTCCTTCGATGGTTGGCTTCTGTTCGTTAACAAGCTACAGATTCAGATTCCAAGATTTGTGAGCGGGAGACTTCCAAGTTTGGTGGGCATATAGAAAGTTACATATAAATATATTTGCTCCTAAATGAATAATAGTGAACACATTATCGCACACATACAGTGTTGATGTAACCTGACTACACTTACAATTGATTCCCTTACAGAAATTAACCCATGCTTGTGCAACAAACAAAACCAAATCAAAATAGTTAAACCATGGTAACCACACATTAACCATCGTTCCAGTAACCATATTTGCAGTAAAGCTTATGGTTATCAACCAGCCGAAAAACATGCTACACTTGAAATAATAAAATGCTTAATTTTCGTAAGGCTGAGAACTCGACTTCCGTTTTCAATTGATGTGTTCAATGAACTTGTTTTTCTTATCTCTATCCTTGAGACACCGGTGTGATCCGGAAGCAAAGCATCACGTGAAGAAAACTCGATGTCACATACAAAAACCTGCAGAGTACCTGTTTCGATTTATTCACGTTTTATGATTAAAATCAATTTTGACGAAGTACGTAGAAAGATTTCCTATCATGTATAGCTTTCTCACAATGTCTGAGACTACACATAACCTCTTGAATGAGAATTCAATATGAAAGTTGAATATGAGAACACCTATTCAAATCGGTTACTGATAAATCACTCAAAAAGTGAAATTAAATAGGAAATAGCTATAGGCTAGTAAGAAAAACTTCCGAAAAATAAGCAAATAATGCTCAACGTTATCCTAATTGAAAATAATTGATAAAAACTTCGGATTCATTTAATAAGACAATGACTTATCACAATCTTATAATGATTGTCTTGCAACGTCTTCAGTAATTTGTCATAGTTTTTTAAATATTTACGTATCACGGTCAACAAAAACACTTGCCGAAAGTCTTTCTTTGTACTTCGTTAAAAAATAATTAATAATTAAAATTAAATAATTAATTTTACACATTAGATTTAACAGGTTGTTTTATGCCAGGTTTCACAGACAAGGTTTAAGACTAGTCCCAGACTAAAATAAATGTTTGACCTGTTTAAACTGAAAATAACTGGCCATGACATATCTGAAAATATGTTAACGACATTGGTTTGTCTCAAGATGCAAACCTCCTGGACAAGTTCATTTCGTTCATTTTTCTCTAGGCAGGCTATTATACATACTGTATATGGATATACGCACTAATGTTACAGCATTTTTGTTAATCAGTTGAAATGAAAACACTGTCGAATTAAAATTAGTGAGTACAATTAATTTATTTCTTAGGATGGTTTATGTTATTTTATTCTACATTGTAATTATGTTTATAGAAACAGAGTCCAATTGTGTATGTTGCAGATCTTGGACTACCCTAATTATAACAGAAAGTTTAAAACAGACAATTTTAAGAGATTTATGATATGAAATGTGTTGATTGGTAAAGAAATTCTTGTTAATTCTTATAATTTGTGATATACCTTAAATAGCCTAAGTATATAGCCTATTCTTGAAATAAGTTGCGCATATACTATAGCAGGGACATGATCAGAGATCTGTGTCTATGTTGATCTATACAGAGAGAGAGAGAGAGAGAGAGAGAGAGAGTGACAGAGAAAGAGCAAATGTCGTTTTTATAGATTTTTTGTTAAATCATGCAGTCAATACCTGTACAGAAAAATATTCAACTGCTGAAAAATTGGAGTCCGACACACTTCCATCTTATGTTTACATTTATTTTCCAGCTTCTAGTGCACTTATCAAAATGCACAGTTCTGTTTGGAATAGACTGAATCTGAGCTTCTTTTCTGTAAATGATTCATCTGCACAGTCAATACCTCAATTCTCAAAAAAACAACATGCTAAGCTTGACAACATCAGTGAAAATTTCTGGTATGATAAATAATTTCTTCAAAAATACGCCTGTGTGCAGGAAAAAAGTTTACTTCCTTTAAATAAAAAATAAACTGATTCATTTATGAACGTTAATTCCCTTGTCAAGAGCAACTCTTTTCTACTGCTGCATTTCTCCCTGACCGACATAAAGATTATACAGTGGCCATTAGAATTTGCGCTTTAGCCTATGAATATAAAATCCTCACTTCAACTCCATCAGAGGCGCCACATTTCATTTCAAGAGAACCACGGAGACATTGTCATTCTTTAGCGTGCATTAGAGACATGAAAGCAGTGAAAAAATGGCTTCCTTGAGGGTTACACATTTCACTTTCACACCCAAACAATGCACAAGATGAAGGTTTGGTGTGGGGGGCATTGAACCATTGCATCACAAAAGGCACCTTATACATCAGCTATTATAGTTGACGTGGATTAATTATACAATGGAGAAATGTTGCGCTGCTGCAGTTGTAATTCTCAAAGAAAAATCGAATCCGATGTAACGGCAAGGGGTTTTGGGAAATGCCTCACTGTCATACGGTGTTCGAGATGTACGTTTACCTTCATACCCCAAGTTCTCCATCAAGCAAATTTTATCAAAACACATTCATGCATTGACGTTTACTGTACATAAAATGTGTGCATTACAGTAAGGATTTGCTAAAAGAACACATGAACAAAAAGCATCGGTTATTAAAATGGGATGAAGAATGTATCAGGTAACATTGTGCTAGTCACAGACTCCAAAACAGAGAAGCCATTTTTCCATTATCAAAGTGAAAATGATATATTGTATCGATTTCCAAGCTGTACGTTGAAGCATTCGTGTCGGATCAATACGCTGAGCGTACTTCTTTTTTGGTTTAAATATATGTAACCTCAGTGGAATGACCTAAAAAGGAACCAGCAAGGTTTAGAAATTGTATATACACAAAATCAATATTGACACTATTTACTTTCTTTAAGGAATTGTAACGTTGTCCAAAAGTGAACATTTTGTTTATTATTTACTCACCCTCATGTTGCTCCAAACCTGTATGACTTTCCTTCGGATCCAGAATACGAAAGATGCTCAGAGAGTCACAGAATATTTTATTTTGTGTTTTGGATTGTGCACGATCCATCAGTGTACAGGTATGTATTTAAAAGATAATATAATTTGTTATAATCTTTCCTGAAAATGTAATAACTCTGCTTATGTTTGCCAATAGAGGCCAAGATTGTTGGCGTTTTAGACCTGTATGAAACATGGTTTCTTTTCTTCCATATTCATGTCAAAAAGGAGCTTCACAATGTGTTAGATTAGAAGAACCAGTTTGGGCTTAATGGTTTTGATAAAAAACCTTTAACATTTGAAGAAACTTTCTGTTTCACGAAAGGTTTTCCTTGAAATTAAAAAAAGCCATTTTGGATTATTATAAAGTAAGAAAGAAATGGTTCTATAAGAATCACTGAGTAAATAGTTATTTGGGGAAATAAAAGTGGTTCTTCTATGGCATCACTGTGAAGAACCATTTGTAGCACATTTGTTTAAGAGTTTAAGAGGTTTTTTTTCAAATCCAATTAGCTAAAGTCCACCAAATCCATTATTTTCTCTTTAAAAATCTTGTCTCAATCAGAAATACATCACATTTTGGAACTAAAACTAATTGCAAACCTTCCTTCATATCGACTTCCAACCGTTACCTCAATATCTTTCCCCGTTTTACTCACCGATTTGGCTTAAAAAATACAAACAAAACATTAAGCATGTGCTCTTATATAAAGTGCACTGAAAGATGACTCTGTGTTCTTAGTAAACAGAGCCGGAATCCCTGCCAAGGAGGTACAGAAACAACCACCGAGAACACACACACGTGTGACCCTAGGTGTCTTTGGTTTGCGTGGGCAGAGGACGACCGGGTCATTACAATTATCAATGCCTATTTTTAGCAACACGCAGGCCAGGTGAAGGATGCCAACAAATATTTTCTCAGCATTGTTGTTTAATTCAGTGACAGCTCATTTAAAAGGCAATAAATCTCACAGGCTTTGGGGAGTGAGGACATGCTGGAGGTGGGAGGGAACTAGTGTATTTTCGTCTGTTTTCATTTGTCCATATGTATGCCATATGTTTGTCTGGTCATGCTGAAAGCTTTAGTGTATGAATCTAAGGTTAGTAATAGTGACTTCAGGTTTATAGAGGTCGCTTGTGGCAGCAAGGTTAAGTGGACAAAGTGTGTGGTTTCTGACCTGTGTTAAGTGAATGGTGAATCAATGCTACAGGCGGCAATGCTAAAAGTCATGAGGCAAATTAATGGATTGGAGATTTATGATGGAAGAGTTTACAACTATAGCGGATGTTTGTCAAGTAATGAGAGAAAAAAACATGCCTTTCAAAATGCCTTTAAGCATTTGAAATAGTTAACTCAAGCTCATTTTACAGTACTTTCTGCAAAAAGAATACACAGCTTGCATAGTCAGAAATTGTATATTGTCCATTGTCTGCTTTAGTTTTTTTAATAGCAGCTGTTTATCACTGGGCACCTAAACCATTGAACTGAAGAATAACACAGAATTCCAGAATCTCATTGTAAAGTGATGTGAATTTGAAATGCCCAGCTTTGTTTGACGACTGGAGAGCTTGTGCTAGGATTTGATTCAAGAGCTTTGTTCATGTGTAGTGACTTGCTGCAAAGCTATTTTGGCACTGTCGGCTGCTTGTGAAGAACTCTCAGTCAATTCCATTCGTGGTCAAGACATTTATGCCAAATTTGAAACAATTGAAATGGTTTCCTTCTGAAGTGACTAGAGTAGCAACGATTGAAAACCCTGCTTTTCAATTTACTGATTCAAAGAACTAAGCAGCTGTTATATGTTAAAGGAGAATTGGGGAGATTTTAGCTGCATCCAGTGGTGAGGTTGCGAATTGCAACTAACGGCTCAGTCCACCGCATACCCCTCCCTTTCGAATGACTACGGTGGCTGAAACAGGACTGAGATATCATCACGTTTTTGCTTCTTTGCTGAGGAGATATTGTATTTACGAAATGCGCTCTATAGAGCAGTATGTCCGTTTAGGGCTGCTGTAGAAACAACTTGGAAAATTCCATGTAAGGGGACCTGCTGTGTATGTAGAAAGAAATAACTCATTCAAAGCTAATTATGCTTAATTATGGAAGGTCATACACCTCCGAAGATAGTTATGTATATTATATTGCATTTCTGTCAATAGATCCCCAAAGAATTACACACTGGACCTTCAGGAAACATGATTTTTATTTAGTTATATAACTCATATAAAATAAAAAAGGCTTTTTGTTAAGCAGAATCTCATACCATTTTGTTCCCAGTCGACTTGTAGGATCAAAATCAGCTGAAAAAATAAATTAGACTGACATCAGGTCCCAAACAGATAAGGTGGATGTGTGTCACAAGCCTAATTATGCCACTTCTAATGGGGCTGGGGAAATTCATTTTAAATCTCTTAGCATTGTCACATCTATTTATAGAAATGTCACAATGTGATGAATGCAAAGTTGCTGAACACAACATTACATTCTTTTCAGAAATATGCAAAGAGTAATGCGTTTCTGTTTCTCCATTAAACACAGATTATTTTTATTGTGGCCAAATAAAAACCAGTTTTAAAGATGCAAGTTATAATGAGTTATATTTTTACGCTATTTTCATTTTTATGAGGATTTTATGGACAATGCATTCTGTTAATTTTCTTGCCATTAAAGAAACAATTACATTATGCAACTCATGAAGTTTAAGTGCCTGAGATATACCAGAGCATATTACTTTAGGGATTTATTGCGAGGTCACTTACAAACGCAATACAGAATTGTTATGGGAAAAACCAGGTAAGCTGCCCCAAATTTAACTCATCTCTAAATTTAAGCTAATTGCTTGTGTCTTTGGTGTGTGATACGTTGCCCATGCATGTATAAGACATGTAAAACGGAAAAAATGAAAGTGTCGTTACAAAAGATGCATTCTATCTAAAAGCTAATGCTCACCCAGACCTGCCTGAAACGCCTCGTGTAACCACAACCACACAAATCTACATCAGTTCATGGTATGATTTGACTAAGACCGCCCAAATTTATACGCAAGTAAGGTGGGCGTAGCATTCAGTACAATTGCTTTGGAACCTAAAGTTCCAAATATGGTAAGAGGCGTAACATTTCAGTCACAGACTTGCAGTATTCTACCAACCATTGCGCACTGGTTAACTGGCCACTCATAGCACACCATGCTTTTCAGAGCGTTGAGCGCTTTAAAAAATCTGCGCGTTTCAGAGAAGCATGGTAAAGAGGAGATACAAACATGCACGGTAAGTGGAAAATACAGCGTTTTTAAACCTTAAATTGTGTATGTACATTGCATTACATCCAAAACAACCGATCATATTAGTTTAAAAACGAATTGTCAAATTCCTCACGCCAATACTAAGAACAAAAGCCCCAACCCTTCCTGATATTTCTGGGGGAAGGATGGGGACAAAATAGCAAACAGGCACTACAAACTAAAAGTCCACATAACAAAAGAACAAAACTAACATATATCATATAAAACATATACACATATTTGTTATATATGAAAAAATCTTTGCCCCTGAACAGCTTGGCTACTTTTATGGTCTATGATCTTCAGAGACGAAGCTGAATTTGTTATCTGCGGTCATTTATTGTGACGAATTATTGGGTTATGATGGTATAAAACAGAGCTATAATCCGCTGATAAAAACCTGGCAGAAGTCAGTGAAGTGTCAAGGATCTGAAGAATCTACTTGAAGCAGAAACTGACAGCTTCGTGCTTTGACTTTGTAGTCTTTTGCATTCTGTTTGCTGTTCGCTGATGGACAAGATAGAGATCAAACCTGGTGCCATAAGCCTGTAGCATTTCAAATATTCTATCATTTTTATATTTGATCACGAGAAATATCCACCGATACAAAATGAGATACAACATGAGATACAACAGGCAGAAATGCAATATAATTGACATAACTATCTCTTTGGAGGTGTATAAAGACCATACATAATGAAATGTTATGTTTTACTATCTTAGAATCCGCTATTTCTTTCTACATACACCGCATGTCCCCTTTGGAGTTTGCCATTTAGTCTCTACAGTAGCCCTAAACGGACAAACTGCTCTACAGAGCGCATTTCATAAATGCGACATCTCCTTCGGCAGAGAAGCGAAAATGTGATGACATCTTAGTTCTGTGTCGGACACTGTATTGCTTCGAAAAGAAGGGGTGGATTGAGCCGTTTGTTGCAATTCACAACCTCACCACTAGATGCTGGTAAATTTCTGGACATATGCAATAATGCAAATATTTATAAACTATCGATTTAGTTCATTTTAAAGCATGGCGTCATTTGCTGGATGGGAATGGGACGATATATTTTTTTTACTCAGCGTTCTCTTTGTGCCGCTGTCTGAGCCCAAACCTTTTTTGTACAGATTATATTTAGTCTTTGTATAGACGTTCATGTTTTTTAACTCTGAAAGTCGTTTTCTGTTAAGCCCTTAATCTATGAGTTGAATCTGGGTTTATCACAGTTGCATTTAATATTTCTTGTAGATGATTTTTTGAATCCATGAGACATTGAAGTGATGTCGCTGTGCCTGTGTATTCGGATTTAAAAATATATTCTAGCCGACAACACTAGCCGTCCTTGATCCTCTCAAAGACACAGTCTTCCTCTTCACTCAACTTCTAATAGGCATGATAAATTGAGTTTTTGAATGAATCAGGGGATTAGGTGAACCATTACATGATCCAAGTTTCTTAGTAGGGTTTATGTTGTTGTGCCGAAGTGTCCTTTAAATTGCCTTCTTTCTAGTCTTGACAGAAATTAAATTAACAGTTTATATTCAGGCAGACACTCGAGTTTGAGTGGTAAAAACCTCCTAAAATGATAACTTTAATTCAAGTTTACTCACCTGGTATGAAGGTTTTTAAAACTGACTTACATTGATCTCATACTCTTTCTGTCACTTTTCATAAGTCTATTTACTTTAAAAATTCTAATTTGTTCCTCTGTGTTGTCTGAGTCAGCTCTCCGTGTACTTGCTAGATAAGCTTCTTCGAAAAGCAGGAACACTTTGTTAAAAATATACATGAGCGAGGCGCTTTGGTGAATCATAAGTGTCATGAGTACAAACAATCTCAGACACTTTCCTTTCTAATTATAATAGCAAAGAAATATCCTCAGAAATGACTTACGATTGCCTTAGATTGAAACCATTCACAATGAAATAAATGCAACATAAGCAACAGAACATTCACAGAAGCCTGTGGCTTAAAAGAACACAGATCAGCACTCACAAACCCAAAACAAATACTTTTTAAATTGATGTTGACAGAAAAATGAACAGATGTAGTACCGCAGGATAAATGAACTTTGAATCCTCAAGCGGTATAGCGAGCGGGGCAGCAACATATTCAAAAATAGCCTCTCAGCTGGAGGAGAGAGAGTGAGATTTTGAAGATATTGTCCTCAAAGGCGAGCATTAGCTTTGAGTGAGATAGAGAGAGAGCGGTGCTGTTCTCTGGTAAAATATGAAAGGCCTGCACTTTGTGACAGCCCATGGCTTTTCTCCACAGCGCGAACACCAACTGACTGGAATGATCCATGGCTGCTTTGTGGAGACTTGTGATATAAATGCTGAGGGCGAGATGTTGAAGATCCAAGTCCCCCCGCACTCGCCAATCTCTCTTCTTTTGCCGGACGGCGCCGTGTCACACGGGGGAATTTGTTATGTGTTCTCTCGTCCTGCCATTTCCGGGCGGGCTGCAACGCGGGCTCCCGCTCGTCCTTGTGCCTTTTTCAGTTTGACAAGTGAGTAGCCTTGGGGATTTTGGAGTCCATTTTCAAATTGACCATTTGTAATCAGTTTTCTAAGGAGGGAAGGTGTTGAGGGAGCAGGAAAGAACGTGAGGGAGAAAAATGGAAATGAAGGTTGTTTTGGTGAAGAGAACCTATGAGAGACGGCCAACGTTGATCAAGTAAGAGTCGTGGGTGAGCATGCGCATACATGCGAAATGACTCGTGAGAATAAAGCATTTATGCCAACCTGTATATGTGAAGCGTTGCCTCTCTATCGCCATTTCAGATTGAAACACAAAACTGAGCTCATTCTTATGTGTGTTCAAAACATTTTCGTGAAAAAAATTGGATCTGACAGGTCAAAATTTAAGTCATTATTATGAGCTTTCCATTGTGAATCGTGGTACAAGGTAAATAGATTATTTTGAACACTGATTTTATATGTACTTGCTCAATAAACAATTTTAGTTTATTTAAAACCGAAAGTTATGTGGCTTTAAAAGAGCTTTATTCTCATTCTCAAATCTTACAGAATGACTCAGGACATCCATCGCTCTTTGACGCAAATGTTATAGAGTGCATCTGTGGACACAAGGTCAGGCGGTCTGGAGCGCTCGGCGACCGCCTTTGGTCACGCTGGCTGCTCTTGGCTCCTTGACATGGCTGACATTTTCACAGGATAGCTGCCTTTATGTTCTGAGAGAGAGAGAGAGAGAGGAACTCATTTTCTGGATGTCTGCTTCACACCTGAAGCCACACTTGTTTCCATCAGCACGTTGTGCTGCTTATGCAAAATGGCACGGTGGTAATAGGGAGACAATCAATGCTGTCCGCTGCTTACTTTTCGACAGGCTGCGTCTGCAGGGCGGAACGACCCTGTGTACCCTCCAGGCTTTGTCCTTTTTTCGAAATGAATGCCAATTTAACAGAGATGAGGTGTGATAACAGATATTCATGAAGTCTGAACCAGATGCAAGACCCTCGCGGATGCAACCGGATAAACTGTAAGATGATAAAAAAACATGATTGTACATTCAGTACAATTCTAATAATAGATTATTCTAATAATCTATAAAAAGACGTATATTTTTATTGTTTGAGTGTGTTCAGTTTTTCAGATCCTTTAAAGACTGAGTAAATTGACATTGAAATATGTGTTCTGAGTTTGTCACACAACACAAAACTTTTATTAACAACCCAGCCAAATTTGAATGGAGAAAAAAACATCCAAGTAAATAAAATAATTAATCAAAATCTTGGAAAAAGAAGCAGGACTCTTTGCTCTCAAACGCTGGGGTCGTGTCCGCTGCCCGGTATTAGCCCGAACCCAGAGCGCGGTGTGGTTGCAAATAGCAGCCAGCAATGTTCAAAGATAGCATTTGTGCACGGAGGCAGTTTAGAAAGACAGGCTTCACAGACAGCCTAACAGAAGTGTATTTTAATTATAAACAGAGAGCATCTTTGCTATAACCAATCACATATTTAGAAACGACAATACTAATTTCTCGCTAGAAATGCAATAAAAGGTTACTGAACGTGAAAATTAAATGTACATTTATATAAAACAATGCTCCAACAGGCTTTTCGGACGTCATTTTATTTTTCTGAGCTTGAGCCTTCTCGACCGATCACGTTCCTTGCATGCTGTTATGGAAACGACAGGTCACCGTCATTGGTTAGCTGTGAAAAAGGTGCTTGACAGGATGTTTTTTCAGAAAAGTAGAACTTTTTCCAACCTCAAAAGGCGCTCCGACCTGCAGAAAAAGACGCTGGCGCTGGCGTTTAAAAAAAAGCGCTCAATACTTATAGGATGGTAATTTAAAACAGACGCTACACACTTAAAAAAAGACGTCCAGTGTGAGCACAGACACCTTTGTCTATTTGTAGTGGTTCTCTTTTGAGCTGATAAGGTAGATGCCGAAATTTCTAAAAGCTAACCAGACAGGTGGATTGTCATGAGATTTGTTTAGTTGGGCAGAGTGAGAGGCTGAAAGCATGTGCGAAAAGCTTATAACCCTGAGCTTGTGATTGAGGAGACACCTGATGCTAGGAGCTCTAGTGATAGGGGAGGGGCCATGCATGCACGGACGCTTCATTGCGTCTTAGATCCCCCATTTTAGCCCCGCCCAAAATATCCTGAAAAGAGAATTGGTGAAAAACTGTTTAACTCCACAGTCTTTGTAATGTGTTTCAGCAATACATTTCTAACATCTATATTGTGTTTAGAAACAATTCTTTACCCAGACTTGAATGTAAGAAGACTTTAATGTAAGAAGATTTACTGGTTAGATCTCTCTCTCTCAATTATTTCTCCGAGACATCAATGAGATTAAATGGAGAGACACAGTTGTGGAAACTTTTGCTTACGTCTACTGTGTCTCATGTATTTCGTCTGAGAAAAACTCACAAATCTCAGAAATGTCTCTGTCATTAGAGTTTCAGAAGAGATCTCAACAATGTCTCAGATATGCCAAGTCTACAAGGTCAAGTCAATATTATTGAAGATTACAATATGGACTCAAACATTTCTCATCAAATCAAGACAAATCCAGATTACTTTACCTTTACATTCATTTACACCTCAATATTCTTTGTTTATTTGTCTCATTTGTTTCTCTTTTTATTTCTCCTAAGCAATTTAAGAAGAAACGTCTGAGACTAAGTTGATAAAACTCAACTGAGAACTCCATAAAATCTCATGAGTTATGAAAGAGCAACGTTGGGTTCACACCATCAAACAATACAACAGCAACCCCTCTCGTAATTCAAAAGCTCGGACACGCTCACAAGCTCCTCCCCTCTCACAACGCCGGAAATCCATGATGCTTTCAAGAGGCCCGTAAAATAAAATGGGGTTGCTCTCGATTTGGAATCGCTGTCCTTAAAGCGTCCCCACTGCAGGTGTCCCCCGCCCCACATCTTTCCACATCTTTCAAATGGCATCAATCATTTTCAAGCATACCTACACGTGAGGTCTTTCATTACATTAAAAGGAAAGGCTGGGGTGTCCCAGGCAGGGTGGAGGGGTTGGCGTTGAAGATTTGGAAGTAGGGAAGTTAATTTGGATAACATGGAGGGTCCACAAATATTCAGCTCTGGAGCTTTCATTGGTTTCAATAAAGTAAATTTATCACCATGTCCTGCGCTGCATCCGTGGCCCCTCCCAACACGTTTATAACAGAAGACAGCTTCCATGTGCAATGATTTTGGAGATCCTCACCCTTGTGACTGGTTGTTACATATACTGTGTGGCCGGCAATAGGGGTGGGTTTAACCTTTCAAAATGTACACAAAAGTAAAATACACATGAATAATATAAAACACTGACATATTAACGTTTACATGACCAGTGTGTGGGACGTGTCACGTGGCTGGCGGGTGAGCGTTGATGGATTATAAAGTGGAGGCTTCCAGCCAAAGGCAAAAGTGAATGTGAAGGACGAGGACAGAATGATGATTACACACTGTCTCTGGGGTATCTCCTTACCTTTTGCACCCCCCCTATAGAGGTGACTCAACAGAGTACGGTCATATATACAGTAAGATACGCTAAGCATCATGCTTATTTTGCACACATAACTAGGATGGGAGAGCAACATATCTCATATATATTTAGTGCATCACCCACATTTATGCATTTGACAAATGCTTTTAATAAAAATGACAGATCAGTATGTGTGTTTCCTGGGGTCAAAACCAAATGCAGTGCTCTAGAGTCTAGAAGAACTACAGAAACCCATATAGGTTCATTTACAGCTCTTAAACCTACTGTCAGGTTTTTTTTTGGTGAACTGTCCCTTTAATTGACTCCTAAAATGCCCTTTGATGTGCTTATATCTATTTAAATATTGACAGCGTGACTGTTTTTTATCCATGACCAAGAATGCCAAACGGGTACATCATGTTGCTTGCAACTCCAAGGTCAAGGGTTTAATTCCCAGGGAATGCATATCATAATTTTTTTTTGATAAAAGTGAACTAAGTTTCTTTGAATAAGTGTGAGTGGCAAATGCCAGATGAATGGAAGAAATGGTCACTGGTTACAGCAAAAATAATAATACAAAAAACAAATATAATAGAATTTTGGTCCCAACTGACTTCTTTTTGTATAGGCACAAAATCAATGGTAGTCAATGGGGACCAATGGTTTTCGTAACCAACATTCTTCAAAATATCTATTTTTGTGTTCTGCAGGAGAAGGAAAGTCATACAGGTTTGAAATGTAAAGAGAGTGAGAAAATTATTTTTGGGTCAACTATGCCTTTAATATCTACTGAAAACATAAAATGATCTTTCAAAAGTGACTTTCCATTTTGATCAAAGAGGGATAATTTAGGGATAAAAAGGCAGAAACTGCACCTTTTAAAAAGGTAACAAAAACTTTAAAACCTTAAAAACTAAATTCAGCGCAGTGCACATAGCAAAAGATGTGTGATGATGATGCCAACAGAGAAACACCAAATCATTTAAAGGTAAAAAAGATTAACAATATATTTAACAAAAACTCATCGACTCATCAGCCATCCTGTCAGACGCCACATGTTGTCCTTGCCAACGTACCAAACAGCAGCAGCTGGCGTTCTCAACGGCTCCATCAGTGTCCCGTCCACAGATTCATCACTTTTGAAGACGAGATGCTGTAATTCACACTCTAACCAATATCTATTTTTAAAGTTTAGCCACACAGTCTCCCATCTACCACAGAGTTCCCAAACCGGTGCGGTATCCATTTCTTATCTGCCATGGAGGGAGGCCGTAGGACAACCTCTTCCGGCATGACATCAGTCCCGGTGTCCAACTTACTGCCATCAGTCACTGTCTGAGCTGATAGCTCCATGTGTCAGCCGTATGGATGACTGTCGCTTACCTGTACAGACCTGCATGCCAATAGAGTTAAAGCGAGTAGACAAAGTGTGAGACGTCTGCCGTGATGGGACATTAGAATAAGTATAATCTAAGAGGGTGAATGAGAGAATTTGAGTGCTCAGAGAGAAAAAAATAAGTAAGAAAAGTTAGAATGGGGCCAATATTAATCAAATTCCAAAGTGGGATCAGCCAAGTCCATGAATTGAGACTTTTGAGGATTGTTCTATGAAAACTATTGGTTGGTGCAATAATCTTTGCGGCCTTTTTGTTTAAAACTGATGGGGTGGTTTAGTGTTAAAAAAAAGAGATCATGTATAAACAAAGACTCAGCCATATCAATTGAGAATATAATCCTATCATTATTTGGGCCCCAGGGAGACCTTTTTCAGCCACTTAGTTGATGACAGTTCTCAGTAAATGGCTATTATTCAGGACTAAATGGAACTGAAAATGTACACGCCACGCTGAAGCGGCTGCTGAAAGTACAGTCATCTTGCCAGCAGAAGTGGCAAATCCCTTGTTATTGTGCCATTAGTGTTCCCATTCACTTCAGCCCAAATAGGCCGCAGTCACTTGATTGAATGTCGCGCGGCAGAAGACAAGTTACTTTCTTTGCTATCTCTTATACAGCCTTATCCTTTATTTATTCTTGAACATATCTTTATATGCTGTGTGCTTGCCCTCAATTTTCCTCAGAATACTGAAGTAATTCATACGGCAATTTCGAAGGTTTTAGCGGAGGGTTATGCTCCGGATTCACCAGAGCGTTTCACCGCATGTGTATTGCGACTACGTCGCTCCCTATTTGCACGTGCCTGCCACATATCTTTATTTAAAGGTCTCATGAACTGGGCTTGTTTATTGTTTTATACTGTTATATGAGGTCTACTAATGACGTTTGCGTGTTTTTTACATCCAGAAACATCAAAATCAATAAGTTATAGGCTATTTCTACCCAGGTTTTGAGGCCAGGTTCTAAGTATGTGCAATCCTCTGGGATCGAAATTAACGCAATGCTCTTACCACTGAGCTACAGGAAGTTGGATTACATTTGAAATTGAATGGGCAAAGTCACAGTAATTTTCCCCTGTTATATCTAAAATTTCACTGTAAACATCAATAAAAGATTTACTTGGCAAATAACCATGGTATAAGCATCGGGTGGTTCTTGGCCTCCACGTCTGGCATTAAAACCCTTTAACGCACGGCTAGCTGTGGATTATCCCTTTCTTATTTTTTTAAATACTATTAATATTATTAATCCATGCAGCATATATTGGGGATCCAGGTGGTGCATAGCAGATACAATAAAATGCAAAACAGTGTAAGGAGCCAGAAATAAACAACATATGCCTGAATATTTCTTTGAAATGTTCTAAATTCATATTCATCAACAGACATTTCAGAACCAACAAAAGCTCTTTGTTCGTTTTGTATAGAAACCTGTGAATTCATGACCCTATTAACCTGGTTAATCCACCGACTGTGCACACTTGATAAGGTTTGCTAAAGGATGCTGCCAGAGTGCTTGTTACGATTCAAAATCATTTATGACTATTTCATGGTCTCGACATAACTACACATTACAGAAGTTCATTAGAAGGTCTATTCAAATGAGCCCTTTTTTGGTGATATCAAAACCTTTTGGAGATTTTTCAGACTTGCTAAAATATACAGCTGAGGAAAAAATTCACATACCTTTTTTTATTTACTATTTATAGGTATGTGTTTAGTCTAATAAAAATTAGTCTTTTTTGTGAAAACTATAGAAACCGGTCAAAATAACAAAAAAAAATTTTTAACAATTCAAATACCGCAAAGAAAACAAGTTTATATTTACTTGGATGCAATACAACAGTAACATTTGTATGTGTATTTAGGAAAAGAATATAAATCTTGATTTTTAAATCTTGAAGTTTTCATCTCTGCTGTCAGTCATTTCAAATTGCTGTTGGATGACTTTATGTCACTCCTGAGGTTTGTTTGTCTTGAAATTCAAAAGACACTGGACTGGAATGGCCGAAATTAGAAATAATTAAATAAAAAATTGGAATGGCCTCTTAATTTTTTCCAAGACCGTATGTATTATTATCCGGCTATCTATTAAAATAGCAATTTAAAAGCAAATACAATAGCATCAATGTACTGTTTAAGTGCTCAAATCAATTTCTGAATGCCAAATTACACATTTTTACATTAAGGAGAAATTCTATACATTAAGCCTTTATCTCTCAGATATCTCTTTTTATACCCTGCTGGGCTTCTTCCCCTAATACAGGAGCCATATCAATCATCACATACTTCCACAGACAATGAGAACTGCAGGATGCTCGACTATAGGACAAAGTTCTGACTTTTGAATATAATTCATTTGGAAATAGTTAATTAGCAGCTAAATTATTCAGTTAATTTATATTAGGCTAATGAGTTCCCTTGCTGCTGAATATTTCATAAGGTCTGTCAAAATGTAACAAGTGAATTTTGAAAATCTGCCTCTATTAATTTGTCATCAGTACAATTGTCCATCATTGAATGTGACGGGATGTTAATATAAATGAGACTAATTCACTGTCAGAAGCAACTTTCTGCGTAACATCATTTATTTTCAAACTGACTGGAACATGCGGTTGGGCTTCCCGTGCTCCTTAATAAATCATGTTCTGAACAATTGAACAATTAAAACTGAAAACACCACTCATATGCCCTTTGAAAAATCCACAAGATGAAACGTTAATGTTTCAATACTACATCCAGAACACTTTTAACAAGATTACGAGCCCCCTTCTCCTCTAAAGTGTCTCTTTTGAAAGATTTGTGGCCTTATATTTCCCTTTATGAATAAAGAGAGGCCAATAATGATTTATGTGGTTTTGAACTTTAGTGGTAGAACACGAGCAGGTGAAAATGACAGTGAAACGCACACTCATATCTTCATTCATTTCCTCTCATGGCTTCAATTAGGTTCAGCTAACCTCAATCTCAATAGAGCTTACATGTGCCTTAAAGTGTAATTCTGAATGAATATAACATTGGCTGATGTAAGATTGTAATATATTTACATCCACATTTTCATTTGCATTTAAAAATAAGGTGCTGTAAAGCCTAGATACACTGTATGAGTCATGTTTTGCAATTCTTTGCAGTTTTACATTTCCTAAACGTGTACAAGACATTATAAACATTCTGGTCCAGTAATACAGTTTTTGGCCACACGGGGACAGTATAGACCAACAAAATACATTGAGACTTGGAAAAGATTTAAATTTCTGCCTTTTGTTTAAGTATCCCCTGTAAACGGGTCTATGTAAATCTCAGCAATAATGCTTTATATTCTTTGACATGGAAAAGAAGTCCATCTACAACTATTGTATTTTTGTTTCCATTTTTATTGATCTGCTGAGCAAATGCAAAATCTGAATTTATATCCTTAAACGTTTCTCCTTTTTACAATACAACTACAAATCATAATGAAACATCCTTATGAAAAAAACACTGAAGTAAATGACTGAATATTTAAGAATGCAGTGATTTGGCTTTCACATCAATACGATTGTCTAACAATGACAACATCGACAGGTGATAAAACCATTATTATTATTTGGTCCATGACTGGGATATGGTCTGGGTGCGATGTTTGGATATCACAGCAGCATACTCTCTACCAGAGCGGTATATTGTGCGCTTCAGTTCAGGTGTGGAGAAATCCACGTGAAACAGACCAAAGCGCACACTGAAGCCATCTGCCCACTCAAAGTTATCCAGTAGAGACCAGGCAAAATATCCCTTTACATTCACTCCATCTTGACTGATAGCTGGAAAACAGGCACAAAAAACTTAGACTGGAGCTCCTTGCTATTATTTTAATACCATACTATATGTACTTCTATTTCTACATCAAAGCTGCAAAATAAACATACCATGCTACCTATGAACCCTACACAAACTGTGTTACCTTTTCCTACTTCTTGCAGTGTCTTCTGATAGAAATTGCACCGGTCATCATCTTCCATTTGAACCGGCCCTATCTGCGAAAAAGCCATTTTCTGTGATATAGATGGGCAGACTGGTGTAAGTGTCCTAAAGAATAAGCAAATGTAAACATGTTGGTAAGGTTGGCAACAGCATGTTTTAACAAAAAAAATGCATAGTGTCAATACTTCGAAACCGAAGTACTTACATTTATATGTTTTAACAGCTTTCGCAATCCATCAGGCACAACAGCCAACCAATAGACCCCACTTATGGGCCACGAGGGATCTATAACCGCTTCTGCACCTTGGTCTCTAATAAAACTGAGCTCGCCGCTCTTACAAGCACCCTTCAGATCTTTCACTTTTCGACTTGTGTAGTAGTTCAGTGCGAAGAAATCCGCTGTGCCCAGAGGGGACGGCTCATCTTTAGAGAAGCGAGGTAGCCGTGGGCCGTATCCAAATTCCAAGCTCCCCGCTTCAATCCTGGCCCTCATAGATTCTGGGTAATCCCCTGTGCAAAACACAGGACAAGCAAACCATCCCAAAGAGAATGCCATGTATCGCTCCGTGGCTGCGACATCTTGAAGACAGCCAGGGTCCAACGGTTCTGCCCAATCGGTGTTTAGGTTGAGGGATACTTTCCCTCCTTGTAAATGTCTGAAATGCGAGTTATAGCAATGCCAGGCCTTGGTGTGGGCACGCAGCATGTTATGGCCAGCCAAGTAGGTAGACGTTCCTGGCTCTTTGATCCCAGGAGCAAAGATGCCATCCTCATGGCCTAGCTTGGCACAAATATAGGGCTCATTCAAAGTGGTCCAAAGATTCACTCTGTCACCGAAAGTCTGAAAGCAAAACTTGGCATAACTTTCAAAGATGTCTGCGATCTCTGTCGATTTCCATCCACCATAGTCCTGTAGGGCCTGAGGTAAGTCGAAGTGGTACAGCGTGACCATGGGGGTTACATTACAAGCAATCAAGTCATCGATCACTTTGTTGTAATATTCCACACCTGAAAGTAGAAAAAGGAACGAAAGATACATACTGTAGGGATGTGTTTTTAGAAAATATAATTTTATATTTCAATTAACAGAGGTCAAAAGAGTGTGCCAAGTATGTTTACTCAGACTCAAGTCAAGTCAACTTTATTTATATCGCGCTTTTTACAATTTTCATTGCTACAAAGCAGCTTTACATAAAACTATTGACTATAACAAAACATTTAAAGCTTACATTTAAGACAAGGGAGAAAGAAAAAGTTCATATATAAAACGGACTATAAATTCCCATATGTAATATTAATTAAGCAAAACTTTAAAATAAAAAAAATTGTTAAAGCTGAATAACTGCTTCAATTCCACAGTACTTTTTTTTTAATCTTACGACAATATGATTTTCTGTATCACTTTTCATACCTCTGTAATAAAGTTAATAAAGCTTTACGTAAATCTTTTTATTAGTCATTTATGTGGCACATAAGATACTTGTTCTGAGGGGGTTCACAGCTTTACATCAAGTGTTTGTATATTTCCCTTAATCGAGTCTGACAATATATTTTGTGACACTAAGTCGAGCCGAAATGTTTTATTTCTATTCGGAGCGTCATTTTAAGAAAAGCAGGTTTTTCATTTTTTATTTACTAACTACACATTTCTTATGATTCATTAATTTCTTATCTTTGCCAATGAAAGTACTGGAGGCTTTCCAACTACTAGACCTTTTTGAATCTCGTACCTTTCAGATTCACGTGATTTGTGGTTCCGTCAGGAAGAAGCCGTGACCAGGACATGGACAGGCGATGATGGGAAAGTCCAAGCCGTTGGATACATTTCAGGTCCTCTTCCAAGAGCTGATAGCTGTTGCAGGCTACATCTCCAGTCTGGTCTTCAAACACTTTTCCTTTAGCATGACAGAACGTGTCCCATATGCTCGCCCCTTTACCTTCCATATTCCAACCACCTGCAAGATCGGTTAGGAAAGTAAATTGGGAATTTAAAGTGATTCTTCACCCAAAGATTAAAATTCTGTCATCATTCCAGTTACTCCAAATATGTATAAATGTCCTTGTTCTGAGGAACAAAGAGAAGACATTTGGAAGAACGCTTATAATAATTATATATATATATATATATATATCAACTCCCATAGAAGAAAGAATTACTTTATCATTTTTTGTTGTTGTGTTAAACACAAAAGAAGACATTTTGAAGAATGTTGGACAGCAAACAGTTCTGGGTCCCTTTTGACTACCATTGTTTTTCCCCTACTATGGTAGTCAACGGTTGTTGAGATCTGTTGGGTTATAAGCATTCTTCCAAATATCTTTCTCTGTGATCATCCGAACAAAGAAACACATTTGTAACAACTCGAAGGCGAGTAAAAAAATTCAATTTTCATTTTTGGTTGAATTATCCCTTTAAGTGACAACAGTAACTAAAATCTTAAAGAACTAACAATGGTTTTATTATAGTAAAAGTATGGTAACCATGTTTTATAGGCAGATTGATTGCTATTCATAGTTAATCACTGGTTATAGTGGTGGAACTAAACCATGGCACAGTGATGCAACACTATAATATGGTTCAAAGTGCAATGAATATTAATCACATATTTATGTACAAACTTGCAATACGCATTAGCCTATAGTAAAATTCACGGTAGGCCTACTTGGTGTAAGATCTGTTTTACTCCTATTATTTGCACTAAACGTAAATGTGACGTCTGAAACGCTACATTAAAGCATATTTATCTTAATCTCTTGCGTTAATGTTACTGTAATTTACCTTCAATCTGATAAGCAGCTGTCGCAGCTCCCCACGCAAAGTCGCGTGGAAATGCGCTCACATCTATATTACACATGTTTTAAAGCACGGAAGAAAAGCTTCACAGCATTCACGAACTAGTTAAGTTTGCGAATAATTTATGTTCTCTTCTGCTTGCTTTTACTTTCGAATAGCACCGCATCAAAGTCCGAATTGTACGCCAAGGCAGGTCCTGCGTGTGACGTCATCGCGCAAGCTTGACAGCAATGAGCAGACTCGCCACCTGGGCGTAACTTTTACTATTTGAGGAGGATATTTAAGGGAGTTTACAGAAAATCTGATAATTTTGCACATGGTGACAGAGTTTCGTATTCATTGGTGACATTTTGCTCTTTTTTTAATGAGGAAGATGTGTTACAAATCAGATTTTTAGGTAAATCAATGTAAACTCGTTTTTTGTAAGGCTCAAATTGTGAATATGCATGAGAAAAAATAAAAATCAAGCTTTGACTTGCATCAGTCCGAAAAAAGCCTGATGTTCCTTTATAAATCAAAAACATCTCCACTAAACTTCACGACACGTGACGTAGCCTATTGTTCTTTGAAGGGGGCCCCTCTATACCTTTTTTACTACTGCCAACCAGTCTAAACTTGTTTGTAGTGCTGTTTGAAGATTCCCTTTTGTGAGGGCCACAAAAACAAATCAGTACCCTACACAATGGCTTAAGGATCTATTGTGCTCCATATTGTTATACAGTTTTGTTATTGGAGCCATGAACCTAAAGGAAGCTTTTAATGTAGAAATAAAGAAATGGGTCTGTGCGATAGACTTTTTAAAAAGTTCACTAAAAGCTGACAAAAGTTTTACTATTTTCCAATATGTTGTTTTGAAACTCCCTTAATAGTCATGCAATGCCACAAATGCACGTGCAGTTAAAAGAACTTCCGTACGTATATAATAGAAAACCTGTTAAAGTCAGGATATGTGAATCAGAAAATGTTGAAGGGTTACTTCAAGATGTTTAATAACATTAGAAAATGTGTTAAAGTGTTTTCGTGCCAAAAGGTGACTTATTAACTGCCTTTTTTATTGACTTGACGTTACTATAATGCTATTTTACACTCAACCAAGAACATTAATAACGGTCAGGATTGTAAAACAATAAGAAGAAAAATAAGGCCACCTTAATGATGTCCCATAGGACTCTCTTTTAAAATGAGTCTGAAGGTTTTCATGGTGAGATCATTCCTTTGAAACCATCATATGCCTGGATGTGATAAACCTGTCTTTTTATACATCATTTGGTGACAATTTACCCCAGTTTGTTTTAGTTCACTTAACTAACATCATTTCAACTAAGACAAGAGCCAGCCAGGATTTTCTCTCCTGAAAAAATGAAAATGCCAAGAATAGGCAACTGCAAGAATAAGTGTAAATTTAGATATATTTCCTGCATTTACAAAAGCGCACGACAAAGGATAATTTCATTAAAAAACAGGGCATCCGGTACTAACGTTGAAGTGAAACTCAAACTCATCGAAGACAAGAGCAGCTGCCGGTATCATTTCATGGACTGGAATTCCCTGGAGCGGCAGGCACTGGCGTTCAGACCAACCAGCGATGACGTCACGGGAGGAAATGGAACCTGGAGCCTCGGGCGCAGGGAACACACAACACTCCTCAATGGACTGAATACATTTGCGGATTTCTCGTATAACCGACTTCCAGGACCGCACTTTTTGCCTATGGATTACAATCTTTCAGCCTGTATTATTCGAATAGCGCGTTCACCGCCGCGAACCGTGGCTGCATTAAAGCGCATTAGGAGCAACCACAAGTTTTAACAGCAACTTTGCCTTCAGTTTCTCAAATCTGGCATGCAGATACATCATAACGATCTGTTTAGAGACTCGTTTTTATTAACAAACATATCGAAACCTTTGTGCTTTCCTCCGGAGCTCACTGTAGCAAGTCAAACGCGCGCTGAAAAGTTGTGTTGATAGGATTTCCAGGAGTTTGTGAGACTGTAACGTCGGGATGGCTGCAGCTGTCTCGAGTGGACAGGCGAGATCTACACGCCGACTGGTAACAAAGAAAATGTAACGAGTTTGTGCAACATTGTATCACTGGCGCCGATTCCCGCGAAACGCTTAAAAAACTTGCCGTGCGCTCGACGCATGTTGAAAAGCCGCGAAAGAAATGGAGCTCTTGGAAAACAAAGGAGCGTATTCGACCTCGTCTGTTTAATGTGGACGGCATACAGCCAGCCATGATAAACTGCAGCAGGACTCATTGTTAATGTTGGGTCGAGTCGGTATTGTGACCATGACTTAGAAGAAGAGTTGTGCCGTGTGACTTTCATGGCGAATTTTTGTCGCGAGGCCGTGTTTAGATAAAGACGACGACGTGAGGCGTTCAGGGCTATTTATATGCAAATCGGTTCCCGTCTTCTTGCGTGTGAATTTCAACCCAGAAAGGCGTGATGTCGGTGTGTGCCGCCTGCGTCCTTTTCTTGGCTTTCGTGCTGCTCGGAGGCGTGAACTCTTTGGGAGCATCTGAATGTAAATCGTACGACGAGCGCCCCAAAAACGCAGGCAAAAGCTCCGGCGCTACGCTGGACAGGAAGGTGGTCTGCAGTAACATGGAGCTCCATCAGGTGCCCTCTCCTGAATCATTTCCCAACAGGACAGTCTCTCTGTAAGTCAACACACAACTACTATGCACTGTCATTTACAATCTCTATAATGCCCTCATAAACAAATCTATCAGAACCTCTAATGCTTTTCTTTCTAAAATCCCTGCTAAAAAACGTCATAGCAAATGGTAATGGTTTCCATTACAAACACCATCATAAACCATCAGCTTTACCATTGAAACCGCTACAAACTTCCTGCGTGTAGTATTTGGGGCCTCATTCAGGTGTGTTCGGTGTTCTACTGGTACTTGTTCCCATCTGCCAAATACCACAAATACATTACCAGTAGAGACCCACAGAGACGCAAAGTTTCCATTTAAACCAGAACAATTCCCGTTATCGCCTAACCATTATACCCATTAGAAGTTCTGAGGTTGTTTCTTTCAGCAGGTATCGGTTTACGGCCTGTACTCATCTATTCATCTAATCTGGTATAAATTGTTGGTTGTTAAATGATGTTTATGAATGTATAGCTGAACTCTATCCAGGTATGTTTAATAGTGTCGCTTTGGTAGTGCACTGTAACTCTTGTTTCTTAATTCGGTTTACCTCGGATACATTTAGCCATCAACGCATTGTTATTAATATGTCCTACTCCTAGATCTAAGATGAATTTAAACCAGTCTAAAGTAGCGACAACAGTTCTGCATATCTCCTTTGGTCAGATATCTGACACATCTGTGCCTTAATATTTCTCGCATTAATAATGTTAAAGTATGAGTTGGTGTTTGGGCATAGCTCAACCTGACCTATATCAGAGCAATTAAAAAATGTCTCATTCAACTATCAAACAAGCTTCTTAAGATACGATTTGTCTTTTTTTTTCTTCCATATTGAATGTCAGGTAATCATTCAAGGTGTTTTTTTTTTGTTAAATACAAGATAATTTCTGGATGTATATAAATGTAATGGGACTTGCACATCTTTCCTTATACTGTATATGCACTTTGCAGTCTGTTGAGGTTTGTCATTTTTTTGTTTGGAGTGAGTTTGCTTCCCTTTGTACTTGATGTGTGGCTGTTGGTTGGCCTTGTTTGGTTCTAAATGAAAAGCAGGCCACGTGATGGTGTCTTTCAGAGATGGACCTCAGGCATATCCGAATGCCTGAATGCTACTTTGGTTTTTCTTCACGTGCATGTGCAGAGTGCAGAGAATGCACTGAAAGGGAGGAAAGGTTAAAAGCAAAGACTTTGACCCGTGGGGAAATAATCAAAGCAATAGTGTACAGTGCTGACAGATTTAGTGCAGTTGTTTTAAAACGCTTTATGATTTGCACACTATTAAACTTGAAATTTCTCAACATCATACTGCTGTGAAGCTTTGTTACCCTTGAGTCGGAAGTGTAATTAAAATTCAGCGGTGTCAAGTTATCCGACTCCGGAAGTCTTAACATTACAATACGCAGCTGAACATGTACGTGTCTCGGTTACACATGGATATTTAAAGATTTGCTTTGGTTGGAGTATTTATGGGCTTTGAATCTTTGTGTCGTTGCATGATTTTTTTCTAAGGAGGGCTTGACATATTGTGACTGAATGTGGCATTGCCAGGCTGTGCTTGTCCATGGCTGGAGACTTACTGCTTTTTGTGACCTTCTTTGACCTCCGAAAACCAATCACCTCCCGCAACCTGTTGCTGGAAACCCTTTACCACACGCATGTTGATTCTGGTTAATTTTACCAGTGTTTAAATTTGAGTCCCCCATTAAACGCCTTGTTAAATGACTGGTAATGAAACGGTTTCTTTTGAAAATAATAGATTAAATTGTATCCCATCTCTTACGCTCAACACATCACATATAAGAGATCTCCTCAAATTACAACCTATCAGACCCCCATTGTGAGTAAATAAACATTTCCTGCGGGGGTAGAAATGTAAACTGATCTTGGTGCTACTCCTGCAGTGCATATTAGTTTCTTTTTTAATAATTTAGCTTTTTGTTAAAACATTCAAATTGCCGTTATGCCTGAAATGGGATTTATTTCCGTCAATACGTCTGTATCCTCTAAATGTCTTAAGTAAGCTAGGCATTGTTTCTTAGTACATGAGATCTTGTTTATCTCTCTATCTATTGTATTAGGAAAGTGTGTTTGTGTATAATGTGCAGCTGTCTTTTCATGTGAGCCCCGTTACAGAGCTTATGATTCTTAGGGAACTGTTGAAAGCTACACCTGGATAAAGCCGAAGCAGTTCTTACCAAAGCACACCTGGTAACTTTAGTGATTTAGCACAGGATTGCTGCTAAATATTCCTAAATAGCTTCTTGATAACATTTACCTTTCATAGCGGACATAATGAAAGGCTGAAATGAAGGTAACATTGGGGAATTCATTTATACATTTTCATTTGCAAGGTTTTTTATTAGTTTTCTTTATGAATGCATATGTTGCGATTAGAGATTATATTTTGAGTGACTGTACATTTATGTACATTTTTTATATTTTATGAATTAATACAAGACTTTTAACATTAGATATCATACACTTGCAGACTAACTCGAAAGTTTCAAATAGAAACACACTAACTTATCAAATTTGCAGGCTAGAATCGGTACATTTATCCATGCGTTTCAAAAACATTTAAAATGATAACTCATACCTCTTATAGTAATTAAATAATTTAAGCTTTATTATAAATGATGACGCTTACCATTGCGAATTGTGGTAAGGTATGATTCAGTTTTACCAATGGTTCATGTACTTACTCCAATAATGATTTTTGTTCATTTATAACCAAAAAAGTTACTGATAACTTTAAAACAGTACATTTGTTTATTAATACTATAAAAATCAAATCAAATCTGGTATACCCACAACTTCACTTCATTTTGGGTATTGGGTTCTAGAAGAATTTAAGATAAGATTGTATCTTGCATCCGTCTCCAGCAGTGGAGACCTAAGGGTGCCAGACACTCATTTGAATGTTTACTGTCAGACTAACGTCCTTTGCACTAATATACGATTCAAAGTTGTTTATCACAGGTCTGAGATCAGTTAATGGCCAATCATTTGGTGTGACACTGTATACATGTCCTGCCCAAGAAGCGCCTACTTCCTTTTACAGAAAAACAATTAATGTAAGTTCAGAAGAAAACCTTTAAGAAGTTGTTAAACTTACATTTGTAGAAGATGTGTGTCAGTTATTATAATGGGAAATAGACATTCCAGTCACTAGAGAGAGGAAAGAGAGATCGCTGTGCTCATGAATGTCATTCTTAACTTTATCTTGCACTGTTCAGAGTCACGAGGCAGTGTGTGAATGTTTTGCCTATAAACAGAATATTTGTTCTCAGCCATTTTTTTCTAGAACATCGTCATTAAAGTCGCCCAGAAGGAAAATGTAAACAAGCACCGTAATGCAAATGGATTAATGTGATCTGAGAGAACCGTGAGAGACAATGCGATATTATTTATTTCCCAGTTCAAATAAAAGCCTTGTTTAAGTCACTGCATAGTATTGCACATATTTTATAAGTCGAACTTTAGCGGATTCATTTATTTAAATTTAAAGGTGTGTATTGTAATCTGGAAGTGTAAATACATTTTGTTGCCTTAAGATTCATCAACGTAATGTTTATTTCTTTGTTACAATTTCACTTATCACGTCATGTGTACTTAGTGAGGTTTAACCCTGTGATAACAGTGACCGATTTCTATAAGCTGTATTGGTCCCTACTAAAGTCTTGCTAATATTTACCAGGGTTTTATTGTAGTAAAAGCGTACTAACCAGGTTTTTTGGCCGATTGATGACCAACTGTTACTGCAGTTTTATTACAAATTCTGTGGTTAAAGTATGGGTATTGTGGTGAGACCTTAAGAAATTTGTGATTACTATGGTACTTTACTTCCAGTAAAAAAGCTATGGTTGCTATATTTAAAGCGTGGTTAATTTTAGTTTTTTTCCTGTTTGGTAAAATGATCCTGAATTTTACTTCCGATATCTTTACGAGATAAACAGGATGCTTGTGGAGACCAAATGTACAGCAGGACTTGATTTTATCCATCGGTCACTCATTGTGAACAGTGGCTTTTCCTTACTGGAGGTTTCCTTCAATTGTGAAGGTCCGCAGTCTGCACCTATTCAAAACGAAATTTCGGCCACCTTTTGGATGAAATTACAATTGTTGACATCATCTGAACTAGAAAGCTGTTTCAGGGATCAAGTGACTTATTACATTTTGATGAAAAACTACAATGACTAGCATTTTGTTTTCTTTAGAGTAATTTAGAGACGAAAAATACCCAATAAGAGAGGAATGCGGTTTATGAGATGAAGAGGGTGAATTTGATTTGCCGTTGACTATAGAAGGCTCTGTAAACGTAAACGTCTCCTCAGTGCTGTGACAGATCTGATATACCTCTTCCTCGATGCTCGGACCATCTGGAGTTTGAAAATCTACAATCTGTTAAAGTGAGAAAGAAAGCTTAGGATATGTTTGTGTTCTCAAAGTCAGGAAAATATGGGGGCTGTCTCGGCAGGCCAAGCTTGTAATAAAATCACCCCTCAACAGCCAGTGATAACAACAATCTTCCAGAGAGCCAGCATCCGGTGAAACTGTCCACAAACAGTCGTGGTGTTTTGTCTGGAATGAACATGACTATTTACTTAGACAAAACCAAGGAGATGTGCGGATGTTTTGACCCTTATTTTTAGGCTGTAGAAAACAAAAACAAACCCTATTTGGCAGTGTGCTCCATGTCAAACGAAACATAAAACCTATTTTTTGGAGTTCTTGAAAAGATACAGCACATAGAGTTTGATTTTCGCAGTAAGCAGGCTCTGGAAAGGAGACATGTGTGAAAGCCAAGTTAAATAAATGCGATTCTTTATTGATTTGTTACAGCTGTTTGCTCTGTTTTATATCATCTGTAAGGTGGAAGAGGCTGTGTGTTATGCCACAACAGTTTATATCAACACAAATTATCTGGTATGTGCTCCAGCAGCCAGCAGGGTTCCGCTCCGTTGATAATCATCTCAGCCAATCGGGACTGAGCTTTGCTGCTTGCACACAATCCTGACCTTATTTTGTAAAATCGAATCCTCAAATCTCATTGGTTCTTGAATGTCTCGTGACAAAATATCATATCTGAGGTAAAAGTGAAGTAAGTTTTTTGGTGCATGGATTTCCATAAGCAAAACCCTAGTTTACTATAGCATCTATGGTGTTTAACCATGGTTTCTGTGTTTAAAATAGGTTTGCGATAACCATTTATTTTGGTTTCAAATGAATTATACATTTTGTATGGGAACATGTCAGGTGACATACCCGAACTAATGAGATAATGTGAGAAATGTAATTCATATAGGAACTGTTGTTGTAGCAGAGCAGGGATAGTCAACTGGCAGCCCAAATGCGACCCGCCAATTATCTTTCCCTCGACCGCCTTAACATTTCAAATAAGCGGAGAGACTTTAAGAATGGTGTGCTTAAAGAAACACACAGCTTTGAAAGTCAAAAATGGTGCTTCATTCAATACAAAAGTAATTACTGCGGCTCACAACGAAATACTGACGTCTTATAAAGTGATTGGATGGTTCTGTCCAAGGACTTGTGATAACTGACAATCCACAGACTCAGGCAATCGGTTTGAGTATGCGATAAGTCTGTGTGCCCTCGAAAGTAACCGCAGGAAGGGTACACCATGTGAACGGATGTCTCAGATAAGGGGCAAATGTGTTGTCGTTTTACCACTCCATTCAATATGAATGGAAAATGCCTATATTTACGAAAAACAGCTATTCGTCTCCCTCCAGAACTCGCACTACAAAGGATCTGAGCCCTTTTTAGTGCGTAGGAAGCATTAATGCGATTGGAATTCATCCGAAGATGCACAAATTTGCTTTTTATAAACGCTTATTTAACATCACTGGCAGGGACTACTTTTGTGCTGAATGTTTTAGCCTTTATTAATCTGATTTTCATTAATTCAACCAAATATCTTCATATCTTCTCAGGGCTCTAGACTGCAACCAAAGTACCCACAAATGCTAGCAGTCTTTTTAATAACGTGTGAGATTTCACAGGGTGCGTAAACATTTTTCTTTGCCCCGCCACAGATTCATTTGAACATTTAATTTGATTTATGAGTAGTGAATGATGTGCAAGAAAATAGTGCAGGAATGAGAGCTCGTGCACTCCTGCTGTCTCCAAAGTGTGTGTTTGAATTCATTCGGTGTTGCGCGGACCGAACAGCATAAAAGCATCGCTGGACAGAGTGCTCCATATGCTTTAAAACGCTCTCACACGTCAATGAAGCACGTCAATTTCTGAACTCTCTCCCTCACACTTTAATCAAAAGCAAGGTCGGAAGACATAATCCATGTTTCACGTGGCGCATTCGGATAATATTTTTACCTGAATTTCAGCTGGGTGTGAATGTACTAAAAATAAAACATGTTGGCTTTTCTTCCCTGACAAGTGTTCTGCACATGCAGCTGACATACACTTGTTAACTTCTACCTTTTGCGATGTCCTAACAGCTGTGAAAAACAAACAGCGCGTCAAATGTCCGCTAATGTCCGATTTGCGACATATTGACTCATTTGAACCGATTAATTTTGTTGAAACATCTCTTTCTTCAAACACTGAACTCACGAGACTCACTGACTGAACTCATCATATCAGTCACTCAAAACACCTCAGAACACAAGCGTCCTTAGACCATTTAACTGTAGTGTGGTTAGTAGATGAACCATTTAAAATTTATTTAGGACAATGCGTAGTAAAGTACATATATAATCATTTAATTCCTAGTTACTTTTGAGTTTTGAGCTAGCTAATTTGATTTCATTTTATGTGGCAAAAAAAAGAAGACCAGTCGTAAAATTACATCTTTTTGCAAAGAGGGCAATAAAGGAGGATTGTGAAGAGTGACAAGTTATATTAGTCAGATCAATTCATAGCCAATATATAACTTGAATATAAAACAAAATAAGTACAACTATATAAAATAAAAAGTACAAAGTTTCTTTGCATTTATTTTGGATTAATTGGATACGCAAGTGTTATAGCGTAAATATGAAGAGGTCTTTAGCAGAGTCTAAGACGAATGTTTTAAAAGACAGAGTGACAAATAACAGAACGATTCATCAACTGAGGTCATTATGCAAGGTCTTTATGATTACTGAAAAAGGGTGCGACCAAATTGTAAGTTGGTACATCCAACTGAGAAAGTGGGTTGCACCAGTGCGACCAGTGGGAAAATTGAGTAGAGCCCTACTTCTTGACAAAACAATGCCACCCACATTTTGGATGTACTGGGGGTGAGTAACAGCCATTTCATTTAGGGTAAACTAACACATTAAGGAATATCAAATACAACTAAAAAGATAATATCCCTTTAATTAAATATCACGAAAAGGCAAAAATACTGGATGCAATAGTTGTGTGCTTGTTTTAAAATATGACCTATAAGTAACATCAACAAAAAAAAGTTGCATAAAAGTAACAAAATGCGTAACCGAAACACAAAATAATAGAAGTAATAAGTATGGTAAAAAAACTGGCCCGCATCCTATTTATACTTTTGGAATCTGGCCCTCGAAGAAAAGTAGTTGAAGACGCCTGTAGTAGAGGATGATCTGTCCCACAGCGCGCTGTATGTTTCATGAGGTCTCAGCTGTCTGCCCTGCTATTTGTAATACCACCGACAGTGATATACTTTGTGCAATGTATTTTAAGTCATCTGGTATGAACGTGCTTAATAAAAACAAGCCCAGGGATATGAGAATGACACTGATGAGAAACCTGATTTGAGCATGTTTGCTTTCGCACCATATGAATGTAGTGACACACAAATGCGTAATGGAATTGCACGGTGTTGTGTATGTGTAACCACCTCGTTTTTAATATAAGCTTCTTTTTGCTTCACAGGATTTTAAGCAACAATAAAATCCAGGAACTTCTCAATGGCTCTTTCATCGGTTTGACAACACTGGAAAGACTGTAAGTTCACATTGTACCTTTATTCCTTTCTTAATGACTAACACTTTTGTTAACTTTGAAAACATAGTGTTGCCAAGTTGTAAGGAAACGTTGATGTAATGTCAGTTGTGGCACCAGTGAAGGACCATCGGCTGTCAGAAGGAGGTCATAGTGAGGGGCCGCTTAAGTGAAAGTTAATTATAGCCTTCAGCCAGCACAATTGGCTGATCTTGGCATCAGTTTACTGCTTCCGTTGGGAATACAGTGTCACTCGGTGTGAACGTGCCGGTCAGATTTTTTAAGAGTGCCCACCAGCCGTGCCCAATTTAGACACTGTATGTTGAAATGCTGTATTTGGCGTTTCTCTTTATGTATGCGCTTTCTTTTTTATAAAAAGCAAGCTTTCATAGCATCCGGTAGACCTCCTCAAAGAATCAATCTTAATTTAATTTACTTCAATTAATATACAATAAAGCAAAGTAAAGCAACGTAGAACAATTCCACCTAAAAACCCAAAACTTTAACAGAATTCTTGGTTACGAAGGACAATGAAAGCGAATGGTGGTTTGAACAAATAAAGACGAAATCTTCATTTTGTTCGCATGAACCGTTTACGCTTGTCCTAGAAGGATTTTCTGTAAGAATTTAGTCCCATGCGTATTGTCGTGCTTGGCAATAGTTTCATATTTGGAAGTAGTTCATGTACAGTTTTCTGTTTCCCCAGAGCTGGAATAACACATAATGTTCCAGTGTTTCCAATGGTGTATTTTCCATGATCACATCATATCAGGTCTCATTAAAAACATTCCATTTGATCAATATAAAAAGTTATAGTATTTTATGCCATGCTAAACAGTCAACGGCCAGTTAATAAATTGAGTATTTTGCATTTCTAAGTATATGAGGTAATGATCTAAATTGTGCTTGGTCCTCACAGTAAGAGACTGGACATTCGGACAATTTTATACCTTACTTATAAATGCATATATTCTTACCTTTACGTCACTTTCACAAACCCCATGGACCCTCATTTTAATGTCCCAGTCACCTCTCAGTAAAATCTAGAAATCACATATGGCTCACAAAGGAACAGATGGCCAGTTTTGATTGTGGTGAAACCTTAAATTCATTTCTACCAGGTGCAAAGCTTCACCTTGGTTCACTGTGATGTAGATGGATTTGTTCAGTTTACAATATGTATGAATGGTCTGCTCTTTTAAAGTTGAGAAAATTATTTAGTTCAAGGGATGAAAAGCTAAGACTGTTTCTTCACAACGTGTACAAGTATAAACATCTTTGATCTTCTCATGCTTTGGAAGTCTAAAGAATTCATCTTTGACTTTGGCAGGATGGCGGTGCGATCGGGGTCTTCGGCTGAAGCCGATGGAGCTCCCCGTGTGCCTTTCTCTTCCGTTTCTCAGAGCTATTGTCATTGTAATGATCGAGCTGAAGCCAAGCGTGTCAGCAGTCTGATTCACACATTATACTGCGCATTGTGACGCTTTGTCACTGTGTCCGTGCGTATGAATGGCCGTGGAAACGCTCTTGATGATGGGAGAGAAGCTAAAAGCTTTGCTTCGCCGTATGAAGGGTTTCTTTATTGTTGCAGTTAATACAGAAATATTGTTTAAGGTGATGATATTCAGGTTGAAATGTGTCTTCACGAACGTTTTCAGAATGTCAAGGTCTGTCTTGATGGATTCTGAGAAGGTGTGGACAAGAGTTTAAATTAACGTTCTTTTGCACGCTCTCCCCCCCGCCCTTGTGTAAAGAGGGTTGTGAGCGGAGCTCCTGGGACTTGTGTTTGCCTTTCCACTTCAGAGAACTGCTCATTGTGTGCTAAAGAAATTCAACGCTGCCACTATTTTTGAAAAGAATATTTTCTCACAGTATGGAGAACCTTTACAATCTGCTAGTCAAAGCAAATTAATAACATTTACATTTATGCATTTGGCAGGCGTTTATCCGATGTGATTTACAGTGCATTCATGATGTAGTTTTATGTCAGTGGGTTACCTGGGATTTGAACCCACAACCTTTGTGCCAATGCAATGCTCTAATGGAATATTTCTTGAATAGTCATTTCTTTGCATGACAAAAATCATGTCAGTGTTCATTTAAGAATATTTTCTAATGAAGACTTGTATACACGGTTTCAGTGGCAACGGCATAAAAAACCCAAACTTGAAAATTCTGTCATCATTAATCTGTACTAATTTCTGTGTTCTGCGGAACACAAAGGAAGATATTTGAAAGAATGTCAGTAACCAAACAGATTTCATCGCCATTTACTGCCATAGTTTGTCAAATCAATACTATGGTCAATGGGGGATAAGATTTGTTTGGTAACTGACATTTTTCCAATATCCTCCTTGTATTTAGCAGTACAAAGAAATGTATACAGCTTGGAACAATCTGAGGGTGAGTAAGTGATGACAGAAATTTCAATTTTGGTCGAACTATCCCTTTAACTTCCATTAGACATCCGCAAAGAATCAATAAGTGGTTTCAGTGTAATTTAATACAAATAATATACAAGAAAATACTAACATAAATTAATATGTAAATGTTATCAGCGCCAATAGCCATGTGGTTAGTGCGCCGACATATAGTGCAATGCATTTGCGGCCCGATTTCGATTCCCGTCTCGAGCGTCTTTTTCTGGTCCCACTCCACTGTCTCCATCTGATGCTTACCTGTCTGTTCTCCACTGTGCTTTCAAATTAAAGGCAAAAAGTTGTAATATATTATTATAAAACATAGACTGAAGTTAACTTCGGGTGAGTTGCGTGCATTCTGTGAAATCGTCTAAATGCAAAAAAGTCTAATACCATTTCATTAAACCTTTTATATCCTTTGATGTCTAGTTGCTATTAACTCTTTCACCGCCGTTGAAAAGTTATCTCGTCATTTAAAAAAAGTGGTTCCCCGCCAAAGACGAGTTATTACGGCAATCAGTGTTTGTACTGTTTTACAGCAGGTGGCGCTATTACACACCACTGGGAAAAAGTACAGAATCCCAGAACCTAGAACATATGTTTTAGCGGTTTTTAATGATTGTTCTGAGTGTAATCTGGGCGGAATCTGTGACAAAAAAACGTTAATTATCTCAGCTGTTTAATCAAAGTGATGCATTTTTGAAGAAACCTACCCACATCTACGGAGTGATAAAAAAACGAACAAATGAAGGATATGGTTTCTTTTGTTTAAAAGCTGAGACTATGTTCTTTCATTTGACATATTGTTTTTCCATATATTCTTTACAGAAAATTTACTGTGAGCCATTAAAGTTGGGTGAAAATGTTAAAAAACACTGGCGTAGGTTGGGAACTTTTTTTTAAAAGGCTGGCGGCGAATGAGTTAAGAAAAAAACATTGAGGTGATTAAAGTTTTATGATTTTGAAATGTTTTTATCTTTCTATGCATTTTAAAAAAGGTGGTAACATTTATCATTCTTAAAAATTCTTTATTTTTCAGAATATTAAAATGTTTAATTTCCCCACATCTGAGGCTTAGTTTGAGCAAGTACTGTGCCTTTGCTCAATTATGTATTTTAGGTCATTTTTATAAAAAATAAACATTGGTTGTTCGACAGAAGAAAAAGTTACAGAATTATTATTAATGTAGTCAATGGTGCCCCAGGACCAAAATATTGATAACATTCTTCAAAATATCGTTCTTTGTGTTCAACTGAACATACACATTTATACAGGTTTGGAACTTATTGAGTGTGAGCTTTCATTTTTGGTTGAACTGTTCCTTTGAGCCTTGTCTGTGAAACTGTGCATACGTGTCAAATGTTGTGCAGGTGAACTAGAAATACAAACATTTTAACAAATATTCTATTTTTTTTTTATTTGTAACATTTTATCAATATATATTTAAGTTGTGTTTCCAAACAATCTTATAATAAATCCTGTCAATAGTCTACTTTTTCCAGTCCCCATATTGTGTATTCTGTGCTACACTATTCCACCCTCAAACCGCAAATGGCACGACATCAAAGAAGCTTTCAGGGTTCACAAGCCTTTGACACTGGAACTCTCTGATGAGTGTTTTGAACAGGGCCGGTCGACCGGCGCAGGTGTGGGCCCCGGGTATCACTGACAATTCTCTTTTAACTCGCCAGGCGCTGGAGTCCAGCTTTTGTGTTGCATTCTGGGGGTGTTTCAGTGTTTTTTTACATTAAGGGCATTACCTTAATTGAATCGTTTAAATCAATGAAAGTGTTTGATGTTGAATGTTACGTTACACTGCTAAACAAACGATTTATTAAGCAGTCTGTGCTTGCACGGCGGTTAGCTACAGCTCGTCGAAGCATCAAAAGGTTTTCGTGTTGTACCCACTGGCATGTTTTCTGAGTTTTGAATAACCTGTTATTATAGGGTTGGGACGACTGTTTAGTTCATGTCCGAATTGTGCCTTTGAAATGAACTAAAATTTTCATGTGCTTTTTTATGTTCGCTGTCTAAAACTGTTTCTCTTTACAGGGACATAAAGAACAACATAATCACACATATTGCACCAGGAGCGTTTTATGGACTGTTTGCCCTCAAAAGATTGTAAGTATCATTCAGATTCATGTTGTGTTCAGTTCATCGTTCGGCAAACGTCATTGCCTCTGGGATGTTGTCTGATGTAGGGAAGAAAAACCTCAACCGTTTTACCTCAACCGCACAAATAAGACTCCATCTTTCTGCGGTCTCTCACTCCAAATGGACGATTTCCAGACAGTACTCCAAACAGCATGCCTGATGCTATCTACTGTAACACATGTCAGTGGTTTTGTGTGTGCATGCTGGTGTGCGCAAACTGTTGAAAGCGAGAGACTTTGGGAGAAGAAATAAGGGTGTAGAGTTTGTTCAGTATTTTATGTAGTGTGAAGTATGTTGAGTATGTATGTGGTGAGTTTTTGGTTGTATATATTCTCTATTCACATTCTGGCACAGTTGTTTATTTTGACTCGCTGCATGCCAATATAAACTGTGTTTGGGCCAAAAAGATAGAAAAGTATGCAGCTTTCTTGGAAAAGGATTTGCTGTCATGCCACCTTTACAGACTGTGCACATGATAAATATTTCCTTTTTATTACCAAGGTTACTTTTTTCCAATCATTTTGATGTGGAAGAGAAAGTGTCAGATTGTCCTGAACCTTTAGAGAATGTTATCTGCAAATGCATTCCTTGAACATTATCTAGAGAAGGTGTTTTCAAACTCGAGGGGCCTCCAGAAGATTCAAGGGGGTCCCCAGGAAAATCTCAGAGAAACAAAAAGACAAAGCAAAAACTTAAAAGTCTACTGAACAGTTATTGCGTTTTCATTTAGAAGTGTTAATATTTATTTCTAAGTGTTTTATTCTTTCTTGCTATGAACATACTTTCCATCTTTATAGTGAGTTTATCTTACTACAGTTCCTGTTATTTCACTCTGTGCTTCGTAAAGTAGTTTTTGCAAAGATGAAAAGTACGGTTGAAATACTTTTGTATTGAAAAGGTTTCTGTTCAGATATATATATCAAACATTATTCTGATTTTAGCCAATTATTAAACATCTGGTCTTTAAATAAAAAAAAATATATTTTTTGTCAGTACATTTCCTGGGAATCGAACCCACCACCTAAAATCGGTAACTGTTAAACAGTGTTAATTTCATTTAGTACAGTTAATATAAAATATTAAAATACAGACCATAATTTAAGTTTATTTGAAGAAACACATCTACCACTATCTTTTAAATGGGTTAACAGATTCATTTATATTTTTCTAGTTAATTAAAAGTTGAATATTTTTCTTGACCTTTTCATTCGTATTAGCAATGCAGATAGATTTCTGCATTAAAAAAAGTTACATGAAAACTTTACTTTTAAAATATAATTCATTAATGTTTTCTTATGTATGATTGATTAAAAACCATGTTGTTTAGCAAAACATGCTATGGGATTAATCATTTTAAATGGTTATGGTAACGATTTATTAGGTCTTTTTTGTAAAAAAAAAAGTTTTTAAAATTGAGTTAAACTATCAGTAATATTTTGGAAATGAATGCTTTTAAACATGTCATGTGTTTTTAATGAATAAAAAATGAACGTCTGTTTGAGTGTTTTTAAGTTAATCATGTTTGACATCTTGAAACCAAGATTTTGTCAGAATCACCCATTTAAGAATAACAAACCAAGGCAACTGACTTGTATGATACCTGTATGTGAACCAGTTTAAACATGACATGTTCCCTTATCCTTCATACTTCACAGAGACCTGTCGAAAAACCTGATTGGCTGCCTGCATGTGGACGTTTTTAAAGGTCTCTCCAACCTCATTAAACTGTAAGTCTTGTTTTAATTTCTTCTATAAATTGATGGCTTCATTATGGTTCAACGTAGTTAAAATTAAGTATTTCCAGGGTCCAAAATGAACACTCGCCAAGCATAGAATGTGAGTAAAGACTGGCCTTGGTGAATAATGCCAGTTGGCTGTTAATTTTTGTAATATATGATGGTTTATAAACTATAATTCAAACTTTGATCCAAGAAGTACAAACGGATTCGGGTAAAGAAAACATCTAGAATTGCTTGTGTGTCTTTAACAGCGGAAACTTTTACAGGACTTTAATAACACATGTTGAATCAATTTTGTATTAAGCCACAAACATAATTTGTGAATCACAATATCGGTCTTTGTATTTTTGTGACAGGTACAATTTAACAGGGAAAGAGATTGAGTCTTAAAGCTTGTACACAACGGGACCAAAATCGCACATGCTTATCACCAGTTGTTTTCGTGACGTTTTTCGGCATTCTAACCCAAGCGATTTTCACTGGCGATATGCAGAGTGAACGTGTAAATTCGCTTCCTGACATAGATGGCGCGTAATGAAAAAACACAAGGTGGCGCAACTTTATGCTTCTGACATTTGCTTGTCAAGCAGAAGAAGTATTTAACTTCGTTAATGTTTGCTCGGTAAGACCGATTGGTGCTTGAGTGCCACCAAGTTGTGTTTTACTGAAACTTCAGCAGCTCCAAGTACGTGAACAAAATCACCAATCTCATTGCCCAGTCATTTTATAGCACGGCGCGTAAAAAAGACGAGCCTGAGGCGTTATTTTTAAATGATGCTTTTACACCTGCAGGTTTGCACGTCAGTCACGAGGCATTAAACACCGACGATAAACGCGTCTCGTCCCGGTGTGGACAAGCCCCTGTGTAGAGAGAGAGATTGTTCTCCACAGCAGGGCAGTGTTGGCTTGCTCTCCGGCAAACTGCATTTATTTATTTATTAATTCGATATTATTCATTAGAATGATCTTGCTTGTTCTATAAACACCATGCACTGTGCTGTGTTTTACCTTTTCTGTTTTTCCCGTTTGCCTCTGTAAAGCTGCTTTGGAACAATGCACATTGTGAAAAGCACTATATAAATAAACTTGAATTGAATAAAAACATTTTGTAAACAAAATATTTAGCCAAATAGAGTTTACGGAACTGGCAAGAAATGTTTCTCTGGCACGAGATATTTCTCTGTTTGCTATTGGCAGTTGCAGCAGAAGTTGATGTATTGGGGTCGAATTGTGATTTTTGATGTTTTTACTCGTTGTAAATAAAGAAATCATATTTACTCCCATTATTTTCATTAGATTCTTGTTTAAAGGACAGAAAGTTAATTGGCGCGCATTCATTAGCCCTAAAACCCTTCACAGAATGCTAAAACTCATAACAGGTGTTGTTGGATGAGCATGTTATCGTTGACTTCCCATGGGTTCATGAACAGCTGCAGATTAGATTAATGAATGTCGTCTTCACCAGGTAAAGGTGGAGATTATACCTCATCCAGTCATTTCAATTATAACAACAATTAGGAGAGATTTCACCCCAAATAAAAGTGATGTCAAGGGTATAAAGGGAAAATTAAAAACACAAACTATTTCTCATGGGGATTTTAGTTGCATATGGTAATAGATTCTATTTGAATTAAAGCAATCATTCATGAAGTTTCACATCAGATATAACACATCAGTGAAGATATTTATGCTGCAGAATATTATAGAAATGTGTTTCTTCACTGTTAAAACAATTCTCAAACCAAACCACAATGTTCAGGACACGTCTTATACAATATCTTTATCACATGTATGTTAACCTCACTGTCTATGTGAAATCTTGTCTATGGTTCATCCTGATGATTCATCCCTTTTGTTACAGAAATCTTTCAGAGAACAAGTTTTCGTCGCTCTCACAAGGGATCTTTGATAGCCTTGGCTCTCTGAAAATACTGTAAGTGGTATTGCAATCAAAACTTCAATGTCCCGATGAAACGTATAGCATTCTAAGATCTAAGATTCTAAGATAGGTGAGACTGGGGCTAGTTGTCACATATCTTAAGAACTATTCTTAACTATATATAATTGCACAGTTTCATATTTTTTGTCCATAACAGTGGTTTGATTTTGTAGTATTTTACATGTTTGAGTTTCATTATTGTTTTAACAAAAATACACTTTGGTGGTTGAAACATTTTTTAATAAACAATATTGAGAGAAGCAGTGGCAGTGTGCCGATTTTTTTCTTATTAGTGAAGTATTTTGGCTGATCGTGCATGAAGCTTTTTTAAATAACATAATTGTATTGCCATATATATATTTTTGCTGAAACGCCTGTAATATTCTATTCAATGACAGGGTCCCCATTTAACTGTTTTGTCGTCAATATTTTAAGATAAATGTTTGCACATGAAATGACGTGGATTCAATATATTCAAAATATTCACAGCAGTAAAAAGCGTGATAGCTAGCCCTGGTCTCTCAATTTAGTAACTGAAACATATGACATCATAACATTGTCTTCAAACACGACAGATGTAAGAGAAGGTCTAGAGTTTACCCCCTCTCTAATGTATTACATCCCCTGACCTCGCATCTCTTTACAGAAAGGAATGTTCTCCTGATCTTATCAATAAAGAAGCTTTGATGTGGTTGCTGTTTTTCATTTATTCTGTAACGTACTGTATATGTTTTAGGGAGTTTGATAGCCCTTATCTCCTGTGTGACTGTAACCTGCAATGGCTGGTGGTCTGGATCAAAGAGAAAGGGGTGGGGGTGAAGGAAACCCGCTGCTCGTTCCCTCGTTCTCTACAGGGTCAACTTATACCCAACCTCAGACCTGAAACACTCAACTGTGGTAAGAAAACACACACGTGGCCTCCTAGCTCTCTCCTAGCTCCATTATGCCAACAAAGTGCTTAAGTACGTTAGTTTTTCATATTTGTTTATTTATTTTTTATATCACTGATATTTATATGAAAGGAATAGTTCAAAAATCGAATTAAAGATATTTTAAATGACCTCCATGAGCTTTCTAGGCCTCCTCATAGACATCATCTCACTGTCAAGCTCCAGAAAAGTACTAAAGACATTGTTGATTTTAATGAAGTGACGAGAGTACTTTTAAATGCGCGAAAAGAAAACAAAATAACAACTTTAATCAATATATTCTTCTCTTCCCTGTCAGTCTACGACGGCGTTGATCAGAGCAACATTACGCTTGCGCATCCGGGTTGTGCGCTGAACGCTGCATGGCGCATGTGTCTACCCTCATGCATGCACCACGAGGTCACCATGCCGCATGCACATCTGGGTTAAAGACTAGAACGCTGCATGCGCATATGTTGGGGCAAAGCCTGGATGCACATGGCTCGTGGTGGTCATGTGAACACGTGTCAGAGACTGACAGGGGAGAGATGAATATGTTTTTCTTTTGCGCACATACAGTATTCTCGTCGCTTTATAAAAATTCAGTTGAACCACCATGATCAGATGCTCTATTTGAATTCAGTACTTTTCTGGATCTTGACAGTGAGAATTACCATGACGTGTACGAGGCCCGGAAAGCTCCTGTATGGCATCGAACATTTTGGGGTGCACTATCCCTTTTTTTTAGTAAATTATTGGCAAGGTCAAGATGACTCAATGTCCCTGTTATTGGTTTTAGTAAGTTTTTTCTTTCTTTTTTGGAATAAACAAAAACACACCCAGCAATATTAAGACAGAACCATAAAAAAGTAAACAATATATAAATGGATAGCAGTTAACAATAAGAAACATACAAAAACAAAATAAACAGTTTTTGGTGACACTTTCATCAAGTACTATTCTACACATCGATTAATCATTTTAAAAATATTTATTGATGTTGTGTAATATGAAGTCTAAAGTGTCGCTACGTCTTAGCAGTCAGTCCGTGATATAAAACATGTTGCACAGCTATATATCTGTTTTGTGAGGTCAAACAGATCTTTTATCACACAATAATAACTCATTTTGCTTCTAACAAGACATCAGTGATTTTTGAGAGACCGTTGCTCTTACATAGACTGAAAGCGATCCAAGCAACAAAAGCTCCGCAGCATCACATTGTTAATATTGGACCTGACTTTCTTACCAGAGAAAGTGTTCTCAGATCCCTTGTGAATATCTTCTGCGCATAGCAGTCATCCGTGGCTCACCGCAGTCTTTTTCCATGAACTTGATGCGATGTTCTTGTAACTTTCGTGTTTCTTTCTCTCGTCTCACGGTTCTGTTGTCTCAAACTCCTGTTCAGACACGCCCCTCGAGCTCCCCTCGTTCCAGATGACGCCGTCCCAACACCAGATCGTCTTTCAGGGGGACAGCCTGCCGTTTCATTGCACGGCCTCTTTCGTGGACGAGGACATGCAGGTTTTGTGGTATCAGGATGGGAAGATGGTGGAACCTGATGCCACGCAGGGCATCTACATAGAGAAAAGCATGGTGCAGAACTGCTCGCTGATAGCCAGGTAATGGAAACCGGGGATTAAACCCAATACTGCACACTAGAAATACATCAGTCACTTACCTTGAACGATGTTTGCCTTGGAGCGTGAGGTTGTGTATGCCAGAAATATGGATGAATGATTTACAACATTGTGTGGGAAACTCCCGGATTTTAATGAGGATATGTGGGAGACGAAATGACAGCAACTAAAAATCAAGGTTTTCAAAACGCTAGTGTGCTAATGCTACTTGTATTGTTTTATCGCTTCTCTGTGTATTCATCTCATTTGTCGCTGTCTATAAACATCTTCGCTCATTGAATAAATGCACATGTCAGAGTGAATAATAAATTGTATTTGTCTTGGCACAGCGCTCTGACCATCTCCAACATCCAGCCGGGATTCACTGGGAACTGGGAGTGTCGAGTGCGCACCAGTCGAGGAAACAACACTAGGACGGTCCACATTGTAGTTTTGGAGAGTTCTGCTAAGTACTGCCTGCCGGACCGGGTGTCAAACAACAAGGGCGATTACAGGTGATTCTAGGGAACACAAAATCAGATTTATACACTCTCAGCATTTATTTGTTTCAAGTTTGGTGCAGTTCGCTCAAAAATGACAATTTTGTCATTTATTCACACTCATGTCATTCAAAACCTGTAGATGACTCTTTCTTTTGTGGAGCTGAAAGGAAGATGTTTTGAAGAATGTCTCGATGGTTTTGTGTCTGTACAATTGAGTCAATAAGATCCGGTATTGTTTGGTTACCAGCGTTTTTTTATATCTTCATCTGTGTTATGCAGAAGAAAGAATGTCATACAGGTTTGGGAATGACATGAGGATGTGCAAGCGATGAGAGGATATTGTTTTTGGGTGAACTATCGCTTTAAGACTAAGATCATTTTTGAACTATTATTGGTTTTAGATTGTTTTCCTATTTGGCATATGATATGATATTGTCTGATTGTATATCAACTCGCATTATATTTATTTATATAATATAATACATATATTGTTATATCAACTGTATATTGATCTTATAATATATAAATGAATGTGAACAGCATACGCCTGTGAATTATGTATTAGAGAGAATATAAATTCATGCAGTCAATATCAAAATAAATATTTGCTTTGTTATTTTAGCTCTTCACCGCACTCTAGTGGTGAAAGATCAGGTGATGGAGATAATTCGTAGGGCATCATGTCTAGCTGGCTTATTTTGTACAATTGTAGACATTTTTTGAATATATAAAAAAACTCAACTCAATAACTATTTTATTTTACGTTTCACGAAGAGTCATCCTTTGTTGGGTATTATTGCTTTTGGTTTGTGTATTTCAATGCATTTAATTTAGTCTCATTCATGTAAGTGTACAGTTCTCTCATCTTAAATAATAAAAAAATGAATATGCTGATATTTTTCTAATGTATATTAGATAATGTATGGCTCAATATATTGAGAGATTACTTTCCATGTTTTGACTGCAAATGTCACATCCATAATGCTGGAATTGCCCTAACGTTTTTTTGTTTGTCAGGTGGCCTCGTACACTGGCCGGCATCACTGCGTACCTTCCCTGTAAACGTCAGGTGACCGGTACGGGCATCTATTCAGGCAGCTCGGCGGAGGAGCGGCGGGCGTGGAGGCGTTGTGACCGGGGCGGGCAGTGGGCGGAGGAGGACTATTCACGCTGTGAATATACCAAAGATGTCACACGTGTGCTTTACATCATCAACCAGGTAGCGGGTCGCTTGTTTAGTTTACTGTCGCTACTTTGCAATTTGTTAACCCATTTGTCATTTTTCAACCAGGTTAATAAAGTAATGTATTCAGGTTTCTGTTGGTTTATAATGAGACATGTTTGGGTTTTCTCTGCGTACAGATGCCTTTGAATCTGACCAATGCGGTTCAGATTGCACAGCAGCTGTTGGTTTACACCGCAGAGGCGCCTAACTTCTCAGACAAGATGGATGTGATCTTCGTAGCAGAAATGATCGAGAAGATCGGCAGGTTTGCAGAGAAATACAAAGAGGTAAATCAAATATGACATCATGTTGGGATTATATTGTTTTCATTTTAATAACAATGCATTAAATCAAGATGTGTGTATATATGACCCCTTTAAATCAAAAATAGATAGTGAAACTTAACCATCAGTTAAGATGCCCAGAAACAAATAAGAGATTTTTAAGACCACTTAGATATACCCAAAATTCTTATATTTAATATTTTGGCTTTCTTTATCACATAAGAATTTCTCTCTTTCGAATTAAGAATTGCACTAACAAACCGTTTTGATAGACCACCAGAAAAAAGAAACCGTTTTTATTAAAAGGACAAAAAAATCATTGAATACTTGTTCTTTGAATCAAAGGCTTTATCTCGGCTCTCAAAAGCGATTCTCTACCTGAAAGCTTTCCCACAAACAACAGTGACAATGTCAAATAAACATCTCACTAACACAGTCACAGTGCAAAAGAAATCACAAAATGTCTCCAATCAGAACTTCTAAACCGGCGTCTCTGTACCCCGCTCACTTTGTGTCTGTATGATGAACAAATTTACAGTCAAATCTGTTAGAAAATCAGGAAAGAAAGAGGAGAAGATAACATCAGAATGGAGGGATTTGGACACAGGGCCACAGAGGAACGTCACGTCTGTTTTTCAGAGTCAGGTTTCCTCGCTCATGGTGTTGAGGGGGAAGTGTTATCATGTAACACCTGCGCATCATTCAACATCTAGAATATTGCCGGAACGTTATTAAATTTCTGTGCTCAGGCTGCAAAATGAAAAAATGTTTGTACATTTTGAGGCCCAAGTGAGGTGATGCTCCACTTGCTGGACATCACAACTTTTTTATGGAAAATAAGCATAATTACACTAGTTTAACTGTGTTCAGAGAGATCGCAATCTGTTTGTTGAGATGTTTAAGATGTTGCCAGTTTTTTGGGTGTTAGTCTGCTGTTTTCATCCTGTTTTGGCTCCACCCAGATGGAAATTCACCTTACTAAAGTAAATACTTTAATTTACTTCAGTATTTACTCAGTATATCCATTTACCATAGTTATTACTGCAAAATACCATAGTATAATAAAGTATTCTGGGGTTTTAGTAATTATAGTATATTATGATTCACTATAGTTTACTATCGTGTACTACATTATTTACCACAGTTTATCCCTTTACTATGATTTTTGCTATGGAGTACTGTACAATATTGCAATATGCTATAGTTTACTGTTGCATACTACAGTATTTACTTCAGTTGATCAATTTACTATAGTTATTAATGCAGAATACTCTAGTATAATATAGTATTCTGTGGTTTTAGTACAATTTTAGTATATTATGATGCACTACAGTTTACTATCGTGTACTACACTATTTACCACATTTTAACCATTTACTATGTTTTCTACTAAAGAATACTATATGATGCTATGTTATAGTACAATATTATATTATATTACAATATACTACAGTATTTACTAGTTTAGCCATTTACTATGGTTTTTACTACAAAATACTGCAGCATACTATAGTTATTATAGTATGCTATGCTATAGTATAATTACTAGACTGTACACTAATGTATTATATTACAATTTACTACAGTTTACTATTGGATACCGTTATATTTAATTCAGGTAGTTTTTGTTTTTATTTGTAATAAAACTAAAGTAACCACACATTTACTATGGTTTCACCACAGAATCCAGTTTAACAGGAGTATTTGTATTTAAACTACAATAATCAGTAAAAAAAACATGTTTGCTACATTTCTACTATTAAAGACTGTTCCTTTTCTAAGGAATAGCCATGAGAAAAGTTGACCTAAAATGTTACTTTGACTTTACAGTGCATTGCAATGGTTATGTAGGAATTTTGTCGTGCTCGTTCATGGCAGAGGTAACAAAGAACTGCTGTTTAGTGTTCCAGAATCCTCACGGTTGTTTTTATTCCATGCACAGCATATGCACTGTGTTCTTCAAGTGTAGAAATGCAAAATCCTTTTTACTCAATGCCCTCTTAGTTCATTTTGAGATTAGGTCACAAGATTTCTTTCATTCGATATGACTGTTTACATTCTTGTGTGTCTGTGTGTGAAACCAAGTGAAAAGGTTTCCCGTCTGGGGTGGGAGTGTAACACAAATTTCTGTGTGTATGTGGTCTGATTGTGGATCTAATGTGCGCCCTGAGGATTGCCAATGTTCTTCGGGTGGGTGCGCATGCATTGTCTCTAACTGCATTTTCCTCCTTCAGCTGGGAGATGTGATGGTGGATATCTCCAGTAATTTGATGCTGGCTGATGAGCGGGTGTTATGGATGGCACAGAAGGAGGCCAGAGCTTGTTCTCGTATCGTCGAGTGTCTTCAGAGAATACCTGTTCTCAGGCTCAGTAACGGGGCTTTGGCTTATTCTACTGTGAGTACCAAAATCATATCTTCAGTCAAACATTATGATGGTTTGTAAGGATTCCCTAAAGGGGACATTGAGCGGCCCCGAAAAGTTTAAGAGCATATTCTGACACTTATCCAAGTGAAAAGGAATATCAAATGAGAATATGAGTGGGTGTGGCTTACGTTTTTCACTGCGTATTGATTGGATGTGAAAAAACAGCTGTTGCAGTGATCTTGAAGACTGACAATTGAAGGGGAGGAGTTAACGGATACTCCGCCCAAGCCGACTAATTTACATCATTTTAGATGGATAGTCATTTCAGGGCGAATGTGCATTTTCATATTTTAACTGCAGATTATGAGGGTAGATGAATTAAAAAAAGAAAATTACCCACATTGATTATTTATTAACTGTAAATGCTGCAATATTTCATGAAAAATAAGAATTGTCATTTTTGATTTCACTGGGACTTTAGGTGAAACTAAAACACGTTGAGGCTGTAATCCATTACTTTTTTTCTTAAAACTACGAAACACTTAAGCATGTACATAAAAAATTCATGCAGAATTTATTTTCTTTTAATTTGAAATGGTGAGCTTTTAATAATAATTTATTATAATTGTATAAAGTTGAGCTCTCCAGAACGATTCATGAAAAATGTTAGTTTGACCTCTTTTGACTTCGACCCTTGTGAGTTGTAAGGTAGCGATTGAAAGGCATCACTGAGAATTGCAGCTTTAATTATTATTATTACATTGTGTTTTTATATTTGCATTATAGAATAATGTTACATGTTTTTGGAAACCATTCTTCATGTATTTGTCTCCTTTCAACAGAACTCTCATAATATTGCATTGGAGGCTCATGCCATCAAAGCCAGCAGCTTCAACGGAATGACATGCACGCTGTTCCAGAAGGTCACGCTGGACCGTGCGGTCATGGCCCACTTCGCCCCCAGGGACCCCGACATCAACCCAGACCGTCAGCTCAGCTTCAAATGCAACGTCACCACCAACCTATCAGCGCTCGCTCTCAAAGTAAGTCATTAAACGTCAGGTGAACCCCCTGGGTACTTCCTGTGCGTCAACTTCTGGTGTGATTTTCAAGTGATGCTGTACCGCGCAGTTTTGCAGTTGATTTGTCACAGAACATGAGATGAGCGATTCCTCAAACGCAGAACTCCAATAATGCGGTAATCTTGTGAAGGAGAAAATATATCCATCATGTTATGACAGCGACGTTATTGCATATCTGCAGAACACCATCTTGGAGGCGTCGCTGCAGCTTCCTCCGTCTCTCTTCTCGTCGCTGGGACGCTCGGGTCAGGCAGAGGAGGCCGTTTATAAGCTCCACCTACTGGCCTTTCGCAATGGAAAACTGTTCCCGCCCATTGGAAACTCCACCCTCCTGATTGACGGCAGCAAGAGGAGAAGTGTCGTCACCCCCGTGATTCTCACGGAGATCGGTAAGATGACGCTTCTGGATTTTTTCTCAATTAGCATTGTAAATTAATTATAAAGTTTTAATAGTACTAATCGGACAAATGAATGTTCAAATAGAAGTCTGACAGAGACTACTAGTTGAAGGCCTACCTTATACATTTTTGCCTGCATGAATGAAAGTTACTCTCATAAACCAGCTGGGGGCAGTAGTCTGTATATGTTGTTCTTAAAGGGCCAGTGTGTAATTTTTTGGAGGATCTATTGACAGAAATGCAATATAATAAAAATAATATAAAATACATAACTATGTCTTCAGAGGTGTATAAAGACCTAACATAATGAAGCATAATGTTTTTATTACCTAAGAATGAGCTATTTCTATCTACACACCCTGCGGGTCCCCTTACATGCAATTCGCCATGTTGTTTCTACAGTAGCCCTAAACGGACAAACTGCTTTGTGTTTCCTAAAATCATTACCTCACTCAGCATCGTATTTCCTTCGACATGTTAGTTCTGTGTCATCCGCTGTAGTGCTTCGAAAGGGAGGGGGTGGAGGGAGCCCTTGGTTGCAATTCGAAACAAGACCACTAGATGCCGCTAAATTTCCATGGTTCTTTAAGCCGGTCTGGTCCTTTAACTTTATACAACACGAAATGGCAAACTCTTTTATTTCGTAAAAACTAAAGCGCCGTCATTTAAAAAGGAGTTAGTTGAGGGAGAAATCTTTCACATACAGTATTTGGTTATGTTGTGTTTGTGTTTTATAACATGAATTTATCGAATCGCACATTCTCATGTTCTTCAGAGGGCTTCTCACTGAGGAACCTGCTGAGTCCGGTGAACACGACCATGAGACGCTTCTTGCACGGATCAGATGCCGTTCCCGCCTGCTGGAACTTTAGTCTTCTGGGAGGACAGGGTGGCTGGCAGAGCGACGGCTGTCGAATCACCCATCAGGATGACAACTTCACCACAATGTCCTGCGATTCATTGAATAACTACGCTTTACTGATGGTAAGATGTTGTTAAATTGATTGTCCAGCGAATAGTATAATAGTACATGATAATTGTATCGCCTTTAATTGAGAAACCGCTTCCCATCACTTTTTCTAAAAAAGAAAACATTTTACAGGTTTCAAGCAACATAAGAGTGAGTTAGGATTCATTTATATATAACATATATGATCAGTTGATTTACAATCATAAGCAATCTGTTTTATAGTCAAGTTTGTCAGTCTGTGTCCAAGGTAGTCTTAAGCCTATTTTAGAAGCCAATTCAATTAAAGTTTATTTATACAGTGCTTTTTTACAATGTTGCATTGTTTCAATGCAGCTTTACATAAAATAAGATATATAAAAACTAAATTATTTATAGAATACATACAGAGATGAATACAATACATGGTATCATTTCAAAAAATGTATTTGGGCCATCCTAATAGAACCAATGAACAGAATTTAAAGAACCCAAACTAAGCAAATATCAAGGATCCAAACTTTTCTCTTTTGTTTGAGCAAAAGCATCACCTCTGTATTTTAATATCCGCTTTTGTATTTTAAATCTCTGAAATATCTTCCTTCCGTGCATTTGCCATGGTCACATTGCTTTTGTGTTTTAGGAAAGGACATATTTTTGGTTTCAGGGAAAGTTACTTGATCGTATGATTAGTTACAAATATGCATGCTTATACATTTTCTGTCTAATAATATAGACAATACTTAGGTATAAAAATGCTTTCTGAGTGCAACTAGATGTATGTGTGAAAGAGAAGTACTGTGTGGGTTGAATAATGTCACTTTGCTAAGCTTACAGCCAGAAGTAACAATAAGGATGTGCCGAATTATTACTGGATTCCGATGTTCCCATCCTCATCCTCTTGTCATGTAATTATTTAGGATTTCAGGGCAGCTTTTAAACCTTCATTTTTTTGCGGCGGGTTGATTTGAAATGTAATTTTCCTCCGTGTTTGACATAAACCATGAGCCGTTGGCATTAAACCTGTTTGTAATTGGATCTTCTCATCCGTCCTTGACACTCGTTGTGCACTTTCCAGAACAAAAGGATGAACCCAAATGACGGGGTGTTGAAATGCATGTGCAGATGCAATCTTTTGATGTACTTGTGTTATACAGGATCTTAACAGGACCGGGTACGACGCGTACAGCTTTAACCCCCTTCACCCGGTTATCTACGCCACAGCCGTCGTGCTGGTTGTCTGCCTGCTGTCTGTCATAGTCAGTTACATCTACCATCACAAGTAAGACCTGAAACTTTGCCTCTATATACATGTGCAAAATAAAGTGACCATTCCAAATGTTCATTTTATCAGCATTTCTAGATGCAATGTGGTCATTCCTGTCCAGTGTCTGTTTAATCTCAATAAACCTCAGAAGTGACATGAAGTCATCCAACAGTAATGTGAAAGACTGACAGCATGAAAAGACACATGAAAAAAGCACATATGAATATAACTGTTGTGTTGCTTAAAAGTGAATAAGAACTTGAACTTGTCATCTTTTCTGTTATTTTCACATGTTTATCTGCAAATAAAAACAATATTTTTATTAGAAATTTGGTTAAAAAGTATTGCTAGTAGAAATGTATCATTTTATCCAAACACATACCTGTAAATAATGATAATAAATACCATATTCAGAAAAATGAAATAATTTTTAAATAGAAGAAAATGATTTGTTACGAGAACCTTCAGAACCTAAATTTTTGGTCGAGCCATTTGTCATATAAAAATGATAAATTTTTCACTTATGAGTTCATGGGTGCTCATGTTTTGATGTTTTTCGCAGGTCTGTGAGGATCAGTAAAAAGTGTTGGCACATGCTGGTTAACCTGTGCTTGCATATTCTCCTCACCTGTGCTGTGTTTGTGGGCGGCATCAACCAAACGTACAACGCCAGTGTTTGCCAAGCGGTACGTGTCACCTGTTTTTTCATCAATATACTGCTTGCATAGTTTATTTGACATCATTACATAAAGCAAGCAGAAATTCGATATGAAGAATGCAGTAACCATAAACCCTTTTGAGAATGTTTGGTTTCTGAGATGTCTGAGATGTGGTCTGTTTTCTTAACTTCTTGTGATGTTCTTAAGGTGGGGATAGTGCTGCATTACTCTACGCTGGCTACGGCTTTGTGGTCGGGTGTAACAGCACGCAACATCTACAAGCAGGTGACGAGAAAGGCCAAACGTTACGAGGACCTGGACGAACCTCCACCTCCACCCAGACCAATGCTAAGGTACGTGATGATATCTTCAAAAAATGAAATTTCTATCATCATTTATTCACTCCAGGTTGTTCCAAACCTGTATACATTTCTTTGTTCTGATGAACACAAAGGAAGATATTTGGAAGAATGTCAGTAACAGAACTGATCTCATCCCCATTAACTTCCAAAGTATACTATGGGAGTCTATGGGGGATGAGATCGTTCTGGTAACTAACATTCTTGCAAATACCTTACAGTTTGTTCAGCAGAACAACACAATTTTTACAGGTTTGGAAAAATCTGAGGGCGAGTAATGTTTACAGAATTCTCCTTTTTGGGTGAACTATCCCTTTAAAGACAAAGTTTAATGCGATGAATAAATCACAAGCCAAGGCCTGATGGTTAGTGCTATAGATGTGCTTGTAATTTATCCCAGTTTTAAGTTTTGGGGTAAAACAAGACTGAGGTTAAATATGCACGTGGGATTCTTCTGACCATATGAATGTAGTTCACCTTCTCTCCACTAGATATCAGTAATGATGCCACAGAAAACTAACTCATTTTTTGTGTTTATAAATCATGGTTTAATAACAATTGTGCCATGTAAATATTACGTGCTGTTATCTGTGAGCCTGTCTGTGAAATCCAGGCCTCACAATCTAAATATAAGATGCTCCTCGGTTTGATTTCAGGCAATAATTTCAACTACTCAGTCAATATTAAGGAAATCAAGATTATATCGTAATTACTTAGGCTGGATTTTGACAGGCAGAGTCACATTTTCTCTGCTGAAAGTGTTTTTTTTTCTTTTACAGATTCTATCTAATAGGTGGAGGGATACCGATCATTGTCTGTGGCATAACAGCTGCGGCTAACATTAAAAACTACGGCAGTCAAGCCAACGCACCATAGTAAGTAAAAAGTCTTTCGAAATCGTAACGAATCAAACTTTATGAAAATCCTCCAAAGTTTTCATCTTGTCCACATTTGCTGTTGATACTTTTGTTGATGTGGTAAAATGCAAACTTAGCCTTACAAAATGAAGATAAGCTTCAATAAAATAAAAAAATCTTGTTTATTATTTTTTATAACTAAATCTGGCTCTTGACATGAAGAGAACAATACATGGCTTTTGAAAATAAAGTCAAATCTTTTTTTTTAAAGGATACATTTTCGTGTGGGCTTTTAGCAGATGGTTTTATCCAAAGCGACTTAAAAGTGTGAAGAAAACAAGTGATTCATTACAGGCAAATCAACCAAACATACAGCATGTTGCACCAAATATGTGGACAGTATTTAAAATATGAAATTAACACATTATGTGGAAGTGCTGAGACATTTCATTTTTAGTTTGTAGAAAAAATAACAAATCTGACTCGTGCAAGTCGCATACAAAGTTCAAATGCTTAAATACACTGTTAGTTGCTTTGGAAACGACATCTGTCGAATGTAAAATATGGCATAAAATTGATTTTAAGTCACATGAGTTGAAATGTAAGGGTGTACCAACTGCATTTCTATTACCAGCACTGTGCACATGTCGAGCGGCTCACGAAATGTACAGCCTGTATCAGCCTCAGGGCACTTTCTAAATCCCCCGTGAACAGTTCTGTCATCTCATCGTCTTTCTCCACTGCGAGAAATTGCTTTTTGCTATTGACGGAGCTTAATGCCCACGCACTGCAAAGTGCAGAATAATACTTTATGGAGGAGAAGTGTTCAGGCGCTCTGAAGTTGTGTGAACCTAATTATGATCTATTTTTGGTAGATGTCTCTCTACCTTGTGTCTGCTAGCCTCTCTCACTTGTGGCAGCTGTTTGGATTGTAACAGCACAGTTTAATTTAAGAAGTCCAAACCATCTGAGATCTTTGGGGTTTAATTAATCTCACGCTACCGTGACGAAACAGAAGACGCTCCGCCAAACGCCACAGAAACAATTCTCACATTGCTGCTTTATTACTTGCTATAATGTGAAGCCCGTTAATACCACCAGTGTAAACATTGACTGATACATAATTCTTGCTTTAAATAATATATCAGATGGATTTACAGTGGGTGTTTAGGAGAAGTTATTTATTATGTTTGAGATCAATTAAGTACATTGTTTTCATCTGTTCTGTGTGATTTCAACAAAGAACAGATTTTTATATAAAGGATCAGGTCGTTTAGACGTGACAATGATCAGTATAGGTCACACTATCGGCTGATGGTTTAAAAACAACCAATGATTAGGGCTGCTATGTCCTGTCAATCAAAAGAGGAGATGAAAATGCAATGAATTTTTGCTCTGTATATAGAAAATGTTAAGAAACATCACCAGTTTGATGTTCAATATTTTTAGTCATTACATGAATTCATAACATTCAGAAAGTTAGAAACTATAGATATTTAGTATCTGTACATCTCTAATTTTATGGGTTATTTATTTATAACTTAAATCCAATTGTTTAAAGTGGAAATTTTGCCTCTCTAGCGTCATCTCTGTTTGAAATATGAAATTGCAGGTTACTATGTAATGTAATCATTCCCAACTTATAAATTGTAAATCTTATTAATCAATATAAATTATATACCATATAAGATAGAAATGTACCATTATGTTTCGATGTTCTTTGCCAATTAATGTCTTAGTTTATAAAAAAAAAACATTTGCATTCCTTGTATGCTGAAATATAATGATCATCAAAGGTTAACAAATAAAGTATAATGTTACAAATGTATATAAAGTAATAAAGTTGAAACAATTGCAGATTTTATTGAATAATGTACAATTATTTACATGTGTTTTGTGGTTTCAGTTGTTGGATGGCATGGGAACCAAGTCTCGGCGCTTTTTACGGACCGGCAGCTTTTATCGTTTTCGTGGACTGCATGTACTTCCTCAGCATTCTCATTCAGCTCCGTCGACACCCTGAGCGCCGCTTCGAACTCAAAGAGCCGTCAGAAGAGCAGCAGCGTCTCTCTGTCACAGAAGCCACCGAAGTTACGCCCGGCCACCTGGAGTCCTCATCTGTGGCTGTCACGCAGCAGATGCTGATGTCGGCTCTGGTGAACGAACTTACTTTTGCTGCTCAGCTCCTCGGTGTGGCTGGGGCTCTTTTGCTTTATGCGGTGCTGTGGGTGTTCGGCGCCCTCGCCGTGTCCCAGGAATATCCGGCCGACCTGGTGTTCGCCTGCCTGTTCGGAGCTGCCGCTCTCGGGCTTGGTGCGTTTCTAGTGGCCCACCACTGCGTGAATCGACAAGACATGCGTCAGCATTGGTCACGGGCCTGTTGCCTGGGGCGACGTAACTTTGATGTAGAGGTCGACTCTCTGCTCGTGCCAATTCCGGGGTCCAGCGGATCCACGTCATCCGCCCGAGGAAATGGAGAGGCAGCAAAATGCGCGGCCAGCAGTGCCGAATCTTCCTGCACCAATAAGAGCGTGCCAAGTGTGCGTAACTCCACCCAGGGCTGTAAACTGACCAATCTGCAGGTAGAAGCTGCTCAGTGCAAAGCGGACCCTGCGACACCCAATGTCCCCCCCTTACTGGACAACAGCCTGACCGAACCATCAGTAGACAATGAGATAAAAATGCACATCGCACCTCTTGAAGTCCAGTACCGCCCCAGCTCCGTCAACAACAACCTACCGGGAACAGGCAATCTTAATGGCCACCCCGGGCGACATCATAAAAACAGGTCACGGGGACACCGCTCGAGCAGGCTCACCGTTTTGCGAGAGTACTCTTTTGACGTCCCCACCAGCGTCGAGGGCAGCGTGCAAAGCGCCCCCCACAAGCGCCAGCACCATCACGACAGCGTGCAGGCGCGCAACACTCGGCGCGCGGCGTACCTAGCGTACCGTGAGCGTCAGCAGAGCCAGTTACAACAGGACAGCAGCGACGCCAGCACCAGTTTACCCCGCCGATCGCGGCACCTCGACAAGGGAGGGGCCAAAGGTGGACATGTGCGCCTGGAAAACGGTTTAAGTAAAAGTTTTGGCCACGGGCTCAGCGGCAGCATGAAGGGGTCGGGGACGGGATCAGGGACGGATGTCACCGGCCAAACTAAAGACTGTCCAAAACAGCCCCTCCCTATTGAACTGGAGGTCCAGCCAAAGTCTTACGGGTTGAATTTAGCGTGCCAAAACGGAGCTGCCAAAGATTCAGAGAGACTGAACGTGGAGACTCCGGCGAATGTTAAGACTGGCTTGTGGAAACATGAAACTACTGTGTAGCGAGATTCCGACTTTTATTCCTGTAACTGTGAATTTTATTGTTTTAAACGGTACAGTTTGTAAAAATAGTTTTTAAGGAGAATTTTGCCTTTATATCTGAGAAAATACATATAGTTTTCCACTTGGCTGTGAATCACGATCTTCTACAAATGGTCTATTTTTGTATCATTTAAGCCTGTTTTGTACTTCATTCTCACACTGGTGAAGATGCGTGATGTGCCGCCACCCTTGAAATATATACTGGGTTTATCTAATGTGTTTTCACATAATAAGGACGACTGTGTTCAATTGCAGCTTTCAACTAATAAAAAAATCCCTTTCACAGCCCACTTCATCTCGTATGTGAGTTCAGAGGTGAGTTCAAACCCTCCTGTGAGAACTTCCTCCATGCTTTGCGGCTTCGAATAATTGGGAGCACATTGCACCGTGTCATCGAGACTTCTGGCTCTAATTGAGGTACAGGTCTTGACATCTATCTGTGGCGGAACCAGTTCGATGGGCAGTGTCAAGAAATTGCGGGCCGCTGTCTCCCGAGCGTTCACCCACGCTGTGATGGATGGCTGACTCTCAGGTCGCCCTGCCTGTCATCATTAGTAATGACGGGAATATAATTGCTCACCTTTCCTCTCCTCTTCTTGTCTATGTCTGTCGAGCTGTACAGCAGGGCGACACAGGACAGTGTGTGTTTCTCTTTGCGTGAGGGAATTTGCAACACGTGCAAATAAGAATAGATTATGCTACTTTCAGCGTTTCCTTTTAACAACCAAAACGTTGTGAGTTTATTGGTGCTAATGAAGTCCCCGAGGGCTTTTCTGTGTTAAATTGGGCCAGATATCAGTCGTTTGCAATTCAAGAGAAATTGAGATTATTGCTTTAACAATGGGCTGATGGTGACAGTTTTTCACGAGATGCAGGACTCGTATTCCGTTTTGGTAGGAGAGCCAGTCACATCCAAAAATGAAAGTTCATTTATCATCTATTCACCTTGTGTCGTGACTATCCTGTATGACTTTCTTTCTTCTGAAGAACACAAAAGATATTTTGAAAAATGCTGACCGAACACCTAGACATTTCTTAACATATCTTCTTGTGTGCTGTGAATGAAAGAAAGTGAATAAATTAATTTCGATTATTTTGGGGTGAAGTATCCTTTTAAGAGCCCAAATGAACACACCAAAAACACATTCTTGTTTGCTTTTAGTCTGCGGTTGTTGACCTCATTCCCGTATCGAGTTGTGGACCTACAATTGGTGTCCGCTCAGTCTGTCCAGATGGACTTTTTTGGGTATCATGCCCATTTCATGACCCAGAAATCCACATCCACAGGAGCCGTCATCAAAGGACAGGGTTTTATGTTATCTATTCAGTTTTAAAGATGAAAAATCAAGAGCATTTTGTAATTCATTTGTGAAGGTCGTGTGATTATAATTGATTTGGAGATTCTTGAAAGGCATCCTATCCATTAAAATCACCTGCCGCGAGTGCTCGTGGAGGACCGAGCCAAAGAACAGGAGACAAGATCTTCTTCATTTTCACCCCACTAATGATATATTAAAAGCATTTTCCTCGTTGACAGAGATGTATGCCAGGCCCAGCTGAATGTGACAAAATGAAATAAGGCTTTGTACGGAAGACTTTGTCACACATGACTATTAATAATGGATATAATAACAGTCTTACAAGGGTGCTTTTTACTAGGCTAAAGGGGATTTCTTTTGTATCGTCCCTCTGATACCCTCTGAAATTCATCAGTGTTTTATTTCTTAATTGTCGTTGTGAAGTCCGATGTGAATTTGTTTGGAGTATCTATTGAGAGCAATGAATTATAATATTCATAACTATGTCTTCAGCGGTGTATAAAGACCTTACATAGAGAAACTATATGTTTTCATTAACTTCGAATGAGCTATTTCTATCTACATATGCCGCAGGGTACCCCAAGTCATGTTGTCTAAAAGGACAAGCTGCTCTACAAAGCATGTTTCGTAAATACATGATCTCCTTTTGTCAAAGAAGCAAAACGTGATGACATCTTTTTCCGTATCAGGCACCGTAGTGCTTCGAATTTTTAGGGGGAGGGGTTGAGTGAGCCGTTGGTTGCAATTCGCAACCTCACCACTAGATGCCGCTAAACTTCACACTGGACCTTAACACTAGTAAATGTTACAAGACCTGTATTGTTTTGCCTAGTCCCTAAAACTGAAAAAAATCCCATCATGTCATTCAAAACCTGAATATTACTCAGTGTCTCAGTGGTTTTGTGTCCATTCAATCAAAGTCAATTGTTGTTGGGTTACCAGCATTCTTCAAAATAACTTTTTACGTTTTGCAGAGCATATAGAGTAAAACAGGTTTGAAATGACATGAAGGCAAGAGGACAATGAAAGAGTTTTTGTTTCTAGGTGAACGGTCACTTTTAAGTGGGTTTAGAAAATGGCCATGTGTAGATCTGTAATCTATAGGCAAAGGATGGTTACTTTTTTTTTACCAATTTTGGTCATTTGTTTGTGTGTGTATTAAATGGTGTATATAAACTCATTAAACTTGCTGGCAAAGCTGTTCTAGTACAAATGCATCACATATCATAGCAAATATAAGAGTGGTGTTTTGAGTTTTGGCAAGTGTGCCTTTTTCAAAAGCATCTGGCAGCGGCTTTGAGACCCCCTTCAGACCTAAAGATTGATATCTTCCGTGAAGTTACACCATCTGTGCCTAAATGTCTTACCTTCAGTTTACCAATCAGTCATAAAAGAGAAATCTATAATATATATATATATTCTATATAATCAGCCTTGCCTTGAATATGCTTGGAATCATATTTGCGGTGATATCGTGACACAGTTTAAGATCACGGGATGAAACGGAACTACACATTTGCGCTGTCAATCTCATTGCTCCTTATTAAACCGTAACGAAGCAGTGATCTTGGATCTGGATCATGCATTAGATATGGGAAATTAATGGATTTGAAATAAATAAATGATGAGGGTAGTGATACCATGTTTTCTCACACAACTCCTCAATCAAAACACCATAACCCGCTTCATGGTGGTCCAGAGGTCAAGGACGATAATTCCAGGAAACTGTGACTGTTATTATAGAGGTCTTGATTCAAGAAGATATAACTTGAGCATTGTGGAAAAGGATTGAGATCGCAGGTGTACAGACATATACATACCGGTTGGAATTGATTTGGGGAACTCGTACCACATGTGATCATTTGTCTTATGACAGAGTGATTGAGGTTAGACAGATGCATCTGATCTGCGATAAGGAAAGCTGTATATATTAATATATGGCAACCCAACTCCTGATGTTTCTTATCGGTAACATGACACAGCCCTCTAGCTATTGTGCTGTCTAGTCTAGTTTGTTTCTTTGGGAATTAAATGGACCGTGCTGTGATCGTATCACCTATGACCGTTAAAATGACCTTTAAAGTTATTTTTATGTGCGTTGTTTTTGATCCATTACATACAGAAGATAATATATCAGACAAGTTCAAGACGAAAACGTCTTGTTGGTTTTTTTGAGTTTTGCATCTCAAACTGCACAGATGGCTGTTTTGGCATTATTTTGTAGTTGGTGATGAGTAAGAGGAGTGGTTGAAGTTATCCTGTCAGACGGTTGTTATCATTTTTATTAGGTAATTTACTGACTGGGTTTTTCCTCTAAGAGACAGTTGGAGGTAGAATAAGATTTAAAGGGATGGTTCACCCTAAAAAAGATAATTCGTTTGTTATCATGTATATCATTCCAAACCCGCATGGCTTTCTTTCTTCTGCAGAACACAAAATAAGATATTTCGAAGAACGTTGGTAACCAAACAATATTGACCAACATTGACTTTTACCACGGAGAGATTTCTCAAAATATATTTCCATTTTAACCCACACGAGGCTCAAAAGCTCAATGTGGTCAACGCACTTGGTCATTTCCAAAAAAGACCATCTATCAGGTTAGTAATTCTCATGCAAACTCCACACAGAAAGGCGTCACCAAAAGGTTTTGTTGGGGTTGACTGATGCACCTCTTGTTGGCCTTTATGACTATAAATCTCCTAGATGTTCTGGCAGAGGATTGTGGGTAAATTGCCATAACTGATCTTTGTTGGATGATTTGATGTAGCTTTCACTATTGTCAAAAAGTGAAAAACTACACAGGATGTTTAAAGAATTTTGTTGTTGGGCATCATTGACTACAATAGTAGTTTTTCTAGTGACTTTCCTACTATAATAGTCAATAGTTCTCCAAAACAGTTTGGTATACAAATATTTTTATTTATTGTTTTATTTATAAAGCGCTTTTTACAATTTTCATTGTTGCAAAGCAGCTTTACATACATCAACATAAAAAATAATAGGGGAAAAATAAAAGATTATATACGGTATAAAGATACATGGAATGAGTGAGTGTGTGTGCCCTGCGATGGGTTGGCACTCCATCCAGGGTGTATCCTGCCTTGATGCCCGATGACTCCTGAGATAGGCGCAGGCTCCCCGTGACCCGAGGTAGTTCGGATAAGCGGTAGAAAATGGATGGATGGATAAAGATACATGGTATTATTGCAATTGGATTGTCAGAATCTATAAAGTATTTATGATAAAATTAAAGTGTATTATTATTTTAAAAATTACAATATACCAGAACAATTCGTAATAATACCAAAACGTGCAGACAGAATATCATTCTTTGTGTTCAGCAGAACAATACAATTCAAACAGATTTGCAACAACTTGAGTGTGAATAAATAATGACAGTATTTTCATCTTTGGATGAACTGTCCCTTTAATAAAGTGTTGGTAAAAATGTGTAAAATGGCAAATGTGTAAAATCATCTGCGTTCTTTTCTTTATTGCCTTTTTTGTTTTCAGGTTTAAATATTATTTTTGTTGCCATAGATATAGTGACAAGCCCAGCGAGATGAGCAAACACAAATAAGCTAATAATAGAAGGATGTTAAGCCTCTCATAATCCCTTTCACAACATTCATATTGTCGTGAGTTTTCTCAATGTCACTAACTCACATTCTGCTTGCGCTTCTTTTCGACGGGGACAAAAGTGAACCTCTAAGTTATATAAGCTCATCACACTTCATAGCTCACACATTATCTTAGTCTCCCGGCTATACAGTGTCTCACCCACTGTAGTGAAATGTGGGTTGGAGCGGCAAATGGAAGCAAATCTTTCTCTGGAAGCTTGCTAAAGTTTGCTTATGGCTCCTTAAATTTCACTTGTGCGTTGTTTCCTCCTACGTGTTCATCAAGTCTTTCACCAAACTTCGGTATTAACAGCGTTTGTTATGTTCCTGTGTAGATGGTTGCATTAGAAAGCAGAGGCTGTGGGTTTGATTCCTAGGGAATAACAGACAGATAAATGAATGTAATTCATGTTGCTTTAGATAACAGCATCTGCCAAATGGATGTTTCATGCTGAATGCCTGTGGGAATTTATGATCTTAATTATCGTTACAAGAATCTGCCTGGAAGCTGTGATGGTGCTGCGCTGTTTAACTAAAAGCTCTTTTATATTGACTTTGTTGTGTACAATTTGCAATGTAAAACTATAGTTAGAAGCTGTTGCGTGAATGTTGAAGCACAACATCCACACATATGTGACATAATTAGAGTAACTATATTCTGAGTAAATATGAGTCCGTCATCTGCAATCAAAAAAGCTGACAGGCAACATACAGAAAAGAAATGCAAATTCATCTGTTGAATTCTCAGCAGTCTTTTTATACACCCTGCCCGGTTCTCTATGAAATAAGATATCAAGCTCTACTGTGGCGGCACCATGCACATTGTCAACACTGTCAGGTCTGAGGAGAAAGTCTCAAACTGAAAAGAGATGCTTTACTGTACGTCAAAGAAAAGAATGTAGTGTACAAGTGTCTCTCACTGAATTCTATTGCATTAAATGATCAAAGATTGCATCTGCAACAAATGATGCCAGAGATTTTGTTAGAAAAAACGAAATGTATTGTAATATGATTTGCTATATGCATTAAGCAGACGCTTTTATCCAAAGCAACTTACATTGCGTTATCCTATATATTTATACATAGGTATTTGCAATCCCCAGGGATCGAACCCAAAACGCTCTTACCACTGAGCTACAGGAAAGCTATATTTTTGCCCTTGGTCCCATGATCGTGTTCATTTGATGTATGATGTCATTTCCCCTTCAAGATCACACAAACATGGCTGTAGTCCAGTGTTGGCTGCTTTAAATGATTGCATTGTCAGCAATGTATTTCAATTTAATTAACTCCCTCTAAGAAATAATCTTGTTTCACATTACTCGTACTGTAATTGAGTCATTCATAACTCTCAAAATTGTGTCGACATTAACCGTATAGACAATAGAAATGAAGACCTGTAAACTCTTTAACCTAAACAAGACATGTACTGTACATTACAAGATGTACACATTTTTATATGAATTTTAACAAAATTCGAATGAGAGCTCACCAAAATCTAGATCCTATATTCAGTGTTGTTTTTATGGAATTGTTGGAATAATTTTTCTAGATGAAAATAATTGAATTACAGTGAAAAATCACTGCAGTGCACTTGTAGTAAATTGTGGTCAAATTCATAAAGTGTTTTAAGCATTCCATATAAAGTTGAAGGAAGTAAATGTACATGACTATACGGCTTAACAATTCAATACCATTACTAATACTACATTATAAGTGTTACATAGCAAATACTAAATGTAGTCGATCACATTAACCATGCACATGTTTGATTAAGTTTAACAATAAATGTACTGTATACTAACCTATTTATTTAAATGTTGAACAGTGCAGCCTTCTCGAAAGGAAGTCTTTATTTTAGTTATCCGATGGCATTCATGCATGCACACATGTGGCTAAAGTTTCCAAATACTTTTTTCGCCTTATTGTATTGGACTACGTTTTGGTAACCTGGCGCTTGAAGCCAGCATTGAGGCGCGGGAGCGCGCCGAAACGCCCACGCGCGTCCGCGCCTGCATCAGGCAGCAGCAGGTGAAGCTGAGGAGCGCAGAAGCGCAACAGTCAGAATCCACTTTACAACAGCTGTCCTACACAAGGAAGATCACTGTCACGATGGAGAAGAAACTGGACAGCAACTCTGCCCGAGTGGACACATCGAGCTCGTCGAGTGGTAGGATCAAAGGTGCATGCGTTCTCGTTTGCGTTGGATTTGGTGAAGTTCAGTGCGCACCTTGACATTTTCTCATGCATGTAAATTCGTGGTTATGTCTTGCATGTGAGTTTACCCGATGTTTCTCTGATCATCTCAATCTGAAGGTCGTGTTTGTACTTTTGCCGTTCTTTGAATTTGAGTTTTACCAAAAACCAGATCCGTTTGACTTCAACTTACTTCGACCAGTGTTTGTGTTTTATTCCATAATCTTGCAAAAGGAATGGTATTGTTAAATATATAAGTATACATCCCACTTTTGAAAAGAGTTCGTAAAGTCTCCGTTTAGCTTTATTGTGTTATGAATGCGCCTAGTTTTATTTGAATAAAATGCACGAGTGGCATCCCTGCTTGGAGAAATGACTGCAGACATCTTGACCTCTATTCAGAAAAGGTCTACGCCACCACCTTTACCTTAAGCTTTTATAATTCAAGTATTAAAGGGTATGATGCATTTTGTAAAGTACATTTTGAGTTTATTATGATTCATAGAATCTAGTAGGCCTATGAAATATTTATGTTATTACAAATAAACAAAGACTTTTCACCTCAGTAAATGGGAAGGTTTCTAACAGAACAAATTGTCTGTTCAAACTTTTTCAAAAAACGTGTTGTGGACTTTTTATCACATTATAAGCTAAATTTCAAGTGTAGCTTCATTGCATTTTGCAAAAAGTCAAATGTCTTTATCAGAAACTCACTGTGCGTCATTGTAGATACTTGTTGTGTATTGTCAGAAAACAAACTTCACACAACAATGCTGTCGAAGCCCGTACGGCAACATCCCTGAGTGACAACTAGTCTGTATAATGAAATATTAATCAAGGTTATGATCTGTGATATTTTATTATACAGATGAGTCCAGGAGAAGTAGAATGTTATTGCGCAATAGGATGGAGACTTTATCCTTATAGAAATACCTAAGACATATCAAAACACCTACACTCAAACCCCTCATTTAAAGTAATAGAGGTCTACAGCTGACTCAAATACATGCCTGTACATGAGGGTTGGATTTAATTGTTGTCAGTGAATATCACAAATTAAAATATAACTGACGGCAATCTAGGTTTGCTTCTCTCTTTAAAGGGGTAGTTTGCCCCAAAATCATAATTCTGTCATAATTTACTCACCCTCTTGTCATTTCAAACCTGTATGGATTCCTTCTTTTTTGCAGAACAGAAAATAATATATTTTGAAAGATGTTGGTTAAACGTTGGGATAAACGTTGGTCTCCATTGACTCGCATTGGTTTTGTCTCCAATAGAAGTCAATGGGGACAATGGGTTTTCTTTGACCACCATATTTCAAAATATCTTCTTTGTGTTTTGCAGAATAAAGAAAGTCATACAGTTCAAAACGACAAGAGGGCAAGTAAATCAAAGGATGACAGAATTTGTCATTTTGGGGTGACCTATCCCTTAAAATGTTTGCTGCGTGTATGAATGAAATGATCCTGCTGATGAAAGGTTAACCTCCAGTACATGTTTTGTTCATCACTGGAGAAATTTTCAAGTTGTCATTATTGTAGATAGCATTGAAGATAATAATCTTGCAAGGGTAACGGTTGCCTTCGCAGTAATAATGAACAAAACAGTTGTTGAGATGCAAAGTGATGCTTTTCCGTGCAATAACAGGACTTTAATGTGCACTAATGGTTTGTTGTGCATTAGTCAGTTTTATTCCCTGCTAAGTGTCCATGTTGTTCTCTATAAATTGATTAATTACCTAAAGCTTGTTTAAATTGAAGGAAACAAAAATGGAATGAGTCCCCACACTACATAAACATATCTTATCTGCAAATAAATGATTCATGGGGCGGAATTGGTATAGACCCTCAAATGTTATAGCCGAGGTTTATGTGAATCATTTGCATTCTCTACAAGGCGATGATGGCAAAAGTCTTACAAGCTTGAATTTGTAATTACATAAATGCCCTGTGCTCTCGTATATGAATCTTAACATTCACACTTCCTAATCCTGCATTCAGATGGGTTTATCACTGTTAGAGCAATGTTCTGCTTTCAAGGATAATGCCATTTAAACTTCTAGAACTGAAAATTGTACGGTCATTGCAGATTTATATTGCGAAAAGGGATGCTGAAATTGCTGATGCAAGCATTAGAGTAGTTCACCTTCAAAATGAAAATTCTCTCATCGTTTACACGCCCTCTTGTCATTTCAAACCTGCATGACGTGCTTTCTTCTGCAGAACACGAAAAAAGAAATCTTGAAAAATGTTGGTAACAGAACCGCACAGCCCCCCATTCACTTCTATTGGAACCAATGCAAGTGAATGGGGGGCTGTTAACAGCATTCTTCAAAATATCTTCTTTTGTCTTCTGCGGAAGAAAGAAAGTCATAGAGGTTTGAAATATCAAGAGGGTGAGTAAATGATGAGAGACTTTTCATTTAAACTAAAGGAATGACTCTTTAGGAACTTGAAAGATATTTTTTACAGCTTTACTGACCCTCATTTTGTGCAAGCCTGTTTGAAAAATGTTCTTGTATACAAGGTGTATTTTATGGCTTCAGAAGACGGAATCAAACAGGCTAACATTTTTCATTTTGCATTCCACAGCTCGATTATTGTGTAACATTAAACAGTAAGGATGCATTTGTTAACATTAGTTAGTTAAACATAAACTAACAATGAAAAATACTTCTTCTACAACAGCATTAAACTTAGTCAATGCAAATTTCTATATTACTAATGCATTTAAAATCCAAATCTGTATTAGTTTATGTTACCTAACGCATTAACTTATGTATTTGACTTCCTTTTAAAGTGTTAACAATTGTTGCATAGAGATGTGGCACGACAAGAAAGTAGGTAAATAATGACAGTCTTTATTAATGTGAATTAATCCGTTAAAAAAATGAGATGTTTGTAAAGAACAGACCATGAGAAAGTTTTCTCGTTGGTCATGAGAGGGAACAAACAGATTGTGACAGATAAGCAGCGGGGAGCGTGCCAGCATTATGTGGGTGACAGTTTTACTTTGCGATTTACTTAATTCTCAAACCCACGCTTTGGAAACTCTGGCCACTCATGAGAAAATGGATCGCTGCTGCTTTGCTGACTGCTAACCTTTTAGTACGCATTTACATATAGAAGAGTGCGATTTTTGCAGCGTGAAGAAGTGTTGAATATTTAAAATCCTTAAAAGTTAGATGAAGTATAATGAGCACAATTTCCAAATGCTGTTGCTTAAAAAACTTGAGCGTGATTTTTTTTTCTGAAGGTCCAGTAGCCTTTTCCACATACATGCGTGCTCCATAAATGTGTTTACTATAACATCACTAATGATATTTTTAACCACCGGTAATGTGGAAGAGCCAAAGGTCTCTTAACCTAATGTCCTCGAGTCATTGCGGTTTTTATGTTCTCTTACATATCACTGCAGTCCTCCTGAAACCTTGTGGATCCATTTTTCTTAATTTTTATTTGGCATAAATCATTATTATTAGTCAGCCTTTATGTTTATCACTGGGTTTTGCAAATATCCAACCAATAAAATGTGTTAAATAGTGCTTGTCAACTTTGACAGCACAGTATTGAAAAGTTTTTTTCCATTTCCTGAAAAACTTGGACATACGAGGCTTCAACAGGACAGCGACGATCTGCATAACTGCACAAGTTGATTCCTGGCAGTTGTAGCAGGTTTCGTCTTTTAAAGATGCTTTTTGTTCAACGTTATTTTTATCCTCTTTTTTTTAATCCTTCTCCTTATGTCCTAATTTTTTACGTCTCTGCAGTTTTGTGTTGTAGAAACAGTGGGTGGCACTACGAGTTTGCCAGGTGAACTTTGTAATCTTTTAAAAGTCTTGAAGATTTTTTGTTTTTACAAGTCATTATTTAAAAAAAGAAATTGCCAACATGAAAAATTACTTACAAGTTCTCGCTATCTGTTTTGCAATGAAAACTACTAATTGGGTTCATGCATATTGTAGTTTTGGACAGCTGTAATAATTCAGCAAATAATTGTTAACTTTACTATATAGAGTAATCCCACCCAGAGTGCCTTGAAATGTGCTTAATAATAATATATTATACAAAACAATGAAAAGATGATTTTTAATAAACATTTTAATGCATTATTGAGTAAGCAATTTGACAAGTATGCTGTCTAGGCATGACTTCAGATATGATTTACAATGGTTTTAAATGAGTACTTTAGTTGGCTGATTGTTTTCTTTTCTTCTTTGGTTGTGTTTTTACAGAGGACAATAATTTATACTTGTTACCTCCATTCTGTTGTTATTAGAAAAGAGCAGCACAAAGTTTTGAGATGAGATGATGAGATGATGACTACATAGGGATCATACTCTGCCGGCTGGCTCTTCTCCAGTGCAGTAATCTGTAGTGATGATGAATAGACTTTACTCTGAATCTGTCATATGGTGGAGTTCTGCTTTAGAAGTTGGCTGCGATATGTCTGAAATCCAGATCGATGTTTGGAGTCCTGCTGAGTGCCACTGCAGTAGAAGATAGGTGTGTACAACTCCATTGTTATCTTTATTTCTCATTTAACTTAATGTGGATTATAGGTTAGAAAAAAAGAAGCTTTTGTATGCACGTTATTATAACTTAACTGCATATATAATTTACATTTTACATTTTAGGCATTTGGCAGACGCTTTTATTCAAAGCGACTTGCAATGCTTTATCCTATACATATTACATAGGTATTTGCAATCCCCTGGGATCGAACCCACAACCTTGCGTTGTTAGCTCTTACCACTGAGCTACAGGAAAGCTATCCTACAGGAAATTTCTCCAGGACTGCGTGATGGAATAGAGAGCAATTGGAAACATTTGCCCCTGTGTCTCAGGTATTTATCCTGAGAAAAAGACCCACAAATCTCACCTGTCTCCACCTGTCTTTTAAAAGAGATTTCAGAAAGTGTGCACACACTGTAATTGCAAAGAAAAACAACCATAAAACAATAGAACCCTGCCCAAAACATAATATAATGTGATGGATCTACTGTAAGGGTTATAATGTGAATTGCACTGGTTTTAATGAAAACTGTCTATAGGTATGTAGGTATGTGGTGTAGGTATGATATAGGTATGTGGTGGATTCTATTGGAACTAACAGCCCAGCCTTTTGCCGGGATTTATCAACTAATTTGTTAAAAAACAGAATATTGAAGCAACGCATTAATTTTATAGCTTTGTCCTCAATTGTCTGAATTGTATAGATTTCTTTTTACCCAAGCAACTTCGGGAGAAACATCTGAGACAACGTTGATATATTATAATGAAACACAACTGACAACTCCCATCAAATCTCGCGAGAAAAAATAAGGAATTCCTCAAAATCTTAAAATTCTCAACATTGAGGTTTCAAGCATGAATATATTCATCTTCTTCAAAATCCTTGGAAAGTCATGGATTCATTGCCACGAGCACTTCCCAGCGGTCTCTTGAGCTTTATCCACCAGGTTTTGTTTGCCGCGAAGCCAATTTGTGTTTTTCCCGTCGGGAGCTTGAGCGCTAAGCAGCTGCCAGGATGCCCGCCTGCCGTCGGATCGAGGCCAGGCGCGAGCTCGAGTCAGAAATAAACTCACTGGGAAGACCGAACAGAAGGCGTTCGTTTATGACCGCTTGGGGCCAAAAGGAAAATGGACACGCTTTCATGTTTAGATTCACCCCCCAGGCTTGTTTATGCCACAGATTCACGGTCTCTTTGCTTACTCAGGTGTGTCGCGTGCTAGTGAAGCTTTGACAAGGGCGCTTTCTTCAGCATTCACATACTGAATAAAAGGACTTTCGTATCGCTACTTTGATTTTCTTTTATTATCACCGTGCATCTCAAAAAATCACGTGAGGTCTAACTATAAAGGCATTGAAGCAAATTAAAATGCTCCAAAAACGTGCAGCTACACTTTAATGCAGGGACGCAGATTTGATTTTTGTTAACTGGGGGGGAAGCTCTCAGCAAATGAATCAGTTTGTTTTTTTGCGTAATTTGGATTTTAACTAGTGCTCAAGAACTTACTTGGCTTAATTTGGGATAATGGTTTGCACTACAAAGCCATTGGAGGATTCTTATTTAAAATCATGGATAAACAACAATGAACAAAGGCCTACCTGATCAACACTAGCAATCCATGATCAAACTGTTATTTGTCTTGTATATTTAAACATTTAATAATTTGCCTCTATCCTCTCACCTTATTGCTCTCCACGTTTTACTGTTTGGTAAGTGCGAGACTAGCTTTACAAACAATTAATAAAACTAAACTGCCACATCTGGGAAAAGTCAACAGGCATAAGAAACTTGCCAAAAAACGTCTCTCAGTCCATTTTTTTCAGTCATATAGACGATGGCATTTAATCACTATGGTTACCGCTGCAACTGGCACAATTGAGGCAGCTAAAAGGGGGCGGGTCACTGGCTAATGTACCATTGCTGGAATGGAAGGGGGACTGGGGGGATCAGGGACCCCCATAAGGCATTAGGGATCCTCCGAAGTAAAAAATAGACTAAGGGGGTCCCTCAGATATTTTTATTTGAGTAAAAATGATTGATGACAAATGTGTTTAATTCTTGCAATGGATATGGTAAGTTTCGTGAATTAATTATGTACAATAATTTATATTAAGTTTGTTTATGGTCATGGTCTTTTACATTTTTACGCATTCGGGAAGACGAAGCTTCTACTTTTTTGAGGGGTCATTTTCTCTCTCTCTATATCTTTCCACTATATTTATCAACTCCATGTCGGAGCTTTTGTATTCCTTGCGTAAATTATAATTACGCCTGATTCTGGGTGCTAGAGATCTCGATGAATATGATTGACAGCATTTTTAGAAATTGTAAAGGATTGTTGTGCGGTTTCTGTGCTATATATAGGCTAATACATTAAGAATTAAAAATAAAATAAAAAGACCAACGGCCGCAAAGTTTTGGGAATTACATAAGCCTTCTTATATGTATGCCTGATTTTAATAATTAGTATATAGTAATGCATATTGTGATCAAATATATTGTGTATTTTGTATAAATTGTATATTGCGAAACTAACCCCCACCTCCAAGAAAAAAGTCTGCGCTCCTGCTTTAATGGCCCGTTGACCCCAATGCTCAGTATTATTGATCCTTACTGATCACGGGATGCCCATTTCCTACAAGTTTTCATACATTCATATCTTGTCTTCACCATCACACCAAGATAATTTAATTCATCTTAAGTGATCTAAGCTATGACAGAATCTAAAGACAGGCCTGTAAACAGGGCAGTCGCACATCAAATTCTGATGCAACTCTCTTATCTTCTGCATATATTAGAGCATGATTGATTTTTATGTGTATTTTTTTTCTGTCTGGCAACAATCCACAAGATTATTGTTTATGTAAATAGCATGAGTGGTGAATGAAGTGGTTTCATTGTAAATGAGTAATGAGACGGCACAGCAGAGTAACAAAGTGTTTAAACCACCAGAAAATATGCTTTTTCAATATAATATAAACAGTAGCATCATATTTTCTCAAAGTAAATGAACACAAAAGAAGATTTATTATAAACAATTGATGGTCTTTTATTTAAATGATCATGTATGTTTTTTTATACATTACATTATAAGGACAGCTTTTTGGCACACAAGAGGAAATAAAGAAGTCCCATAAAGATTTAATTTAGAGGCTGATACTTTTATCAGAAGTATCACAATCTGAAGCAGAAGTTGGGTGTCAGAGAGGTGTATATACACGAAGGCTCAGATTATAGTGGTTTACAATAGTGACATCTAGTGGCTGAACTACAAAACTACATGTCTGCCAGCGTTTGCTTGTGCCATTACACATCTACAAATATTGTAGTGTAAACCTATTTTAAAATATTATTTATCAATATAATAATAATGTACCTAATATATCTTCTTTCTCCTATTTTAACCATTATTATTAATATAATGTTTTCAAATGTTTTAGCTTTCCTGTAGCTTAGTGTTAAGAGCATAATAACGCAAGGTTGTGGGTTCAATCCCAGGGGATTGCACGTATTTAGAAAAAAATGTATAGGACAATGCAATGTAAGTCGCTTTGGATAAAAGCGTCTGCCAAATGCATAAATGTAAATATAATGTAAATGTAAATAATGAGATAAATTCATTTACTGACAACCCTAATGCCAAAGAGAAAATGGTCTGTACATCGAATTGAATGTTCAAACAATTAAATTTGTGTTTTAATATGTCAGATGGCCCCCTTTTATCTGAATAGCCAGTTCATGGCCAGAATAGGCTACAATTTCACAGGCATAACAAGAGCTGCCAGCACACTCCTAAAAATTAATGTGCCAAAAAGAGTTCTTAGAGATGTCTTTAAAAGAACAATTGGTTGCCCAATGAACCGTCCAGTCAGAGCCCCTTCTTTCTTATCTCAATACCACTTAGACCACTTCACAAGATGTAAACACTGGTCCAGAAGCACTTCTGGTTTTTTGTTTGTTATTTAATCTTACATGAATAATTAAATCTTATGGATATTTGTTTAACATTTTGGTTTCGGATGTAAACGGTCTATTTTTTTCAAACGTTTGCTCAGGAAGATGAACAAGAAAGTTCTTCTGGACCAGCGTTGTTCGCGTTTTCCACAGTGGTCTATAATCTGAACTTTTACCAATACAATACACAGAAAGGTTTTGTGGATACAACTCACCTTTATTTTCAAAAGCACAGGACACGCATTCCCGGTTCATGACACAGAATTGCTCTTTACCGGTTAGTACCGGCCCACTTCGTGCACTGTATCAGATCATTTACACAAAGTTAATCTCCCTCTGTCTATTCGACCATGAAAGTACAAAGCCGTGAACTTAATTACAAACAAACCAGATGAAGCTTTAGCGGCACATTAAGGCGTTTGGCTTTAACAGAATGACTTTACTGAGTAAAGTCCAGAGATGATTTGACTGCATATGCCCGTGAGTCTATGCACTATGTAGCCTACTGCTGTTTTATAAGGTTAGGTTACTTAAGAATGGTCTCTGTGGATGCAGTCAGCTGACACTGCTGAGGTCTTACAGTAGGTTTATACAGCACCTGTCAGACATTCATGTGCTCCTGTCCTGAACAATAGAGAGTAGGACCTCAGACTCATTCACATAGCACTGCGTATAACATTTTACTCAACAATACCACAGATTCAGCTAAATACTTTTTTGCAGCTTTGCAGGACAAAAGTTCTCTCTTTAGTTCCATCCATCCATCCTGTGCATTTTTAAGTGAAACCCCCCCTTGAAATTCTTCTTCCCCCACAATCCTCCCATTTCACGCCTTTATTTTATCTATTCTTTATTCTATCTGAAGCGACCCTACACTTTTGAACGATAGTGTATGTTTTATATTATATATATATATATATAGCCACAGAATAAATGAAGGCCATTCCAGTGTCAATAAAACCAAACCCCAGAGGTGAAAAAGTCATCCAACAGCAATTTGAAACGCTGACAGCATGACTAGAAAACTGTGATAAAAATCAAGGTTATCAAATAAAAAATATTTTAAACTTTTCCTAAATATATATTGTAGTTTTCATTTTCTTCCAATAAATTCAAATAAAAACTATATTTTATTTGAAATATGTGAGAAATATTGTTAGTAGTTCACAGAGTGAAACAGACCTGATCACTTTACCCACAGAAACACTTTTTAATAGGAAATTCTGATAATAATTGAAAAATAATTTTGAAATGGTCTCTTAATTTTTTCTTTGGCTGTACAGTATGCGTGTTTCTTGTAAAACAGTAAATGTCAAAAATGACACATACTAGATGAATAATCATTACAGAGACGTAGAAAATTATTTTGTTTATCAAACATATACATATATGTATGTGTAAATGTACGTATACAGTATACCCTACACGTACCGTATATACGTGTTCCGACACAAACTTCAATATGGTTTTGTGTAGTCGCAAAAAAACGTTGATAAATGACCCACATCCTGATTGAAAAAACTGCAGGGTGTATTTCATACTAATGTTTCCACATTCCAAGAACTTAAATTGCCCCTTATATAAACCAGTAATCGTTTAAATACTTTGTTTTAAAAAAAAGAAGAAGAAAAACGATGATTTTATGTGCTTGCTTGAACTCACTTTTAAAATGCATTTATAGAAAAGACTAGAAATTCACTCCAGTTTTTCTTGGTTTGTAACTGCACATATATGGTTGTGTGCTCTCTATTGATCTCTCATGAAAAGGGTTTATTTCATCTTGAATTCAATATAGGTTTCTATCTAAAGTGCTGCATCCGTTCCATGCATTTTAATTTTTCCGTCAATCTCGAAATGTCATAAATGGTGTATTTTCCATGCAGTATTTCAGAAATGCAGACTTCCCGTCTGTCTGAATTGTGTTCTCATTATGTATTTGTTGTTAGTAATCTGTGTGATTATTCAGCATTCACACGAGCCGAAATAGAAACGGCACAGCGAGAAAAAGATAATGCTGTTGTGATGCTCCAAAGCTCTGAATGCTTTGTCTTGCCGGATTTCTCTCCGTAGGCTAATAGATCAATCTTTCTAATGCACCTGTGAATGTGAGAAGCTCGTTGTGAGAGTTCGGGTCATGTTGCTCAGAGGACGAACTTTCAAGCTGGTTCGAAATGAACACAAAGTCATTTTCGAATGGACGCATTTGACTTTTTATCCAAAGGGACTTCACGCATATTTGTGTTTCCTGGAATTCGAACCCACAACCTTGCATGCGTAACACTCCACCAGTTGTGCTAGTTTTACATACTGTATAAGCAAACTGTCCCTTTAAACCAAAAGGTTGACCTAAATGGTAAATTGCCCTGCTTGTAAATGCAATCGTTATTTTATAAAAGCTGAAATTCAATCCATCCTCCTGACTGAATCAGGTGCGTACAGCGTGCGCTCTCGGTAAAGTCGGCCCTGTTGATTCGTGTAAGTGCAGCATGCTGAGTGATTTTATGGGAGTGTAGGGGGGTCTGAATGATGCTAAATATGGCAACAGAGCAGCGGGGGGATCTGTGATCCAACGCTGTCGCGTGCACACGTGTGAAGGACAAGACTGTGTGAGTATCGAGAATATTTTTGTGTTTCTGGACAGGGATGATGGAAAAGCACACTTCAGTTAGTACAACCTCCGGTCCTTTGAGCGACCGATATGTCCATCATTAACATGAATGATAGGCGCTGCTCTCTGATTGGCCGCTCTCAGGTGCAGATGCTGATGATGCCTTGCTAGCCTTGTCCCTTAGTGAGAGAGGGGCGGATAAAGGGGAAGAGCCCACCAGCAGACTGTCTGATCACCGGGCGTATCTCTCATCGTCCCCTCCTTTCTTTCCTCACTCGAAATAAGAGAAAGCTTTGGGTAGTGTGAAACCTGAGCATCTTTGTGTTGCCGTGGAACGGGGGAAGGTTCAGCATCTCTCTTAAGCTCACGAGGTAAGGATACTTGGAAGTGAGAGTTCAAAAGTCTGTCGCTTTTTTTCTTCTTACGAAAGTAGTTCCTGTAATATGGCATTTTGCTTTAGTTTTGTGCGTTGGACAAATCCTTCGTTGTTCACTAGTTTCTGTAGTTCAATGTACTATGAGGTGTCATTCGAACCCTCAGAACTCTGTATGAAAAACAACATTAGCTTCTTAATTTGATATGTTAGGGATGAGCTTAGATTGCAATGGCGTTCGATCTTTGAGAAACTGACTACATTAAAAAAACTTTTGATCAGTTACTGTACATTATATAACATTAAGGGAGAAGTATGTCTACATTATTCCTGACTCGGCGTGCAATGCGTTCTGGGAAAGTAAAAACAGGGTAAGATTGACAGTAAAGTGGCATCATTTTAACACCAGGTTCGGGATTAGCGTGACCATGTCCACACCGGTCAAGGAGACTCATTGGAAGGAAGATCACTTGCACAGGGACCACGGCCTTTCCAGGAAAGTGCTGCTCAACTGCTGTCTGGTCAGACGGATCATCTCCTGGGCTTCCCCGAGCAGAATAGGTAAACACGTGGGAATTATTTTAAAGCCCCTTTTTTGTGGGAGTCTAAGTATTAATGTAATAGTATACCCGGAAATGTAAAATCTGTCATTGTTAACTCATGCGTGTGGTTCCGAACCTGTTAGACTTTCTTTCTCGTATGAAGCACATTGGGAGATGTTTTATTATGTGGGTCCTTTCTATTCTCAGAAAAGGACCCAAAAGCATTATACAAGTCTTGAATGGGGTCCATTTGACCTATGTTTTTATATTTGGGTCAACAGTTTCTTGAACAGTTTGAAGATGTCAAAGGATGATTACGAAATGGAAAGACAATTCCAAATATTCATTTAAATCATCATTTCTAGATGTATTGTGGTCGTTCCAGTTCAGTGTCTGTTGAATTTTAATAAAACCAAACGTCAGAATTGACAAAGTCATCCAACAGCAATGTGAAACACTGACAGCATGACAAGATGCATGAAAACTGTGATAAAAATCCAGATCATCACAAATTAATATTTGTACATGTATTTAAAGTTCAACAATCATTTCTGTTGTATTGCTTAAAAGTGAATATGAACCTGTTTGCTTGAGAAATATTGTTAGTAGTTCAAAGAATGAAACAAAATTGTTGTCTATCAATAATTCTACAAATGAGGATGAGGCGAATGTGTGATTTTATTGTACGCTGGCAAAGCAATCACAGGTGATCTTGTTTTTAGAAAGTGACACTTGGAGCTATTTCTGTTCTTTAGATTTCATACTACTACTAAAGATTGACTCGTGTTTGAGTTTTTTGTCATCAGTTTTCCTTTAATGTGGTTCATCTTAAAGACAGTTTGAGATCGTCTGCTTTTGAACATTCTTTCATGCTCTGCTCTTTGGATTCAGTATACTTGACATCTTGAGGTGTAATATACATGGATAGTGACCTCAGAGTGGTAATGCTGATGTGATATTGATCATTTTACGACACTGTGCTGGATTGATGTTGCATTCAGTGTTTCAAGTTCATCAGAGTTTATGGTGTCTTGTGGAGTGACAGCTGTAATAAGTCATTGCATTATTGTGAAACGGATATTGATCAGGTTTAGAGTCGTCAATGTACTTGTAATTTTGTTAAAGGATTAAAGACAGGACTTGTGGGTATTGTAACAAGCTACTATTTGTTTTGCAGAAGTAAATGAATAGCTCAGAAGACTCATTAACAGCCGTGGAAAAAGCATGCCAGAGCATTCCAAATTTTCATTCGATCAGCATTTCTAGATGCATTGTGGCCATCAAAGTGTCTGTTGAATTTAAACAAATCAAACCTCAGGAGTGACGTAAAGTCATCTTAGCAATGTGAAAGACTGACAGCATGACAAGACACACAAAAACTGTGATACAAATCAAGGTTATCCCATAAAAAACATTTTTTCCTAAACTTTTCCTAAATACACGTACAGTATTACTGTTGTATTTCTTAAGAGTGAACATGAACTTGTTTTCTTTGCAATTGAGGTCTGAAAAAATACAGAGCATGTTTTTTGTTATTTTGACCTGTTTCTCCTGTTTTCATTTTCTGCAAATAAATGCAAATAGAAACAATATATTTTTTTTAAATTTGGGACATTGTCAGTAGTTCACAGAATGAAAACGTTTTACCTAAACACATACCTATAAATGGTAAATTCAGAAAAACTAAAAATGGTTTAGTTAAAAAAATATTCGTCAGCTGTAAGTACATACGTGGTCGCAAACATTTTTTCCTAAAATTCCTTAGGATAAATAAGAATCGGATCATATAAACGTGACAGTATAAGTACAGAGAATTAATGCGGATAGCATAGCTCAGATCATGTTAAATCTCTGATTTAGGATGGAAGACTTTAATATCTTGGTAAATCTGAGCACAGATTTGAGATGATTAAGAGATTCTTTCTTGTGTGTTGAAATGCAGAGTTATTTTCAACCCAGTGCTGGGTCAACACTCATAAAAATGAAGGCTCTTCACCATGACATAGCAGAACCTTTTTTGTCTACATGGTTCCATCAAGAGCCTTTAACATTCGAACCATTCACCAAGAACCATTGTGTTTTAAAAAAGGATTCAGATTATAAAAGTGAGAAAGTAAGAGATGGTTCTTTACAGAACCTTTGACTGAATGGTTCTTTGTGGAACCAGAAATGTATCTTCTACGGCATTCCTGTAAAGAACCTTTTAAGCACCTTTATTTTTTTCAGACTGATAAAGGAATGAACTGAAACATTGGGGTGGTAATTTAAATCTTTTATGCGTGTATATATTTGTGTCTCTATTCAGAAGACGTGCATAATGGGAGATGCTCTGTGCTGTATTCACATATGTTCAGGAAACAGCTGGGCCCTTCACTGTCAGGTGTTGCCGTCTGTGTCCAGCCCCGCTGAATAGAAAAGCTCAATGGGTTTATTTGGCCGGCTCAACGCTGGCCTGTCTCAGAGCAGCGTAATCTGCTTTGACTATATAATCGCATTCAAAAGCATAACCTTCCAGATGGATTTAAGTGAAACCTTGTTAATAGCAGGAAGCTGCATTACTAAAGGTGGTATTAAACTTGTCTTCAGGATATTATATATCTGCAATATTGCACCAGTGCTTTTATGACGCTACCTCATTTGATGCTGAAATAAAGGCAGCCGTAGTGCAGCTGGACACTTGCTCTCTATTCATACTAATGGACGTTTGTAATGGGTTGAGGGGAAGCCATTAACCTATTATTTCATTCATGAATAGTATGTCATTAATTCAAGTAGCCGGTATCAAAAGGTAATGTAGTCTGGTGCAGACTTAGAGTAAATATTTTGTGATTTTATTTATGGTCCTACTTTGGTTTATGGAGTGTCAAACAACACGTTTACATACATACAAGGTGAAAAACACATGTTCTAATAATAGGCCATTATTATCATCTTACTTCTTCACTCACTCTTAAAGGGTTCATTCAGCGATTCATCTGTCTAATCCCCTCCTTTCTATCAGTCTACTCTGATCTGATTGGTCAGATGGTCTAGTCTGCTGTTTCGCAAATGGATGGAACGTAGACAGGCATCACACCGAGTGACGCAAATCTGACCCAGAACTGAAACTAGAATGACAGATGACTCATTTGTGTGATTCAGAGTCAAATCTTTTTTTCAATTTGTTATTCGTTCACTTTCGGCTTTACAACTTGTTAGACTGCTCTCATTCACACACAGCGACATTACACACTGAATTAAATTTTGCATGAAATTTTAAGGACATTGTAATAGTAACTCTTTAAAAGTGATGTATACCTGGAAATAAGCAGACTCGGAGATGCTTGTATTCAATGTGTTTGTCAGGTGAAATGTAAATGTCAACGGAAGAGATTGACAACCAGTAATGAGCTGATACCATAAAATAAGATTGTTATATAAAATGCTTTGTGAAATGTTTTTTTAAAAGAGATGTCAGTGACATTAAATGTTTCTTAAGGAACATTGTAAGATAAAACATGAAGATACAGCCGTGGAACCATTCCAGTTAAGTCTTTAATCAGCATTTCTAGATTTATTGAGGCCTTTTCAGTCAATGTCTGTTGAATAAAAAAGAAAAAATGTCAACAGCAATGTGAAAAACTGACAGGATGACACGACACAGAAAAACTGTGGTAAAAACCAGGCTTATTCCATCATATATTCATTATTGAACTGATCCTAAAATACATGTAAGAACATAAGGATTTTGTTTTTTAAATATGAATTTGAACTTGCAGTATTCAAGATCTGCAAACATTGCATCTTCTTTCTTATTTTCTGGAAAATACATATTTTCATTTGGGAGTAAAGTTTTTAAAGAAGTTTTTAAATTACGGGTGGTCTCCTATTCATGTACCACTTTGACCACTAGAGGGAACTATATCCATATGTTTTATCTTGACAAAGTCTCTGTATGAGTAGACTGCACTGACTGTAAACCTTCTGAAGGTGTGTCCTTAAATCGACTAAATTATTTACGTCGAAAAAATATAATGCAAACATTAGTGTGTTTATTTCATTATGAGGCTAAAATTATATTTATCAAAATGTTTTTGTAATGCACGACTTGGACTGAATAATGAAGAAAAGACCCACAGAGCCCAGAATAAGAAACTCTTTGAATATTGTTTGAAAATTGTTTAGGTCACAACATAATTCTTAGTTACATTTATATTATTTCAAGACATTGATCTAAAATGTGGATAAATGTTAACAAGTGAGAAAGTGACCTTAAACTTTTGAAAGGTTTTTATATATGTAGTGTGAAAGAATTACAATATCTTATTTGTTACTCAAAAAGACAATTCTGTAATCGTAAACTCGCCATCATGTTGTTCCAAACTTGTAATGTAATATTTTAAAAAGTGTGCGATGTGTAAAGATCTTTTGAAATTTAGTTTTAAGCATCCTTGTATTATTATACTTCTTTCATCCAGTAGGAGGCAATAAAACCATCAACTGAACTTCATAGTTTTGCTTATTATAGATTATCATTTAAGTAGGTTAACCAGTAAATAAATATAATTCACATAATAGTATTCATGCATCATCCTAAAGTGCGAGAGGCATAATTGCACTTTTTTTATAATGGATTTGTGTTTCCATATAGGCCTACCATTAAAACATCATGATGCAGAAATACAAAACCATTGCACTTCATAAAAGTATCATATTAGAAAGAAGTAGATTACTATGTGAGGATTAATTTGTAATACAAATCCACATGTGGTGTAAGTAAAGGGTATTTTAAATATTAATTCAGTGTAAAGATCTTGGTGTAATATTGCAACATACTTAATGTTTTGAACATGATATGATCCAGCCATTGCTTGAATACAATGAAAATGTGTTAGATGTGCTCAGAGCTGTTTATGGTGATGATAAATGGCCTCTGTGTACAGATTAAGCTCAGCAGCAAAGAATGAATAAATGATGACGCTATGAATATGGAGATACTGTATCATTGACAGGCCACTGTCATTAGACCTTACAGACGAAGATGAAGTGGATCTGTATTTGGTAGTTTCAGGTGAGGTGGTGTATTAATACAATATAATGCAGCTCTTAGTGTCAAGTTGCCAGATGAAAAAACAAGAAAAAATAAAATTGCGTAGATAAGCCACAGTATAAGGACAGAATGTCTTTAAAGGATAGCTCACCCAAAAATGAAAATTCTGTCATCGTTTATTCACCCTCAGGTTGTTCCAAATCTGTATACCTTTATTTCTTCTTATGAACAAAAACGGAAGATATTTGGAAGAATGTCAGAAACCAAACAGATCTCATCCCCCATTTACTTACTCAGTTGGGAAAATAAATACTGTAGAAGTCGATGGGGGTTTAGATCTGTTTGTTACTGAAATTCTTCAAAATATATTACTTTGTGTTCAGCAGAACAAAGAAATGTATACAGGTCTGGATCAACCCGAGGGTGATGACAGAATTTTCACTTTTGGGTGAACTATCCCTTTAAGACACTTGATGGCCACATTGGTACCAAAAATGAGGTCCAAAGGGGATATTTGAACAATATTTGCTTTTTATGACCCTATAGGTTTGAGTACAAATCTAAATATTCAGATTATGGTACATAATAAAAATTAAACTGACTAAAAATGATTGGTGTAATAAAAGGAAGGAGGCGGGAAGCGGCGAACATTAAAATAAAGTTTTAATAAAATAAACAAACAAAAACACGGATGTAAAATGCCGGCAGCCACCTCACGGTCGACTGTTGGTCACAAGAACATAAATACAAACTAGACATGTCCGGGCCCGGTCCTCACTCGCCGGCAGTCCTGATGATTCGTCCTTCTATACTCCCGAACTCCTCCGTGGGAGATGCGGGACCGGTGCGCGCACAGCTGTTTTCCACTATCACTCACGCCACCTACCCCGCCCCGCAGCTCCCGTCACGCCTTCCTCGCTACAATTGGTAAAAGAGCAAACTACATTGCATCAGGGAAGATGGGTTTTATTCGAGTATGCATTAAAATGTGTGCAACATGCATAAAAGATCTTTAGTAATCATTATGTTGAAATAAACACACATCTCTTTTGGCCACTACTTTATGTGCAATACTTATTGTAAAGGTTTATTTGACGATGATGAAAATGGTACTGTACATTACTTAAAAAATCATCATCATAAAAAATCATCAATATAATCTGACATCAGTGAAGCTAACTTGTGTCACTTAACACTCTAAAACTCTCAATTAATTGGAATGCAATTAGAATTAAAAAAAAACATATTGAGCCGCCAAATATTGTGCTTTGCCGTTTCATTTAGGCGTAGAGAAAATGTTTAATAATGTCTCTAATACAAACATCCGTCTCATCTGAAAGCATCTGCTAGCGTTGTTTGCTTCCAAAGCAACAAAAGAAACTAATATGCAGTATGAAGAGTTCATAGCCGTCTTGTTTGTGTGATCTATAAAATCATTGTTTTCTAAAGCAGAGCATATCAGGGGACAGCATTAACTTTTACATGCGCTCATAAATGAGAAGAAACAAAATGTTCTTTTTGTCAGCGTGAATATATTTGTACAAGCAAACAGGAGCTGGCGACCTTTCGCCTTAATGTTTTATTGACGGCAGAACTCACTTAATGTGATTTATTGATGGGAAACGGTTTAACAACAGGATCTGGGATAGAATAGAGAGCTGGTTCATCTGAAAGGCTAACACCCATCACACAGCTTGTGTCAAACAGATTGGGAACAAGCACGATTGGCTACATACGAGTTTCATTTTCGAGATTTGTGGTACAATTTTTTCCTGAATCTATTTTGATTTTGGCAGATTTCTCATTACATCCCATCACAGTGAAAATTGAATGATGGTTATATGAATTGTTGGAGTGTATTTTGTAAATCATGGGTACGTGGTTTACTGGAAGGCTTCGCTCGCACGGGACATGTAAATTTAACAATCATTGTAATAGATCTGGGCCAGCGCTGTATCTTTCTTGTGTATTCTCCATTAAGATGTACAATATAAGGAGGACATCAGTCTTTTTTAACAAGTATCCCTTTATGGTTGGAATGAGTGTTGAGATGAATGTGTCCCGTCAGGAGCAACCATTTCCAATCCAATAATGGAGCGATGCAATTTGTGTGAACAGAACTTGAGCTCACATTCATTTTAACCAAAGGTGATACCATTTCCAGTTCATCTGAATCACTTATGCATTTGATAATATTCTGAGTGTTTTGTAACGGTTGAAACTGAACAGCCCACATACAATTAAAGTTGAAGTGTATTTCACAATTGAATCTCTCGTGTGTGACAGATGCATTCAACATGGACCCACTCTGCACATCCATCACAACAAATCCATTCCTCTTCACTTATGCAAAACAATTTAAAACGGTACTGCAGGTGTTTAGAAAAGTGCTGTAGTGTAGCCTGAATAACATCCGAGGGGCCTTTTACCTAAAGGGTATTAAGGGTATTACCTTTTACCTTAATATTAAGGGTATTAAGTCAGGTAACAAATTTACTTTCATCATGCTTGTTCTTAAGTGAAAAAAATTACACATTTTACACATTTTGTAAAAAGGCATACTATTTGAATCAATTTTAAATTAATTTTTTCATATTAATTTACAAAATATTTTACTCACCCTTATGTCATTTCAATCCTATATGACTTTCTTTCTGTTGCAGAACACAAAAGAAGATCATTTGAAGAATGTTGGTAACCAAACATCAATGGACCCCATTGACTTTCATTGAATGGACACAAAATCACTAATACATTTCTCAAAATTTCTTCTTTTGTGTTCTACATATAAAAGAAAGTAATTCAGCTTTTAGAAAATGCGAGGAGGATGAATAAATATTTATTTATTTTTGGGTGAACTGTCCCTTTAAGAGTCACAGTAGCATTATAACTGCAGAGCCGTTGAAATCCGGGCTCTAGACTGCAACAAATGGTCGCATTTTAACTGCAAAGGCGACAAGTTTTTCTTGATCGTCGTAACGGTGCAACTGCCAGTTTTTGTTGTCTGCCAAAAGAAACAGAAAAATAAGTAATTAAGAACCCATTTATTGTGCATTTGGGTGTATTGTTTAATATAATCCTATATACGACAGAGAGTAGAGATATGAAGCAGACCTGAAGCGCTTAGCTTGCCTGATACTATGCGAGGACATCACTGATATACAAATGAGTATATCATTAAATCTTCATTCAAATGTGTTTAATACATTAATAAATCAACTAGAAATGAATACAAATCAGTATATTTAATGAACATATCTTTATTATGCTGCTGCCCCTTTAAGAGCTAGCGCACTATACTGTAACACACACGTTATGCTTCCAAACTGTTTGTTCGAGTAAAGGACTACCTTTACAAGGATTTTTGTTAGTGTGTGAATTTAACGTAATTTTGTGTTTATATGTCCGTTTCAGAGTAAGAATCTGTGAGAACTCAGTTTAGTATTTTGTGCTTTGACTCCCTGAGCTCGTGCATATCTCAAACAACCCAAGAGACCTGAAGGCTTTTAGTGATTACTCTTCATGAAAGCTGCATTGATACACGTTTGGCTTTTATCAGTAGCGACTCACAAATAATGTCATCTGACGACATACAGCGACTTTTCGTGCAGGCTTTAGCTACATTCCATTGAACATAGTTGGCAACACTGCACATGCTATGATGAAGCGGAAGGACCGACAGGGCAAACGAGTGAAACTGAAAGAACACAAGAATTTCCCAGGCTAAGGAAGAAACAGCAGAGATAACTAAATGTGTCGAGCGTATAGTATGCATGTGAAGCTAATGCAGGAAACATATGTATAAACTTTAAGCACTATATAAAGCTCTCTAACAATACTGCAAAGCATACAAATGTTAACGTTATACATCACGTTAAATCCTATTTATTTGTGAGTCGCTTCTGATAAAAACTAAACGTTTATCAATGCAGCTTTCATGAAGAGTAATCACTAAAAGCCTTCAGGTCTCGTGGGTTTTTTGAGATATGCACGAGCTCAGGGAGTCAAAGCACAAAATACTAAACGGAGTTCTCTTTCATGCATTCTTATGCATTCTCAAAATTCACATATTAACAAAAATCCTTGTAAAGGTAGTCCTTTTCGCAAACAAACAGTTTGGAAACATAATAGCAGCATAATAAAGATATCTGTTTATAATGTTCATCAAATACACTGATTTGTATTCATTTCTAATTGATTTATTAATGTTATAAACACATTGGAATGAAAATTTAATGATTAATTATTTCTCACCTCACCCCATGAATCTGGTGCTACCTAATGAAGGGCTGGTGCCACCAACTGAATAACTTGATGGCATCAGTGCCACCTCTCTCAAATGTTGGTCTAGAGCCCTTGAAATACAGAGTTACGACACTCGATCTCGCTTCTGTGTGTTCACGTGATTCTTGAAGCACTCCGTAGTTCCAAACAAATCCGTGTTGTCATCAATGGATTTTAGCGGGACAGACAAAAGCAACCGTATTCGCATCAAATTAGCTAAATATATTAGCACATGGTGTAGGCTTATTTCTACGTTGACTACATTTATAGCAGCATTTTGTCTGGGGAGTAATATGAATATAAGATCTAGAAGATATGTCCGCCATCTCCTTAAAATGTAAAAACATGCAGTTGTGCATCCGACTCTACAGCAAATGAGTTTGTGCATGTATAATGTACATGGCATGTATTGTTTATCTTCTTTGTTTTTATCGTTTGCGTCAATTACACCACAGGGCACTGCTTTCCAGCACATCTTGTTAAACATCTCTGTTGGATACTTTTCTACTTAGAAGAAAACTCGGGTCGCAATTATTTCGATATAATTACAACTGAGGAAAGCACAGCAGAGATCAGCAGTGTTAGCCGCGCCGTAATTGGCGTCGTCGTTTAAACTTAGCCTGGCGAACATTAGCTGCTCTCTTGCTGAAAGAGTTAGCTAATGAATTTTCCATTAGCTGGAATAGCCTCATATACTGGGAGTTCATTCTCTGGGGGGGTGAAGTGGAGATGATAGATAGCGTTAGCACTTGAACGTGCCTGTTAGCCCAGCGTTAGCCCTGAATGGGCAGACTTGAAATGAGCCCGATGACACAGTAGCCTGTTGACCGACAGGCTTTTTTGTTCATGTCATCTGATATCCAAAACAACATGTCAGTCAAAAACGTAGGAGTGTGCACGTGTGACCAGATAAATTACAACAACACGGTCACAGTCGAGAACCAATAATCTAGATGACATTAATATTGACTTTGATTGTTTAAATAAAGGCCTGTTATTTAAAACTTTTCAAACAAAACACAATCAACAAGCATGCATGTTTATTAAAACGTCTACAGACTTTGACCGCTGGCGTACTTCTCATTCAGTGTGATGCCAGATAGCACCTCTGCTCTCTGCAGGTAACCTACTTTAGCCGTTTTTGTATTCCAGTGATGGCTCCACAATCTATAAATAGTAGGAATGATTGATATGGTATATGGTAAACCCTTGTTCGTTCCTTCGCCTGAAGGCAGAGATGACTTTCAGCATCAGAAGTGGCTTTTCTTTTACTCACCTGGGCCTGTCATATGCTTCAATTACTGGACCAGCATCAGTGTCGGACAAACGCTGCACAGGGAGAAACCTGCTGCTAATGCACTGGGCCCGTATTCATCAACAATCTTAGCGCAAAGAGTAGCTCCTAGTAACTATATTCTAAGAAAGTTCTTAGAAGTATGGCCGTTTCCACTTAGAATTACAGAAATGATCCTAGCAAAGAAAAAGTAACTCATAAAGGATCTTAAAATTTTTGGAGTAGCGAGGAGGACTTTTAAGAGACTTATGGCCGTGTTCAGACTTGACTTCTTTTTCGAAGCTGCTAGCGTCTGTTTTACATTATAATCCTATGGAGTAAACAGTGTTTTTAAACAATGTCCTGAGGGCTTTTTTAAACACCAGTGCCGGCATCTTTTCCGGCAGCTCAGGGTGTCTTTAAAAAGAGTCTTTAAAGGTCTTTAAAGTATTTAAAAGACTGTGTCATACATAGCAAAAGGGTCAGCCAGGCCTCCTCACTAAGATCACATTTTTCATCTTTTCCTTGCTCAGAGTTTCTCTCAGTTTGGTCCTGAATCATTTTTAAGCTTTCTTTAGAGCTTTCATAGAGGATTCATAAAAGCTTTAAGAATAGGGGCCATGAACGCAAGCGTAAGGTTTATACAGCCTATAGCCTTGAAATATAGCATGAGATGACGTTTGAATATGGTAAAATCACTCCAACACCAATGTTAATGAAGATTGAAAAGATTGATGTGTTAAGAGGATGTTTGGAAATCTATTATGATATTTCAATGTTATTTGATCATATTTGTATATATACAGTTGTGTTCAAAATTATTCAACCCCCAATGCTGTAAATGGTTTTAGGGAATTTAGTGTACATTTGTAATTGTATTCAGAATGAAATCCTACAAGGACTTCTTAAAGAACCATATGCAACTAAAATGACATCAATTAGTTTTGTAATACAGTAGTAAATGTTTCTTTTGTGAATTCTTCATTGACATAATTATTCAACCCCTTAAAGACTACCACTCTGAAGAACAGAGGTTCAATGAAGTGTTTTCAATCAGGTATTGAAAACACCTGTGGATATCAGGGAGCAGCAATAAAGCCTAATAAGCAGCAATTAGGCAGCTTTAAAATGACTGTGATACTCAGCTCCTTCTAGACATTTACTGGTGTGGTTACAAACATGTTGAGGTCAAGAGAATGGTCCAGGAAGACAAGAGAACAGGTGATTACTCTTCACAGGGAGGGCAATGGCTATAAGAAGATTGCAAAGATGTTAAACATACCAAGAGACACCATAGGAAGCATCATTCGCAAATTCAAGGCAAAGGGCACTGTTGAAACGCTACCTGGTCGTGGCAGAAAGAAGATGCTGACTTTGACTGCTGTGCGCTACCTGAAGCGTAGAGTGGAGAAAAGTCCCCGTGTGACTGCTGAGGAACTGAGAAAAGATTTGTCAGATGTGGGTACTGAAGTTTCTGCTCAGACAATACGGCGCACCCTGCGTAATGAAGGCCTCCATGCCAGAACTCCCAGGCGCACCCCCTTGCTGTCCCCAAAGAATAAGAAGAGTCGACTGCAGTATGCAAAAAGTCATGTGGACAAACCACAGAAGTTTTGGGATAGTGTTCTGTGGACTGATGAAACAAAATTTGAACTGTTTGGGCCCATGGGTCAACGCTATGTTTGGAGGAGGGCCTATGAAGAAAAGAACACCTTGCCTACTGTGAAGCATGGCGGGGGGTCAATCATGCTTTGGGGCTGTTTTGCTTCTGCAGGTACTGGGAAGCTTCAGCGTGTGCAAGGTACCATGAATTCTCTTCAGTACCAGGAGATATTGGATGACAATGTGATCCAGTCCGTCACAAACCTGAGGCTTGGAAGACGTTGGACCTTTAAACAGGACAATGATCCCAAGCATACCTCCAAGTCCACTAGAGCATGGTTGCAGATTAAAGGCTGGAACATTTTGAAGTGGCCATCGCAGTCACCAGACTTAAATCCGATTGAGAACCTCTGGTGGGACTTAAAGAAAGCAGTTGCAGTGCACAAGCCTAAGAATGTAACTGAACTGGAGGCTTTTGCCCATGATGAATGGGCGAAGATACCCGTAGATCGCTGCAAGACACTTGTGTCAAGCTATGCTTCACGTTTAAAAGCTCTTATAACTGTAAAAGGATGTTGTACTAAGTACTAAGATTGAATGTCACTTGGGGGTAGAATAAAACTGATAATGATGTGAGCTCAGAAAAGACATTTGTGGTTATTTCATTATAAATGTTATGTTATATTTGTCTGACCTACACGTGCCTCTTTGATTTAATTGTAAGCAGGATGTCTGAATGATCATAATCAATGTCAAACCGACCAAAACAATCAATTTCAGTGGGGGTTGAATAATTTTGAACACAACTGTATATAAAGCTTTTAAATGTAGTAAGTTTAAGTAGGATGACATGTCCTTTAAATTTCATAGGAAAGTCTGTGTTGAAGAGTTCAGCTGTTTGTTAATTGCACCTCATATTTAAGAAAGGACAGATCTGAATAATAAAGCATCACAATCATTTGTTTACTTGTGATGATACTGTCTCATCAACACATTGCCACTAATGGAAGGAGGATGTGGAATAAACAGTGTTTATGAACAAAGATTAGACCATTGTGAGGTCTTGATCAAGATGTTCATCTTAAGCCTCTACTTCTTTAATAATCAAGGCATTTTGTAATGCATCTGGGTATTAAAGGAATACTTCACCAAAACTGAGCTAAAAAAACAAGATTCTGATCTCTCTGATATTCTCACCAATTATTTCCATGTATTAAACAAAAGTAACTATGACCCTGGACCACAAAACCAGTCACAAGGAGCACCGTTATCGATTTTTCTTTTATGACAAAAATAATTTGTGGATATTAACTAAAGATGATGTTCCATGAAGATATTTTGTAAGTTTGCAACAGTAAATTTATCAAAATTTATTTTCGTGTGTGGATGCAAAAAATGTCCGGAAACACGCCAAGAAACTCCCCACTCAAGTTTGGCATCTTGTAAAGCTTCCGATTTTGGGTTCATCTACACTCCAAAACATTTGTAGAGCGGTAAGCCAATATAGACCGTTAAAACAAACCTGTATCTTCTTAGCAACGGCCCGCTACATAGTCTCTGATGCACAACTTTAAAGGCGATTTTCTCTCTATTTTTTTTGTATCCTCAGTTCCCTTTCTGTCGGTCTCTCGACGTTGTGTCGAGAACGACAGATGGGGTTCGCCCTTGAGAACCAATCAACTCTGACTACTATAGAAAAGGCCAATGAAATTTGGCGAATGCAATTTGCATGCGGGACTCCGCCCCCGGAAATCCGGTATAAAAGGAGGCCGGCGTGCAGCATTCACTTACCTTTTGTTCTTCAGAGCCATCGCTCATGATTACATCTCAGGATTCTCAAATCCTCTTCAAACTTCACTACCGGATCTTCGACGTGTTGCAGCGGATCGTCCCTCCTGCAGCGACCTTCCCCTGGGCGTCTCGGTGGTTCCAGTGGTGTCAGAGCTATTTCCAAAAAGTCCTTTTCAGGACTCGGCACTCTACAGCGCGGCATGTCCCGCTGTTCTCTTGGGTGCGGTACCCTCATCGAGGAGGGGGATGGACACGATCGCTGTGTTAGGTGTCTGGGCGTCCAGCACGCTGAAGCAGCGTTCGTTGACACATCTTGCCCGCACTGCGGGCAGATTGTCATGCAGAAGTTGCGGTCACGGTTGGCTGTCTTCCTCCGGGAACCAGCCAACATTTCGTCTGCTACCAGGGTTGTGGCATCTGTGGCTACGGCCCCGATGTCCTCTCGTGTTAGCAGCGTTAGTGATTCGGGGGCTACTGTGAGCGTCAACCCGCCAGCCAAGCGCTCACGGGCCGTTCACACCCCAGCACGCTCTTCTGACCGTTCCCCAACCGGCGGTGGCATACCGTCCGGATCCTCATCCACGCACTCGGAAACGGGGCGTGGCGAAGATGAGATGTCTATCGCAGCATCGGAGGGAGATCTGCTGGCATCCGACAATGACGAATCCGAGCTTCCCCCTACGGGGGGCCAAGCTCTGGAGGAAGCAGACGTTGAGATGTCGGCCATGCTAACCCGGGCTGCCGCGAGCATTGGGTTGCAGTGTACGGCACTGCCTCTACCCCAACGCTCGCGGTTGGACACATGGTTTCTGGGGTCGGATCGTGGTGTCAAGCCACGCCCACCCCCGGTTCCATTCTTCCCGGAGGTGCATGAGGAGCTGTGTCGGACATGGAGCGCCCCACTCACGGCTCGCTCCTCTCAGTCCAGCTCCGCCTCCCTCACCTCCCTCGATGGTGGGGCGGCCAAGGGCTACGTCGACGTCCCCCAGGTGGAACGGGCGATTGCGGTGCACCTGTGCCCGCAGACGGCCGCCACCTGGGGGACCCGGCCTCGCCTTCCGTCCAAAGCCTGTAAGACTTCGGCATCCCTGGTGGCGAAGGCTTACAGTGCTGCGGGCCAGGCCGCCTCCTCTCTCCACGCCATGGCCATCCTGCAGGTCCACCAGGCTAAGGCGTTGAGAGAGCTCCACGAGGGCAGGGCCGACCCAGGTGTTATGCAGGAACTCCGTGCCGCCACTGACCTCGCTCTACGGGCGACTAAGGTGACGGCGCGGGCCCTGGGTCGGACGATGTCCACTCTGGTGGTCCAGGAGAGACACCTCTGGCTCAACCTTGCGAGAATGAGTGACGCCGAGAAAGTCCGCTTTCTCGACGCACCCATCTCGCAGGGTGGGCTGTTTGGTGACACCGTCGAGAGCTTCGCACAGCAGTTCTCGGCGGTGAAGGAGCAGACGGAGGCTATAAGCCATATCTTACCGCGTCGCGACTCGGCCGCCCCCAGGCCTCCGAGTTCCCGCGCACCACCTGCTCCCCGACAGCCCCGGACCCCTTCGAGCTCTGCACCGGCTCAAGTGCACCCCCGTGCTGCACCCCGGAAAAAGAGCCCGAAGGGAAGACCTCCTCCTCGTCAACAGCCTTCTAGGAAGAAGCGGCCCTGACGAGAAGACACCGGAGGAAGCAACATCTGGCCCGACCCTCACAGTACCATCTCTGACCGGTCGGTATGGGACGATCCCTGCCTCGTCTCCACAGCCAGGCCCTTTTCAGGGCCTGGCGCCCACTTACTCACAAAGAGAGTTGCTTTCCCCGGGCGTTCATTCCAGCCGATCGCACACTCCACCGGACTGTGCTCGGCGAACCGACCTCACACCCTGGCGAGGTGTGAGGCCGTACACATGCGACAACTGTCACCACTCTCAAACCGACAGTGCGTGCCGTTGTCCCGCCAGGCAGGCAAAAAGGCGGAGTCAACCATCCCTCCGGGGAAACCTCCGCGACATGCGATTGGCTCTGCCTGCCAACGAACCACCCTCGGTCGGAATGATGAAGCAGGCCGTCCCCTTGGTCCCCCTGTCACAGTCCATGGGAGCTTGGCAAAAGTTGCCCACACTGTCTCGGTGGCTAATGCGGACGGTCCGTCTCGGCTACTCGATCCAGTTCGCCAGGGCCCCTCCCAAGTTCCGGGGCATCATCTCCCCCTCTCTCAGAGGCAGAGACGCCTCCGTGCTTCGGGCAGAGGTCTCCACCCTCCTGGCGAAACAGGCGATCGAGTCCGTCCCACAAGCCGAGATGTACAGCGGGTTTTACAGCCCGTACTTCATCGTTCCAAAGAAAGACGGAGGGTTGCGTCCCATTCTGGACTTACGTACCCTGAACAGGCACCTTCACAAGCTGCCTTTCAGGATGCTAACCCAGAGGCGCATCCTGACATCTATCAGGTGTCAGGATTGGTTTGTGGCAATCGACCTGAAGGACGCTTACTTTCATGTCTCGATTCTTCCTCGACACCGACCGTTCCTACGGTTCGCTTTCGAGGGTCGGGCATATCAGTACAGAGTCCTCCCCTTCGGTCTGTCCCTGTCTCCACGAGTCTTTACGAAGATCGTGGAAGCCGCCCTTTCTCCTCTCCGGGAGAAGGGCGTGCGAATACTCAACTATCTCGACGACTGGCTTATCTTGGCGCACTCGCGAGATCTGTTGTGTACGCAGAGGGACATGGTGCTCCGGCACCTAGATCGATTGGGCTTTCAGGTCAACCGAGAAAAGAGCAAACTCTCCCCAGTGCAGAGCATCCTCTTTCTCGGTATGGAACTCAACTCTGTCACCATGACGGCGCAGCTGTCCGCAGCACGCGCCCAGTCAATGTTGAACTGCCTGGAACACTTCAGGCAGTCGGCGGTCCCCCTGAAACAATTTCAGAGGCTCCTGGGACACATGGCGTCTTCCGCGGGGGTAATACCCCTCGGATTGATGCACATGCGACCGCTTCAGCATTGGCTACAGAGTCGAGTTCCGAGGACGGCGTGGCACACCGGCAACAGGCGTATGGTGGTAACTCCTGTCTGCCGACGCACTCTAAACCCATGGTCTTCCATGACCTTTCTCCGAGCGGGAGTTCCCCTCGGGCAGATTACGAGGCACGTTGTGGTGACAACAGATGCCTCGCTGCAGGGTTGGGGTGCAGTGTGCAACGGGCACGCAGTAGCGGGGCGCTGGACGGGCCCCCGGCTGCGCTGGCATATCAATTGCCTAGAGTTGTGGGCGGTGCTGCTTGCACTGAGAAGGCTCCGGCCTCTGGTGCAGGGCCAGCACGTACTGGTCCGCCTGGACAGTACGGCAGCCGTAGCGTATATCAATCGCCAGGGTGGCGTACGCTCTCGGCAGCTAACACAACTTGCCCGACGCCTCCTCCTCTGGAGTCAGCAGGTGATCCGCTCCCTGCGGGCCACACACATCCCAGGCGTACTAAACGAGACAGCCGACGCGCTCTCTCGCCAGTACACGCCCTGCGGAGAGTGGCGACTCCACCCCCGCGCAGTTCAGCTCACTTGGGTACAGTTCGGCCAGGCACAGATAGACCTCTTTGCCTCCCGGGACAACACCCATTGTCCGCTTTGGTACGCCCTGACCGAGGCCCCCCTCGGCACGGATGCCCTTGCGCACAGCTGGCCGCGGGACAAGCGGAAGTACGCCTTCCCCCCAGTGAGCCTCCTTGCACACACACTGTGCAAGGTCAGGGAAGAGGAGCAACAAGTGTTAATGGTTGCGCCGTACTGGCCCAACCGCACTTGGTTCTCGGAGCTGATGCTCTTGACAACAGCTCCCCCCTGGCCCATTCCCCTGACAGAGGACCTGCTCTCTCAGGGGATGGGCACGTTATGGCATCCCAGACCAGACCTCTGGAACCTCCATGTCTGGTCTCTGGACGGGACGAGGAGATCCTGAGCAGGTTACACCCCGCTGTGGCTGAAACCATTGCACAGGCCAGAGCGCCATCCACTAGGCGGTTATACGCTTACAAATGGCGCCTCTTCTCATCCTGGTGTCTCTCCCAAGGAGCAGACCCACAGAGATGCTCGATCGGTATCGTGTTGTCCTTCCTACAAGAGAAATTGGAGACTAACATCTCCCCTTCCACGCTGAAAGTGTATGTAGCCGCAATTGCCTCTCATCACGACTCAGTAGATGGAAGGTCTCTAGGACAACACGACCTGATCACCAGGTTCCTAAGGGGCGCGAGAAGGCGGAACCCGCCTCGTCTCCGCTCCGTACCCTCTTGGGACCTTAACGTGGTCCTGGGGGGCCTATCCAGGCCTCCCTTCGAGCCCCTTGAAGCTTCCGATCTTCCTCACCTGACGAGTAAGACGGCCCTTCTGTTGGCGCTCGCCTCCTTCAAGAGGGTAGGGGACCTCCAAGCATTCTCTGTGTCCCCGGATTGCCTTGAATTCGGGCCTGGTAACTCTCACGTTGTCCTGAGACCCAGGCTCGGATACGTGCCCAAAGTTCCCACTACTCCCTTTCGGGACCAAGTGGTGAACTTGCAGGCGCTCCCCATCGGGGAGGAAGACCCAACCCGGTCCGTGTTGTGTCCAGTACGCGCACTGCGCCTCTACTTAGACCGCACACAGAGCTTCCGCAGCTCTGACCAGCTCTTTGTTTGTTTTGGAGGACAGCAGAAGGGGAAGGCTGTCTCCAAGCAGAGATTAGCGCACTGGATCGTAGATGCCGTTACGACGGCATACCGATCACAGAATCTCCCATGCCCACTGTCGGTTACGGCTCACTCCACACGGGGTCTGGCCTCCTCATGGGCATTGGCCAGAGGCGCGTCTCTAGCAGACATTTGTAGAGCTGCGGGTTGGGCTACGCCCACCACCTTCGCAAGGTTTTACAATCTTCGCGTAAACCCGGTGTCAGCCCACGTCCTACGTGGCGACATGTAGGACTGGCATCCGGGAGGGCGTATGCCTGCGAAAGCACCATCCCACCCTCTAGCAGGTTGGGTCAGTGTGCTATATATACCTTTTCTTCTTACCCTATCACATGGCTAAGGAAATCGGTACTTCACCAGCCTCCCTTCTTACCCAGACTCTGGTTAAGAACAGGCATTCCATCCATCACTAAGCAAAGCACCCCCTGCGGATTGGTTGGGCAGAGCAACCTTTCCCTTAGGCCGGGATACCATATGACCTATCACAGATAGTTCTAACCGGCCTGGTGCTGTCAGACGCATCAACACCCCCACCGTGGGTTGTTCCGTCTGCTATACTCTCATGACTATGGTTCCCACACATGGTAACCCATGAACTTCCCCAGGTGGACCTCCACCTCGCGGTTAACTACCCAGTCCGCACATTCCATGCGTTCTCCTCCAAGGACGAGACCATACTTTTATCCACCATATTCCTCCCCACGGGTAGGAGGTGGCCTCTGTAGCGCTTCTCTGATTAAGAGTCGCGCTTACCCGGTGTAAACTGATCCGGACGGCCTCTCGCCTATAGAGAGCTAAGGCCCCGTCCGTGAAAGTTACCGGTCAGGGCTGTACCCATCTTTCTCCAAGAAAGCTCTGGAACCCCCCGACCACCACACTGGAAGGTTACAGTCTCACGAAAGCTTCGAGATGACACGCCCAGGCTTGTTACCGTCGCTTCGCTAGAGATTGTGACGCGATACAGCGTTGTGGCGTTTTCCATAGGCAACCCCATCTGTCGTTCTCGACACAACGTCGAGAGACCGACAGAAAGGGAACGTCTTGGTTACGTATGTAACCTCAGTTCCCTGATGGAGGGAACGAGACGTTGTGTCCCTTATGCCACGAACACGTATCGGATTCTGCTGCAGTTTGAGAGGTCTCAGGCTCTTCAGAACAAAGGTAAGTGAATGCTGCACGCCGGCCTCCTTTTATACCGGATTTCCGGGGGCGGAGTCCCGCATGCAAATTGCATTCGCCAAATTTCATTGGCCTTTTCTATAGTAGTCAGAGTTGATTGGTTCTCAAGGGCGAACCCCATCTGTCGTTCTCGACACAACGTCTCGTTCCCTCCATCAGGGAACTGAGGTTACATACGTAACCAAGACGATTTCATTTTTAAATAGTTGTATATTGGCCAAATATTGTCCTATCCTAACAAACCATACTTCAACACTTATTTATTTAGCTTTCAGATGATATATAAATCTAAATTAAAAAAAATTATCCATTTTCCTACTTTGATGGTACAGTTGGGTGGCAATTTATGGCGAAAATGGCTCATGGCTGAGGGAAAAGAATGTCTAATAGGTTTGAAATGATAGGAGTGTGTATATAATTAATTTTCACTGTTTTGGAAACTATTGCTTCGAAAGAACTCATAAGTTTCAATACAAAATACAGAAGTTTGCTCAAATTTTAAGCTTAGGAATGAAACCAGTCAGTTTGCATCATACTTTTGATTGATGCATTCAAGCTATGGGTGTCGCTTCTGAATAATGCATTACATTACATGTTAGCCTGCAATCACTGAAATAGGAATATCGAGAGGCAGCTGTTCACAAAGCGAGACAGTGAGAAAGTGGAGAGACGGTGAAAGGTGTGCATCTCAGTTTGTACAGCGAGCCCGCCGAGCCATGCTGAGAGATTCAAAAGAGTCCATCGTTTACCAAGCTTGACACAATATGTAATCAAAATTTCCTCTCACTATTTTACTTTCTGAAAAATACCTTCAGTATTTTTATAGGTAAAGATTCAGATGCAAGGTCTGCACTTATATTTTAGACTTTACTAGAAGACTAGAAGGGTGTCATGGCATCTATGGAATAAAGCTTTCAGCTGAAGATATCATCTCTGTTTTTTTTAAAGGCAACCTGGTTGCTTTCCATTCGTAAACAACTCTTGTTTGCGTTTTATTTAACAATAAGATCCCTACCACATCTTATCTGGTTAGTCAAAGCAAAATTATTCAAACATTGATGTCTAAGATACCTGAAGAAAGCTATTTGATAGTATTTAATTTCTTCTCAATGAAATACTCAGTGGTTTGCAAATATGTTTGTGGGTTCACACTTATGGTCGTGTAGTGTTGAGCAGTTAACTTCCAAAGTTAAAAATATGATCTAGGTAAATCATTCAGTTTTGATATAGGGGTGCAGATTTTTAACATTTCTTTTATTCGCTTTTCAGTGGAATTCAATGTAAAAAGATAACTGATGTTTTTTATGTTCTTTAAAAAGTCAGTGAGTAACTAACCATGTGAAGTAATCATGATCTCAGTATTTGAAAAAACAGTGAGAATTTGCCAAATATTGATAATGACAAATGTTACCATTATGTATTATTTCATGATTATAGCAGCCTGTGATCGTGAAAGTTTTTTGAGCCAATCAGGTGAGCTCTAAATGTCACGTGACTTATTAATATTGAATGTGTGAGAATGTGGATAGCTTATGATAGGTTAATAAAATGCGTCTTATGTGATACCATTCCAGGAAACATCGGTAACCCTGAAGTCCCAGTGCACTTGATTGTTTAGGTTGTAGACGCAAGATGGGTCTTGTGTTTAGGCTCAGGCTAGAGTCTGGTTTGAGAGAATGTAGGTCGACTGACAGCTCTAAACCTTTTTCAAAAGTTCAGCTAAACAAACCAGGCCATGGAAAAACTGTGTCAGGAGTCGATCTTTTACTATAGATAACACATAAAATGTGTTTTTTCACCCAACCTTTTTATAGTTCTTGTACAATTATTTGTTGCTAATTATTATGGTCATTTTTGTTTCATGTAGCATCAATGTTTTTGTGTATATTTAGCTCAAGTATATTTTAAGCTTATATCATTAAAAAAACTGCACAAATTTTCACATATTTTAAAAATTATTTTCCAAATTTCACCTTTTAGAAAATTCTAGAAAGTTTTGTAGCACAATGGAAGTTGGATGAAGCGATGATGGGTGACCACGTTTTGGACGACTCATTTTTAGTAACTGTTACGTTAAACTGTTGTTTTGAGCTCAGTTTATGCCAGTACCTTGTCATTTCTGCGTACGAGTAACAATACCGAAATGTATAAATGTGTGAAAATATTTTTCTGGTTTTTTTGTGAGTAGCCAAAATGACCGTGATTTTTGTAGTCAGCGTGTTAAACTCCTAAACTAAAGCAAAACACAACTTTTTAAAAAGATTTGTAACATTGTGTTATACATACTATATGTTTGGATAGATAGCTTCACAGCGTTTTTCCTGCTTGACGAAAAAAAGACCTCTGAAGACCTGACAGGTAACATCTGCTCACTTTTTAATACATCTGCATATTTGTCTGTGTTATGTAAATAAGACCTCGGGATGAGCGGCTCCTAATCTCTCCAAGCGGTTATTTTTGCAAACCTGTTGACTTGAGCAGATGGGAGCCAATTGTGGCCATAGAGTTTGACCCACGTTCAGTTTTTAATATGATAGAAATGTGATACCAAACAAAATAATCATGGTAGAAACTTTTAATCCTTTAATCCGCTCTTTGTTTCCGGGTAATACCCGAGGCTGAAGTCAAACCAGGGTGATTAAGTTTGTTTTATCACAAACCACTTGAATGTTGTTATTAGAAATGTTCTGCGTTGATTACTCCTGTATATACTGATCACAACCAGATCCCCTTCATAGACAAATATTGCTGTGATGGGTAATATATGGTGCCAACGTTTAGTAGTAAACTAAGATTAGAATGTGTTTTAAGTGATTTATTTTCCTACGCATTAATAAACTGAAAGGGTCTGAGGTGAAAACTCTTTAAGATTCATCTAAAGCAGACTGACAGTTATTTTGCTGGAGATTTATATCTTTCCGAGGAAAAATGTTTTTCATCTGCAAGTATTTCTTTAGTGGCAACTTTAATGTCACATATAACACACATCATTATCCAGTAAAGCGTGCGGTGGAAAGTCTTCTACGCATTTATATTTACATTCATTCATTTGGCAGACACCTTTATACAAAATGACTTATATACTTGAATACGTGAGCATTTCTCTGCTAACCCCTCTGTAAAAACTGAAAGCCGCTTTTGTATTTATGATGACATTGATGTTTTTTCAAAATGACGAGACCGGTGAAGACATCTCTCTGAGGTACAGGTTCATATGTCAATCAACCATTAATTTCAGATGACTAGCCAAAGATGAGAAAAAGGCCTGACACTGAAGCATCTCTGTAAAAGCTCGTACATCTTACTGTCTGAATGAAGCAAATACACATGCTATTGTAGTATGGCTTGTTTTTGTTTCACCCAATATTTAACAAATGAAAATGTTTATCTATGTTACAATTTACAGGTGTATAAAAATATCCTGCTAATTTCCCCTTTCATAACCTCATAACTGTGCATACTCATTGATCTTGCCTGTTATAAAATATAGGCTTCATTCACTGTATAATGAATGACAACGAGACATTATTCTTAGTAATGTCACGGTCCGTTTTTTATAACCTTAGATCTTAAAAGTAGAACACTGTCATTCAATGTTTGGAGAAAATATTTTAGATATTTCACGCATGAACATTGCCCATGAAGGCTGTCATTGTCATGTCTGTTTGTCCTGTTATTAGACGTTTAAGATCAACTAGATATTCACAAATTTTACAGTCATAAATTCTCTTTTGAACTGTTATGCAGTTGTTTGTTTTAGGTGTATGTCATTAAAGCTGCATTTTGGTCCTACCCTTGAATCTTCTGTACTGCAGGGAATGTCAAACATATGAGATGATTTGAAAAGTAATAGAAATATTAAATACATTATTATTATTACTTTTTATTAAATAAAGTTCATGGCCAGGTTTTCGCTGCCATATTATATTTGGTTTATTCATTTTTTATTGTATCATTGATCATTTAATTGGGCTTCTGCTGGAACCCTTAACACACATGTGGATTTGTAATCGACGCCTTCATTTCCGATACATACAGTGGACAAGGATTCGTAATTTAAAAAGTGTAAAAAAAAAGAAAATTGATCTGGAAGGGCGGATGTTTCAGGAGAAATGGAAAGAGAAGGATTTCTTCTGTGAGGTCAACAGCAGGCCGTTATGTTTAATCTGCTCTCAAGCCGTGGCTGTGCAGAAAGAGTCAGTATTAAACGGCAGTATGAGATACACGCAGAGAAATATGATAAATACACTGGACAGCTCCGAAAAGAAAAAGTCAATAATTTAGCTGCCTTGAAAAAAAGCAATCAATGTTTACATAAAGAACAGTGACTGATGAAGCTGTAAAGGCCAGCTATTAGATTGCCAACGAAATCGCAGCAGCATCAAAGCGGTTTTCAGAGGGAGAATTCGTCAAGAAGTGTATTGTAAAGGCAGCGGAGCATGTGTGTCCTGAGATAAAACAGGCTTTTGCCAGTATTAGCATGTCAAGAAATACTGTGGGTGAAAGAATTGAGGACCCTGCAGGAGAACTGATCCGTCAGCTGAAAGACAAAGTTAAGTCATTCGTTATTTTATCTATAGCACTCGATGAGAGGACTGGTTCCAATGACAGACAGGACTAGATCCATTGGCGCTCTGGATAGACAGGAGGTTGACTGGATGTTAAAGACAGTTTTCTAGTTTGTGAATTATATTGAATAGCTTTTAGGGTTAATATTTAATGTAACCGTCTGTATACCAATAGGGTCTGTATGATTTTCTTATTTTATCATTACTAATATAAAAAGTATCTGACAAAAAATATTAATATTCAAAGGAAAGGGTTTTGATTGCCTTTACTAAAACAAAATTGTGATTTTTAAAAGAGCAATAAGAGTGTGAGTGAGGATTTATTAAATACCGTTTTTACAGAACAGTATGTCTTTCTAGTTTTTTTGCAAATTAATTTGTAATTTGGTGGACTATGGTTAAAAAAAAAGGTGATTCGGCCCGCACATTGTCACGTTTCTTTCCATCCTGCCCTTCCGTTAAATGAGACCCCTGCTTTACTGTATTGTTCAACAAAATATTGTTGAGTTTATTAACATATTCTAAATGTATGCTAATATATTATATGCACGCACTCCCTGACATTGAAAAATAAAATGCTGTAGTCTTGAAGATTTATGGCATTATTATGATATAATAATTCTGATCACCAATGCAGCCCTTGTCAATATCAAGGAGGACCTATGATCTGATCAATAAAGTAAAAGAATGAATAGCGTGCCCTATTCCATCTAACATGACCTCAAATGTTACCTTCGCCATTTCAAATGTAATTTCTTCTCTTGACTTGTACGACCAAATGAAGTCATCATTTAAATGACTTGCATCTGAGTTAGCACATTATTAAGTAAACGGATAAAATAAGAGTTAATGTTATCTATGTATATCTTTCTTGTTGAATATTTTTGATGGGCTCGGTCTCCCTTCCCGCCTCTGACGGACCACCATGGCGAATGGCTTCTTTGAAACAGATAGATTAATGAACCCACTTATCCTTTGGGGGAAGTTGTATTTAATGTCTCTCATAGCTCAGGGATAAGTAAGAGAAGTAGGATATTTGCTTCACTTTTTGCACTCCTTTTACCTTCAGGGATAAGACACCGAGTCCCCTGCTGCCACATCAAGCGTGATTTATGAAGTAATCATCAGCGTTGCCTTAAGTACTTCACTATCACCAAACTTTCTCTCTCTTTCACTCGCTCTCAAACACACACTCTCAGCTCACAAAACTCTTACCAACACTAATCTGATTGTATTTTGTGCTTTCTCTTCTGGTTGTATACTGTATATGATAAACGGCCAAGAGTTAAGCTTTTTTGGGTCCCTCGTGACCTGCTTAATACGGCCAATGCAGTAAATGGTCCCTCAGGGTGTCTTGCTCAGCTGAGATATTCTTCAATGCTCTTTTGAATGAAAAAAAAACATAGGCATCTGTTGCGTTTTGGCTGAGACTGTTGCCTAAAAAAATGCAAGCTATATTAAAACCATGAATATCTCATTTAAAGAGAGTACATGAAAAATGCATCCTTGTAAAGTTAGTGAAATACGGTGTTGCATGGTAGCAGTATCCTGTAGCCTGATCATTGTTGAAGGTTATGTCTAAAATCATTTGTTGATGAAAAGACTCTAAATTAAATATATAATTTTCCCCTGAAACCCTGTTATTGCGGTGTATGAAATGTTCTGAACTATTCTTTTGGCAAATCAATTTCCCTCAGACATGCTCATACTGCGTTCCAGACAATTTGGATTTTGGATATTCCCCACTTCAAACCCGGAAGTATACGTCTGGAACTCCACTCGAAGTCGGGCATGAGACCCCTAAATAATTGGGGGCAGCTCGACCTACCTGACCTCAGGGAGATGCGTCATTTGGTGTGATGCTTAAGCTGACTAGCAATGAGCTATCTATTATAAAAACGTAAAAACAAACTTTAAAGTATAATTTCAGCATGAAATTATATGAATAGTCCCTAATCTACGTTTTATAAACAAATTGAAATGATGAATTCAATTTTGTTGCTCTTTTGTTGTGCCGTGACCCGTGATTGACTGGGACGCATTGAGGTCGGAGGTAAGACATTGGGATGTTCCCATCTCCAGCTGTGTCTTGGACGCGGCATCATGCTGCTGAATATGCCGCCACCATATTGTAACTTATAAAGGGTTAAATTGAACAATAAACATACACAACTGAACCAGCGAGCTAAGGTTTTTACGGATAAAAAGAGCAATGCTGTTGAAATTTCTCCATGCGTGAGCTCAGAGTTGTTACAGTGGCGCTGTTGACCCATCGCAGCAAAGAGCGCTGTTTGCGCAATTACTGTGCATGGCAAGGACCGTAACCATGGTCACTAAAGGAGGAAAGATGCCGTCCAACCCACGTCGTTAAGTGAACAGAACCCCACAAGAAAACACGCTTAACACACGCACGAGGCTCGCGTTGTATTACATGACAGGTGTTTTGTGTACGTTTTTCCCAAAGCCGTTGAATACGAGAGTTACGACACTCGATCTCGCCGCCGTGTGGTCACGTGGTTCATGGAGCGCTCAATAGTTCCAACAAATCCATACTGTTAACCTATTTAAATGGATTTGAGGAGGACAGACAACAGCAACTGTATTTGCATTCATTTTGCGTAAAATTAGCACATTGCGTAAAAACTCATTACCATTTTGAGTTCAGTTTTTGTGTTCAATTTTAACATTTATTTCAACTGCCATCTCGTTAAAATGTTAAAACCTGCCGTTATTTCACCAACTGTATATCCAAAGTGTTTGGGAGACACTGAAATGAATGGGCGTCAATGCAATGTTTGGAACTATCGGACACTCCATGACGCAAGTTACTTCCGCATGAATTTCTTCCTACGGAGGTCTATGTAAGTGTCGTAACTCTCATATTCAATGGCTCTTGGTTTGCTGAAAATGCATTTGAGAGTCTTGAAAATGTGCATGTACGATCGTTTTCAGTTATAAAAAGTTAGTTTCGTTAACAACCTAAGTGTGAGTGAACGTTACAGTATCACTCCAAAATAACAGTAACAACCAGTATTTCGCCTCGTACATTTGTATGTGTATTGTATGGACTTTTAAATCTCGTGTATGTGTCCGTGAACCTAAAGTTTGGCTAAAACTGTGAACGGTTAATATACTGTTGACTCAGTGGATGTCTGTTTAACAACTCTGATTGATTTCTTGCCTCAACCGTTCACAGCCATTCTACCATTAAAGTGACGTAAAGTGTCTCATATAAGATAACAGGCTTTAATTACAGAATTATAAGCAGGTTTAGAGTAAGCTTCTATTATCTGTAGTTTATTCAGAACCCTCTGGCCTTCTCGAATGGACGTTCTTGGATTTGTGGAACAAGATAAAGAACAGGCATTATGTCTTGAAGTGTACCGATATGCAGATTTCCTCTAGGGAAATTATGATGAATTATATTTAACTGTCACATAAAATGATAGGAAAGATGAGTTTAGTGAGGTCAGTGCACAGTTACAAGCCTCTTATTAAAGGACAATACAAAAAGTGTCCAAATGTTAAGAGCTGGATTAGGTAATGCGATATCTTTTAAATTAACTAATATTTGCACATCAGCCGTTTCCTCTTAAGCCACAGGACAAATTATTATCATTTTTTCAATGCAGCTCTTTCTGAAAAAAGTTTCAAGTAGGAGGAATTTAGTCACTGGAAGTGAACTGTCACGTTGTAAGCACTGTGATCTTTCACAGAATACTGATACATCACAGCTCAAAGTAATAGCCGGCCTCAAACCTTTTGAATTATATACAGTTAGTGTCCATGCGTTGGTGCCTTATATGGTCCAGAATATGTGATGTATTTCTAGCCTGTAAAACTGCAACTTCAACATGTCTGCGCTGTGGGGAGTTTTCATGATACCTGTCACCTTTTTAAAGGGCATTTTACATTATTGATTGCACTTTTTTCTTAGCTGTGAGGGTCTGAGACGGGATCCAGTCATGGGTCTTTTGGATATTATGAATTATTCATTTAATGCATAAAGGATTTACAATGGTCAATACTGTTCTGTCATATCTATAAATGAGGCTCTAGTGGGGTCCTTAAAATGATGACTACTCGGTTTTAGACCTTATTGCATAATATTTTCAAAAGTATTTGATATATTTTTAAATCATATATTGAATAGGATATCTGCTGTTTTTACTATATCCGTTCATTATATTAGTGGTGTAATGATATATTGCAGTTATTTAATCTTTTTTGTTGAGCTGCTAACTCGTGAACTGCGTCAGAATATATTTATATATTTATGTTTTTTGTGCTTTTTCTGCTTTAAGAAGTCCTCTTTTAGCCTTAATTCCTTGATTTTATTTAAAAAAATCTTTTTTCAGAAAGACCTATATCATTTTTATTAAGGTAAGTAGTTGACAAATATACCGTACATGTGTCCAATGGTGTGAGCAGTGTTGGGTGTAACTAGTTACTAAGTAATTAGTTACTGTAATTTAATTACTTTTCCCTTGAAAAAGTAAAGTAAGGGATTACTCATATGTTTTCTGTAATTTAATTACAGTTACTTTTGATGTAATTAAACTAAATACTTTGTGAAATATATGCGTGTGCAATAGTGTAATTGACATCAAAATTCAAAGTCTTATTTTAAAATCTGTGCTTTAATGTATAATTCTCAAATTTGTAATACTTTTGTTAATAATATTATTTATTTGAATGAATTAAATAAGCCGTTTCATGTCTATCCTTGAATAACTTAACTAGGGTTAATGTAGGATATAGAAAGTAATAAGTAATGAGTAACTAAATACTTTTTGGACAGAGTAATTTGGACAGTAATCTAATTACACTATTGAATATGTAATGAGTAACTAGTAATTAATTACTTTTTCAGAGTAACTTACCCAACACTGGGTGTGACATACTGTAACACAAATAATAACGCACCAAAAACACGTATTTGCGCCATATAACCCCTTTAAAGTGTACCACACAGTCAGGATTGTGTATTTTTTTAAATCATGAGCTGAGTGTATCATTGCAACCCTAATAATGATTTTTAGTTTAAAAAGTGTATGCTATAGGAAGTTATGAGTAAATAACAATCTAACTTTCGGTTCTTCTCACAAAATACACAGCATGACATTGCCTGATCAATATTCTGTACGGAGTGCCAACAGATGCAGTGCCAAAGTTCTGGTATTTTTGAGTTGTTGCTGTTGTAAATTTGAAAGCTCAAGTGACTCATAATCAATTCTGATGTAAACACGGTGTTGCAAATATTTGCTTCCGTCAGAGCATGTACAATAATTCTTTGTAACAGAAAACCACTGTATCGATCAGTACAGTAGACGTGTTTTGGATGTGCCGTTTGCATCATTTATGTTTTGGACCTCTGAGAGAGCTTGAGTAGTCCGATCATTCTCTAATGCTCAATCGTCTGGCTAATTCCCAACGTATCAGCTTCATCATTCTAGGAAACGAACAGCATTATTTCTGAGGTTTATGAGGCACCACAGCATTAAAAGGCTCTTCTAATGGACCTCCTTCCGAAACCAATCTCCATTGTGCCATATACTTTCAAATGGACTTCATATCTTTCATCAATCTTCACTGCGGTTGCTTTGGCTCTGCGTTCGAGATTTATTGACTTCTTTAAATGCTTTGTCCCTTGCAAACTGCAAATGATCCATACAGTAAGGATGTTTCATCCGAGGGGAAGGAAGGCTGGGATAGTTTGTGAGGTTGGTTAGTTTCTGCTGTAGATTCCACAATCACTTTAGAGACTTGGAGCGTTGTGTCTGAACAATTTTTGGTTACTGTCAGTCATAATATAGCTTTGAGGTGTTCGGTTGTGGGTTTGAAATGCGTGTGAGTATGCATGCTTAAAGAAAATGATTTGAGAAGTGCTAGAAGGCATAAATGCAATAGAAGCAGTGCAAACCGAGGTCTTATTGGCAAATCTAAGACGGAGCTCTCAGATCATCCGGAGAAGATCTTCTCTGAAACAACAGTGTATTGACGGACACGTGTTCCATTGAACACTAAAAAAATATGATTTCTCTCGGCATGTTGGATTTTATGGTGCTTTTTGCCTACAGTGTTCAGTCCATTACAGCATATCAAATTGAAATAATCTTGACTTGAATTGATCTTGATGACACGGAATTATTTAAATCTAATGGACATACAGATGAGTTGGTTGGTTTAACCCTTACAAAAATGATCCTTGGTTTTATTTTTGGCAGATTGATTACCATTTGTATAACCACAGTTTTGCACGGTTAAACTGCATGGTTAATGTAGCAAAACCTTGGTTACTTTTTGTATGGGAATGTCTTGGATACAGCATAACATATTATTTGAGGTTTAGCTGGTTAGGATGGCCCTGTAAGCCTTTGCTTGGAGATTGGCTCACGAAATGTTGTGGTTCCCATGAGCGAAGATGGCGGATTTGAACTTGCGTAGATCCACAATGTGCTGCGTTGGCTGCCATTGAGATTAATTGGAAAGGAAAGAATAGCCCTCTCTTCAGGTTTCCTTGGTATTATTAGCATTTTTGTTAGTGTCGTTGAGCAATAATACTGTTGCAATGTTGTAGGTTAAGACTTAGTGATGTAATCAGGCAAAACTTAGTTTGCATATGCGATGACACATTTACTCCTAATGACGATCAATGTGTCAGCAGATCAATACTTAAAGCCATAAAATGTCCATTGCCGGCAGCTGGAGTCTAGGTTTGTTGCCTTGTGTGTAACTGTTGACAGTGTGGGATATTGCTCTCATACTTGGGCGACTTTAGCTTTTGGCGGTCAGTTCAATCAAATCTAGTTTTTTGACAATGTTTTATGGGCTACTCCTGCAGTATACCAATGCTCTGTCCTCACTACAATTTGCCAAACCATGTTGACATTTATTGAAGTGCCCTAGGCAAGGCTATGTTATCAAAAACTTTGGCAGTAAAACATTCTCTCATGGATTACTGGTTCAAAGCCTCTGTCAGGTTTCCCCTGGTTTACAATGTAGGATACAACTTTAGGAGGCTAAGGTCTCTCAAAACAATACAGTCAATAAATTATTCAACATTTTACCAAACACGTTTTTGCTGATGAACTGACATGTGGGTAGTTGACAAATAAACCACTGGTGTCCTATGGTATGACAGAACAAATGTAGAAAAATACTAACAATGAAGATATTCTAAGGCTGTTTTAAATTCTAAATACAAATAGTAATAATATAACATTAAATATAACCTAATTTTTTGCTGTCACATCACAGGGCATGGTACGATGCGGTACAGTTTCTTTGTCATCTTTCCCATTTTAAGTTACGTGCTTCAGCTTTTGAAATAGGTTCTTAATGGGCCTCTTGTTTCCCTGCTGTAATTTTTTCTTCTTTTCTATTTATTTAAGATAACGTGAGATCATGATTAAGTCTGTTTAGTTTAAATCCATCAATATAAGGTTTACAAAAAACGATTTAAAACTTACAGTGTGGGAAATGGACCAAATATGTTGATGCTTGATCATATGCGCCGGGGCAATGGTCCACTAACATGCTATCTAGAATGATATATCACCGCCCTCCATCACCTGCAACCAACTACATTTACATTTAGATGCAAGTGCGTTTATTAAAAGTAACTTATAAGAAACCACAACTCCGAGTTTTTGAAATACGTGGGAGTAGTACAGATGTGAAAAAGCAGAAAAAAGTGGAGAGGGAGGGAAGATGGTTTTGGTTATTTTATGGAATAACTCATCTGCTACGACTTATTAAAGACATTTTATGAACTTGCTTTCTAGAACGTAATAAAAACGCTTTAGACATGTTTATTTAAAGTGACTTACGAATAAGGAACCACAATTCTAGGTTTTGGAAATGTACTGAAGTAGTACAGAAGTGTAAAAGCGGAAAGTGGAAAGGAAGGTAAGATGGTTTTGCTTATTTTATGGAAAAACGAACCTGTGCTTCAAATACACTTTTCTTAAATGACAAATAAATATCCACAACTAATTCAACACAATTAGTTCAACGTGGATAGAAACCAGTGAAGTCAGACAGAAGGGTGTACAGCAGTCAAACTTTTAAGTTAACCTGTATTATTACGGGAGAGCATTCGTCACATGGCGTATTTGACTCATATCATTGGGTAAACATTTCTAATTTTCTTATTTGATGTTTTTTATAGAATTTTTATACTTGTAACAATGTGTATTTTGTATTTCCCCATTGCTTGTGGGTTATACTCTCTCTCTGGGCTGGTGGCTTGTAACCAGGGACATATCTTTAATATTTCAGTGAGTCAGTGATAATAAGTCAGTGAGTCTTGTTTTTTGCTGTGCCTCGCACAGGGCCAGACTGAAACCAGGCCGCACAACATTCGCAAGGACACTGAAGGACAGGCAGGAGATGAGAATACCATTAGCCTGTGTCTGTGTCTGGAGATATAGTAGCAATACACGTCACAGGCAGGAAATATGAAATCTCTGTCTGCACTCCTATTGCATTTGGCCAAGATCACAGTACACGTTTTCTTGTGATCTGGTGATCTGGATGTTTTTTTGTCTTCTTTATTTACCAGCATCTGATACATTTAAAATAATAAAGAAATATAAATTAAAAGGAATACATTTTGCAATGTCTATATTTTTTCTTGGCTCTCTTGTGTCCTCATCATCTTGTCACATCCATCTACCTTAACGTAAAGCAGGACCTCATGACCTTTACTGTATAAATCTCTTGAATTCCCTCGTGTGGAAAATACGTTTCACCATATGTTGCGTTGCAAGGCTGAAGCTTTTAAGGTGATGTATGCCTCAGGTTGTCGGTATCAATTAGATTCAAATTCCGTTTTAAGTGATGGTTGACATTAAGGGTGAAGCGTGTGATTTCTGCTTCACTCACGGGTGTCATGTAATTGTGAAAATAATCACATTTCTCTTGCCTGCCCTTGAACGGACGCACAAATTGTTTTTGTTTGTCTGCCTTTGAGATAAATGGAAATAATAACTTTCCCCAGGTATTGGCCACCTGCTAAGCAAAAATATTATTAGCTGTTCGTAAACCTCTAAATCGGTTTGTATGAGATGAAAAATATTAGTGAATAATGTCAATTGGTAGCAATATTGGATTTTAGTTTAGTTGGTATAGAGCATCAGTTCCTTTTCTGGAGTGAGAGAGAGCTTTTTGTGTGCAGGTGCATGTGTGGCGGGATGAATTCACAGAAGTGCGGAAGCGAGTTTTCACACTCTGACGTGCTCTTCTAACACATTCAGTCCATCACTCCTGCTCTCTGCGAGGCGTGTCTGCACATCTTCGGTATCTGCACGTGTTCGGCTTCAATGCAGAATGATCGTTGCTGCGGGTTGTGTAGCAGCTGCTAATTGGTAATGAGGAACATTTGTGGAGGTCTGGTCTGAATTAGACAGCTCCGCCCCTTATGCGGGCTAAAAATAAAGGTGAACTGAGAAATTTTTGGTAACACTCTATAAGGCTTGTGTAAGTCATTACAAAGCATTCACATTACCTTTGGCAGAACATGTGTTCGGAGCTGCTTTTTAGCACATTTGGTACGTTGTTATGGGGTTTTGGGTGATTCCTGTAGCAGGATTTTTTTGGGGGGTCATAGAAATAATATGAACATAGAAAGTGAGGGGTGAGAAAGGTTTTGAAGTTAAATACTTAAGGTACTAAGTAAGGGTCGCCTCGTGCTATGATGTTGGTCTTTTTCATAATTATTCCTTTCAAAGAGTATAACACCTAGGGCCAGATTTACGCTTCTTTTGCCGTAAAAAATACACTTTCTGTATTTACTTGAAAATTTGCGCTGAAAAGGTGTGGACATTTGCGACTGACCTTTATATGCATTTGTAGTTTCAGACGCAAACTTTATGGGAGGAGAGTATTTAAATGAATCACGCAACACGATTTACTTAGCTTTGTGTTTGTCATTGTACAGGTCTTTGTACTTTATTTAACGCCCAAAAAAAAATATCTTAAACCCTGCGCTAATGTGCGCTGCTCTTGGTAGATTGCATTAGTCGCAATATCTCATTCCCATAATGAACGTATATTTTTATGTCCACTTTGTTAGTAAATCACATGCAGAAACTTCCACTCCCATCAGTGAAATTGCACTCTTTGCCCTGTTTTTTAAATCTGTCCTGTGGTGTCCTAACCAGACGCGACACCGTGACACATGATAAAAGGTATTTTTTCACATGTTAATTTGAGGTTTTGTTCTAGCCTGATGGCTCCACCCACACAGAGATCTTATTCGATGGAAGTTCTGTGCTTCATTAATATTAATCATCAAACATGTATTTACCTCAGATCTTGAAAATAAATTATATTCTATAACATGTTTGTTTAAACTGAACAAAGATTGTGTATCAATCACTATGTATTTTGTTAGATTCATTTATTAATTTGATTATGTACTTTTTTATGCGAGTTCCTTCCAGAACTGTGCTTGCAGAGAGAGCTCTTATTTTATGCTTGTCTGAATCCATAATAATTTTATTAATAATAATTTTAGCTTTATAATCCTTTTCCGGATCCACCAAATTGACCAAATTTTATTCTGTAAAATCAAATCAAAGCTTGTGGTTTTAAAAACACAGGCACATCAGTCTAATGAAACGTCTCTATTGTTATAACCCTTAGAAGCCCCTAGTAACGCTGGTCACTAAAATGCCACATGTCTGTTTTCATTTGCAACAAGAGCAAATAAACGTTTGATGAATCATTGGTAGGCTACCCATAAGGTCATGTGAAAACGTGTAGCTCTGAAACAGCTTTAGGAAATGTACACCGCACTGGCAGCGTGCTTACGCTGTAGCTTAATCGCTATGGAAAATCTGTTCCCTCTGCATTCACACGCATTTTTCTCTCATGTCAACAACCCACAGCTCCTTTCAGAACAACACGCCTCTTTTCGGAAACAGCGCTCCTTTTTGAGAGCGCCAGGGACGGCGAGGGGTCTAAATCTTCTGAGCGAGAATGTCACTCGTGGAAAAAAGCTCTTCGTTTTGAGTGCTCTTCCTAAAATAGGTCCGTCTGTTCCGGGGATGACCGATGGGATTCAACTGTTCTTTCAGATTCAGTGCAGGGCGTTTCATCTTTCGTTTCAATGGCTTCTCTCTACCTGGAATGTTAATGAATATATTTGAACATGAAAGATCAACAGATGAGTTTTTATTACAGTGTCTGATCAGGGATCAGAAAGGAGGGTCTGACAGATAGCTTGTTCAGGTCTTGTACTTAATAATAAATGCAGTAAGGTAATTATGAAAGGGCTGTCTGTTAACAGCTTTTTTTCCTTTTTAATTGTTCCGAGTTTTGTATTTTCAATGTTTTGCTCTACAATAGTAAAAACATTCGACCATAAATAACTGAAGTAGACTATAGTATTTGTAATACAATGATTATTTAATTATAGTGAAATTCTTGGGTACTACGGTATTGTTTAACCATACTATAATGTACTTAAATATATAAACTGTAGTAAACACTATAGTAATATTAATTGCAAGTTATTCTGGTTCAAATCAAGCAGACTTTTATTTTGGCGGGTCGTCGCAAAGACGCTTGAGGTTCAGTGTGTTTGACGGTGGCTTTACTCAAACAGTGAAACGCTTGTAAAATAAACTCAGAACAACTTCGTGGATGAAGTTCACGTGTTCATACAGACGAATCCACGAGCGTCACGCTTGTATCATGTTAAAGTGTGCAGCTCAGTCACTCGTACACACACAGAACAAGAAGATGACATGTTTAAAAAGTATAATTCCGCTTATGCTATGGGCTAGTTGCACGAAGCCACCATATAAATTATCGGATCAGCGAGTGTGAGCTGGCTTATTTCCGGTCGTATGAGATTACTGACATTCTTCCAAATATCTTTCTCTATTTTCAATGGAACTAAGAAATGTATACAGATTCTTAACAACTCGAGCGCGAGTAAATGATGACAGAATTTTTATTTTTGGTCGAATTGTCCCTTTAACTCATTCACAGCCAGCCTTTTAAAAAAAAGTTGCCAGCGTATTTACATTTTCACCCAACTTTAATGGCTCACAGTAAATTTTCTGTAAAGAATATATGGACAAACAATGTCAAATGAAAGAACAGAGTCTCAGCTTTTGAATAAAAGAAACCGTATTCTTCTATCTTCATTTGTTCGTTTTTTTATCATTCCGTAGATGTGGGTAGGTTTCGTCAAAAATGTATCACTTTGATTAAATAGCTGAGATAATTAACGTTTAAAAACCGCTAAAACATATACGTTCTAGGTTCTGGGATTCTGTACTTTTCCCCAAAGGTGTGTAATAGCGCCACCTGCTGTAAAACAGTACAAACACTGATTGCCGTAATGACTCGTCTTTGGCGGGGAACCGTTTTTTATAAAATGACGAGATAACTCGTCAATGGCGGTGAAAGAGTTAAGGGCGACTAATAATAATGATATATGACAAAAAGCAAAAATCAAAAAATTTGGAGATACAAGGTTTCCGAAGGACAGCAGCCATTTGTCTTTATCTCTCCAATTGATCTTGGGGTGAAATGTGACCCTGATATGTACTCTTGATGTCAGTTGAATGAACGGTTTTAATAGGCTTTCGTAAAATAGGACCACATACCCGAAACATCACAAAGACGGACAGCATGCTTGCTTTCTCCCTTTTCAAAAGTAAAAATGTGTGAACTCTCGTCCTCAGTCTCTCTCTCTCTCTCTCTCTTCCTTTTCCTTCTTTATATTGCCTTAATTCAGTCCGTTCCTCTTCTGTCTTTGGCTGTCGATCTCTTTTCACGTGCTTTCTTCTTCACCTTTATCTCCCCTCTCCGTATCTTTGCTCTGTGCTATTCACCTTCTCTCGGGCAGTGTCTATAGTGTCTCTTATCTTTAACCCAGCCTTCCCTCGCTTTCTCTCTATTCCTCTCACTTTTTTGTACCTTTCACTCTCAACCGCGTGGCACTTAGAGAAGCAGTCACACAGACTCTCAGAAGTGTTAAAGCGTCGTAACTGTCAGCACGACAGCCCCATAATCGCCTGTCATCGCTGATCCGTCCGCTCTCCTTTTCTCCTCTCCTCCCGCCCCTCCTCCCTCCACTGAGCGCTCACTCTGGGGCCACCCTGGACCCGCCTCCCCGGCAGCGGCCGACCGTGGAGGGTGAAACAGCCACAGATGGTGCTAAAACACACGAGCAGCCGGTCTACTATCAGTGTGTCAGTGTGCGTTAGAGCCTGACACAAAAAGTGAGACAGAAGACAGCTTAGAGGGGAGCGCTTAGCACCTCAGGGACACTGGAGGAAATATTTATGACCCGACGGCAGTGAGTGACCCCCTCGCGCAGAAAGGATCTCCGCCGGAGGAGCCTCGAGCTGCTCTGCATGTGCCGGCGCTCGCAGACTCGCAGGCAGAGCAGGTTCAGCCAGGAGTCTGGGAGCGTGGAGGAAGTTTGTCTTTGCGATCGAACCCAAGGAGGATTTAAGAGCGGAAAGAATCCACAGGAGAGAAACGGCAACATGAGCAGCTGTAGAAAGAGATGCAAGAGGGAGATTCTGAAGTTTGCTCAGTATCTCTTCAGATTCATCACCGGTACACTTCACGCAGGTAAAGTTTGACGGTTATCCAAAGTTTTTTTGAAATTCAGATCAAGGGTTGGTCTTTGCAATTTTCATCCGTGTCTTGCGGGCACATGATTGCTTTTGCAATGACAGTAACATATGTCGAGCTTGATTTATGCAAAAGTTGAGGCTGTCAAGGTGTCTCTTACCTGATTTTGACCTTTGTCATCTATCTTCTCTTTCCTAATCCTTTCATCTGCTCAATTAATCCCAGTCTTTACTGGTAATTAGTACGAGGCAAACAAATTTTCCCCATCATTTGCCAAAATAAATTTATGTGTCAGCTGTTTCAGCCGGGCTCTGTGTATCGCAGTATGTTTAGTTGTGTTACTCTGTCCTTGAGTCTGGTTTCGGTGTTGTGCCGTAGTTTTCTCAAGACGACTACAAATAATGTAAAATCGTACATTTGAGTATTCGTGTAGTGCACAATTTATGGGCTTTTTGTGGTAAAAGGGCAATATATCAAAACCACTATATATGTAGTGGTCAGGTTGACCTTGACAAATGGTTTAGTTTTTCTACTATCTTCTGTGCATCTTTGAAAAACACACACATGAGCAAGTCTTATTAGATCAAGCTAATATTTACATTATACAGTATATGTGCTACAAACTTAAAGATTTTTTTATTGTAGGATATATCTTATTAAACTTAATAAATGTAACTTATTTAATGTGTTAAATGTATCACACTTTTTAAAATGTATCCAGCATCATACAATTAGGAATTGTTGCAAAAGGTTTTATATTTTTAGCACAGATCGTGATTTACTTTCCTCAGCACTGCAGTTTTCTGGTTAAGGATATATTATATATATATATATATCATCTCGCTCTCATCATAAGTTTTGCTGTAGCCAATCGAGTAAAAAACTGACGGGTTTCACATGTGATTGAACATTGAAGCATCTCACTGTAGTTCACTCTGCTGTGCGCTGTTCAGTTCTGTTTATTTTGGGTCATTTATTGATTATATGAGGTGTATACAGTTAACTGCTCTGTACTGTATCTCTGCAGTGTGCTTGTGTGTTTGAATGTGTGGGTGTGTTTGACAACAAAGAGTGTGAATTGGCAAAGGCTGGCATGCGTTGCTTTGCAGCTCTTATGTTTATGAATATGATGCATTAGTACAGTATGTGTTGTTGATGCCGTGTGTCACGGGGGAGAGTGTCACCTCTTTCAAAGAGAAAGAGACCGTCAGCAAAAGGCTTGAGTAATGCGGGCGGGTTAGTTTGAGTATATTTGTGGAGGCGGTTTGATATGGTGTTTGATCATAAGCACTGACAGAGAGAGACAGACTCATCATTAAACTCATTTTCATTGGGTGGATGTGTTGCTGGAGGATATTGCATGTGATGTGAGCCCCATTGCCTTTTACATTGTGTGTTTGTGCTATTTGTGTTATTATTGGGTAGTCAAGCAGTTTATTTACGGTAGGTGTCCCTTGTCATAATGTGTTGTCTTAGCTGCACTTAAAATGTATAACACATGTATATTTTAATATAATTTTTCAATTCCAGGAAAAAAATGACTTAGCGTCCTTAAAACATGTCTTATGCACCTAAATTAAATTAAGAAACGTTGCATTAGACTGGGTAGGAAGATATGTTTGCAAATATTATGATTTAATGAAATTTCTTTGTCTGAACAATTTGCAGAATTTTCTTCCGGTGTGTTTCATAAATTAGAGCGTAACATTTAAACTTGCCAATCATTATGAACAACAATATAATTTCCAGGTTGTCTGGTTGCCAGATATTGTTGACTATCATTGTTTGAGTAGCTTTAACTCTTTAACCCTGCCAAATAGTAATTTAATTGAATTAAGGGCCAAATCCATCAAATTATATTCATCCCGGTATTGATTTTTGCTGTTTGGTGATGATTACCAGCAGATATCAATAATAAATTAAACGCACCGGAAAAACTCTTCAGATCGCTTTTTGGAGGAAGCCCAAAATGACTTGTATTGCTGAAGGCCGAGTCACTGAAAAAGTATTTTAATATTGAGAGTCTGACAGACTGGCAGCTTTACAGAGTCTAAGACGTACTGCCTTTGCTTGAAATCCTTGTTAAGGTTCTGTATTGATTCAGCTGACACTATAAGACCATTTGCCTGAAGCCGGTAGTAGAACGGAGATCTTGTTTCTCTTTATACACCTATTCTTTGTTCACACGTTAAGCTGAATGAAATAGAAAACGAAATTAACATTAATCTACTTCATGACATGTTTTACCAATAATTAATGTTAGACTTTTGTTACTAGTCCCAACAAGATGTTTCATGGTTTAGCACATAAAAATGGAATGGGATTAAATGAGGGTAAAGTGAGGTTAAAAGAAAAATACTATATACTGTATGTATAAACTTGGATTTGTTTGTGTTTAGTTAGCTTTGGCTCTTGCGAAGGCAACCACTGTTATCTTGGCGAGCGATGCATAGGCACTAAATGTCAATAGGCGAGTGATCAGTAATCGATCACTTTCTATTCTGACGCCTCAGTCTAACAGGATTTGATGTTGACTACGGCAGAAAATCTCGGAGAGTCCTCTGAGGAATCACGTTATTTTTGTACCTAACAGCAACTGATGCTTGGACTACATTATGGACTGGATGAGAGAAGCCAATGTCACGGGCCCAAGGCCTGCCAGGGGCCTTTAAAGCCTCAGGCCAATGGATCTGACACTCGAGGGGTTCCCAGGTCATTGATTCTGCACAGCATATTAAACACGCACAAAGCCCGGGGCTCTTGGGACCCTCTGTGGACACCTTGATGGACTATGATCCGGCCTTGAGTGATGGGTGATTTTTTTAATATTTGATAAATAAGAGACCATATTTTGAATAACCATATTACTCTAGCCTATATCTAGAGCCCTGTGGTTTCTGTGATGCGGATGCGAAATCCTGCTATTAAATTTTGTCATCTGCCCATTCTGCGTGTATGAGTTAATGTGTTTGCACAGTTTAACGCTCAGTGATTTGTCTGTGTCTCACTGTATGTGGACATAAACACATAAGTCCTGTCGAGAGTTGCCCTGAGAGTTTATTTCAGGTGCATTTAACTGTTTGAAAAGAAACTATTGTCACTGAACTACTTACACTGTCTTCACGACGAACCATCAAAAAAAACACAGGTTAACCTAAATGCTCGAATGAAAAAATAGTATTTGATATAGCAAATTGTGGTATTCTTGTTGTAAATTGATCAACTGTAGTATACTTTAATAATTACTATAGTAAGGTTATCTAGGATTTTTTCTGCAGTTTACTATAGGCGTAGTAAATACTATAGTTGAGTATTTTTATGTGGACAAACATTAATGTCCATGGTTGTTAACTGGTCTATTTATGTGATGATCTTTGCATTTGTGTTTTTTAAAGACGATAACAGACGTTTTATACTTGTGCTCGTTGTACAACTGTTTGGCCTCTGTAGCACAAGTGCTATGTGCAAAAAACGTAATGTGCGATTCAGATCGTGGATCCAGATTCTTTGTTATGAAGATCTTGATATGCTAGTTTGGGAAGATCGCCCAACCCTAATTTACATGTATTTATTTTAGTGGTGGGCATAGATTAATTTTTTTAATCTAGATTAATCTAGATTAATCTTGGATTTAATCTAGATTAATCTAGATTAAAATGGCTCATTTGAATTCTGCCGAAGGCATTCAGAATATGTGTGCTACCCAAATAATGACTAAAAGTAAGTCTTTGAGAATGGGTTTCTCAAGCCAGGTGGCGCATTAGACCAGAGGCTCATCTCCTGTTTCCAAATGCATCACAAACTGCTTGAGAAAGCTGTTCTACTATGATAATTTGTGATGAAAATTAAATTATGTTCAATAAGATGAACTTTCCGTTTAGGTGGTACTTGAGACTGGAAGAGCTCCTACAGTACATCTACATTTAGTCATTTAGCAGACGCTTTTATCCAAAGCGATTTACAAAGAGTGAGGGAGCAACAAGCGATATGTCATACAGGAGCCATAATACATTAGATCTCAATACAAAGTTCTGGTTTCAACTAAAGCTAGACCACTACCTGTTAAGAGAAAGTGTTTTTTTTAAACCAATTCCTCATTGCACAAGGTGCAAACAACCTTAGTCTTGTCGATGTTTCCATTGGGAAGCTTCTTAAAAATGAATATTCGCTGAAGCAAACCCGGCGGCTTCAAAGCTGCATCCATGTTAGCACGTCACGTTTGATGCGGTAATTTCACAGTAACGTTATATTGTGTTCAGACCAAACGCGAATGGCGCGTTAAGCGCGAGTGATTAATGTGTTAATGCAAAGAGGCAATAGACCTACTTGCTGCGCGAATCGCGCGAATGAAGCCCTGGTTATGAGATGATGAGGCGGCGCTAAGAACGCGAATGAAGCCCTGGTTATGAGATGATGAGGCGGCGCTAAGAACGCGAATGAAGCCCTGGTTATGAGATGATGAGGCGGCGCTAATGACGCGAATGAAGTCCTGGTTATGAGATGATGAGGCGGCGCTAATGACGCGAATGAAGTCCTGGTTATGAGATGATGAGGCGACTTCTGCTTCCGCGAATGACGCGAATCACGTGAGTTCAAAAATCTCGTTCTCGCCCCGTACAGTGCAGTTAAGCTGGTATACATCCGCGCTAAAATATCAAGGTGAAAGTCATCATAGCTTGCGTAGTATAGACCCAGCTCCCAACACAACTTTGAGAATAGATTAACGGCAACATTTTTTTTATCGCGCGATAAGAGTCTCACTGCGTTAACACCGTTAACGCCGTTAACGGCCCACCACTAATTTATTTATATTTTCCAATAACTAAAATTATATATATATATATATGTTTATACATTTTTATTTATCTGAATTATCTGCATGTGTTTATAAATACAAAATTAATATGTACTGTAAACATATTATATAAACACAAATGTATATTCTGGATGCGATTAATCGCGATTCATCAATTGACAACTCTAGTTTTTATTTATGTCCATACTGTATGTATTATTTATTCAATATGGATTGTCAAGAAAATTTCTTCTAATCTTTTAACAGTGTATTGGATTATTGTTTGAAACCCTCTCATTCATGCCTCTGTGGAAGGCTGGTTTGTGTCTGTTCTTATGTTTAGTAATGTTCTTATGTCCCGTAGAATCTGCAGCGTTAGCTCTGCGTCTTTCTGCAGACCCATAAATCATAACCTTGGACCGCGGCAGCTTTTTGTCATATCAAGATCTCGCTCTTAACACTTAAACACTTGAAATCTATCTTTTTGCTCTCCGACTGAGCCCAATGACATTTGCCTTTTTTGTTTTCCTACAGCGTATTGCTTTCTGCTGTCACACGCATCCTCCTCTGTAATATATCATCCATTTTAGGGGGACAGGTTGAAATACTTGGCACAGGATCTGGAATAATGTCTGTCTTTTGTCTTTGGGGAAAAGAGACAAAAGTGGCGTTTATTTTTTCTAATCTTGCCTGTAAGGATCTTCTGAACTTTCTTCTCTGCTCATCGCGTTTTATCTCTCACGCAAACCTCTCAGGTACACATTTTTAGCAAGCAGCTCAGCAGACGGCTATAGATTTCAGGTGATTTGATTTGGTTTGTCAATGCAATTTGTGGAGGTCTCTGAAGGCCGAAATCCTTCGACTCTCCGTTGACATCACGCACTTTTCCTCCTCAACGCTCTTTGAGTGTTGATTATTGGCTGCTATTGCTGGAAATCGTATACGCCCAAACCATTTTTAGCTCCCTTTTCAGTAATATGTGAAAAACAGTGTGAATGTGTATTCATCATGTCTGATTTTCCTTTTTGAAATGAAGCAGTGCTAAACTAAAAGGCTTGAAATGTTGCAAGAAAAAAACACACTCCATAAAATGTTTAAGCGAGGAGGGAGAAACCTTGAGAGGAACCAGACTTTAGCAAGGTACTGTACACATTTTTAAATAAATATACAGCAGACATGCCAAATATTGGCTAGTTATATAATATGTGATATATGGGAACGCTTTACAATAAGGTCTGATTCATAAGCAATAGTTAATGCATTAGCTAACATGAACTTACAACGAGCAATATATTTTAACAGCATTTATTTAAGGAGTCATGTGACAAAGCTAAAACGAATAATATTGTTTGTTTTAGATGTAATGCCATGCTATGATTGGCTAGTTAACCAGTGAGTAGTGATTGGTCGAATACTGCAAGCGTGTGACGGAAATGTAACGCCTCTTACCATTTTTGGAACATCAGATTCCAAAGCAATTGTACTGAATGGTACGCCCACCTTACATGCGTATACATTTGGGCGGTCTTAGTCAAATCATACCATGAACTGATGTAGATTTGTGTGGGTGTGGTTACACGAGGCGTTTCATACAGGTCTGGGTGAGCATTCGCTATTAGATAGAATGCATCTTTTTTTTCCGACACTTACATTTTTGCAATTTTATGTGTCCAATACATGCATAGGCAACTAATAAAACACCAAAGACACAGAAAAACACGTATTCGCGCCATATGACCCCTTTAAAATATTATGTTGATAATTCACCCAAAACTGAAAGATTCTGTCACACCTTTATGTGGTTGAAAACCAGGATATGACTACTTCTGTGGAGCACAAAAGAAGATATTTTGAGAAACGTCTCAGTGGTCAACAGAATTGAAGTCAATGGGGTCTATTGTTGTTTGGTTACCAACGTTCTTCTTTTGTGTTCTGCAAAATAAAGAAAGTCATACAGGAATGACATAAGGGTGTAATGTGGATATGTAAATCTTGAACATACTGCAACATAAATGTGGTACAACTAATTTTAAAGGAATAGTTCACTTTAAAATAAAAGTATCATGATTATTCTCTCACCTACATGTCATTCAAGCCGTCCGTCTGTTTATTTCTGTATATTTAAAAAGTATGCTCTTCTTGGAAAATGACCAATGTATAAAATATTCAACATACCTCAAGTGCTCTAAACGTCTACAGTACCAATGCATAAACGTGCAAAACTGATTTTTATCTGTGATTATTTATATCAAGGCAGTGATTTATTAAAAGATTATCAATGAAACATTATCTTTTCAAGTTCATAAAATGTGGATGGGTACTGTAGGGTCATCAGTCTATGTAAACGCTGTGGCTGTAGTCGTGTCAGTCTTACGTGTTTATTTGGACATTCTTTGCTACACAAGTCGTCTAGGTTTCCTCTCTTTGGTTTCCTGACAGCTATTACCAGGTCATGTTCCACCTATCCTCTGAGATGGCATAGCGCAAGCTAATATAATCCTTGACCAAACACTGAATATTTAATCCAAGATGCCAGCTCATTGTGTCTTAAGTATGTCCTAACACATCAGTTTGATAGACAGACTTACAGCTGAGCAGCCGTGTGTGTGTCCTAATGATGCTCTCAGCTAAGATAGTTCAGTACTTCACAGCTTGTAGTATTAGTAATGTTGAAGTAGTTTCACAATTAAATTAGATAAAATCCTTCTTCGCTTAAAGGCAGGATGTCCAATTTATCATAGCCGTTGTTGATGTTCAAATCACCAAAACAGACACACCCCTACCCCCATCTTTCGCTTTCATCAGCCCTCGGCTCGACTCATTTCTGTCCTTTGCACTGTGCAGCTAACTGCTGGTTGGCTACAAGGTTGTTTTGGTACTCTGCCCGACTTTGTCTAAACAAGCCTCATTCGTAAATCGGACACCCCGCTTTTAAAGGAATAGTTTAGCCCAATATAAAAAAATTGTCATCATTTGGTCACCCTCCAGATGTTACAAACCTGTATACATTTATTGTTGTGCTGAACACAAATGAAGATATTTTAATGAAAGTTCGAAACTAAGCTGTTTTGGGTCACCATTGACTCCCATAGTAGGAAAAAGACTACTATGGGAGTCAGTGGTGACCCAAAACGGTTTAGTTAAAGGTATTTGGCATCCGTAAATAAACATTTTGTCGTTGTTTACATTTTATTGTTGGTTTTATTTACTCTCATTGTAATCCAGGTTCAAATGTTTCTACATGGACAATTTAATCTTTGTGAGGAGTCTTTAAAGTCATAGTTCACCCAAAAATAAAAAAATATTTTGTCATTTCAAACCTGTATGACTTTCTTCCGCAGAACACAAAAGAAGATATTTTGAAAAATGTGGACCCTATTCACTAGGATTAGTTTTGTGTCTATACAATAGACGTGAATAGGGTCCAGTGCTGTTCGGTTACCAACTTTCTTCAAAATATCTTCTTCTAATTTGTGTTCTGCGGAGGAAAGAAAGTCATAAAGGTTTGAAATAACAAGAGGGCGGGTAAATGATGAGAATTTTTGGGTGAACAATCACTTTAAAGACTCCTCACAAAGGTGAAATTCTCCATTTAGTAACATTTGAACCTGGGATAGAATGAGTGTAAGTAAATCATGACTGAATCGAAACTGTATCTGATTCTGTAAATAAACCTCTTAAATACCATGGGTTTTATATTTGCTTGGTTCTTTTATTGTTCTCTTAAGGATTTTATTTATTGTTTGTGGTTAGCTTGCCGTCACTTCTCAGCAGGACTGCCATCACCAAAACCACACGACACACTTAAATAAAACGTTAATCATGTCTTTGTTTTTAAACTGAGCAGACACTTCATATGGACGTCAGGTACTACAGCACGACCACTGAACGTCTGTCTCCCAGACATGCAGAGGAAGTAGGGCAGTCACTCTGTATCATATTCTCATTACACCCTTTTCTCATCCACAATATGGAAAATAATATTCCTCGGTCAATGTCTTTCAAGCATTGCTCCACAGGCCTTGGATATTAGCCAAATGCAATTTTGTGGTTATGATTTGTTTATCTTACACCCCTGTGAGTGGCCCTTACTTTGTTTTATGCAAACTGTATACAGAAATGCTATGCTAATACGTCTTTGTTGTTGACAATAAATAAAAAGTTTCAGCCGTGGTATGTCGACTTACAATTTTACGTTTTTTATTAACTTACTATTATAATTTTTGGATGGGCAACCCATTTTGAGCAGTAGTGACAAAATACAGACCAACATGCATCTTTAAGTGTAGTTTGGTGAGAATATTTCCTGTGGACTTGCAAAAACATGAAATCATCCTAAACGTGCTTCCTGTTGAAATTGGAACGTACTTCACACAATGTAAAAGAGAAGTGAATGGGAAGCATTGTTCGATTACAAAATATTATAGAAGACATCTTTTGTGTTCTGCAGAAAAAGAAAGTCATACAGGTTTGAAATGAGAAGGATGTGACTAAATTATGACATCATTTTCGTTTTTGGGTGACCTATCACCTCAACCGGTATTTCTTTAGTAATTAATCGCTCTAAATTAACATGTTAAACTGAATTCCGAGCTTTTATCACATTATCAAAGTATGCCCCCACAAGAACTTTTCAGTAATGATTTCAGTCACTATTTTCCTTCTTTGGTGCAACAGGATCGCATGGCCTCCAGCTCTCATTAGTATTATACTTTAAATGCCATCAGCCGCTTACAGGTTGACCTTTAACTGAAGACCTTGTGGCGTAGTTCACTGCCCTTTGAGTCCACAGCCATAAGAGACGAGTCTGAACATGTGCACGGACGCTCTCTGTCTCATTACATAACCCGTCTCTCACACAGTAAAAAACGTTTTTTTTGCACTTGTAAATGAAGCCTTAAACATTACTTGAGTATGTTTTACAGGCAAGTAGTATTTTGTCTTTCTAATTTATGCATTTGGCAGACGCTTTTATCCAAAGCGACTTACATTGCATTATCCTATATTGTTAACGCAATGCTATTACCACTGAGCTACAGGAAAATGTCACGTGTAAGTCATTGTGTTACTTGAGGTTCCTTTGTAGTTATTTGTGTAAGTCAAATATAATCCCCACAGCCATATAATAGACTGAGGAAAGCTTGTCCAATGGAACACTTTCTCAGCGCCTGAGGGTATTAAACTATGGTAATTCATTATATGTTTTCTCATTAATTCATTTAGTTAGGTTTGCAGCATAGTGCAGCTTTAAATAAACTTTTATTGCTGGTTTGTTTGATTTTGAGTTCTTGTTATTGAGGATTGTCTCTGTAATTCTTTCTTTTCTGGACAACGTTTCCAAACAAGGTTCTTTTTTGTTATGTATATGGAAAACAGAACTAACGTGTTGGTAAGTAAAGCTATTAGTATGTTGACAGCGTTGAGATTGCTAACAGTAGTGCTTTGCCGTTAATGTCTTGTATGTCTAACATTACGTAACTTAGACAAATAACTTTACCATGTAATGCATATTCATCAAGATAAAACAAGTTTATGCTCCGTGTATAACCAGTACAATATTAATGAACTTGCAGTAGTCTACTGTATGTGCGTGTTACCCTTAGCTAACTCTGGTGTTGTTGATATAGATAGAATGGCGGATCTTGAACTAATTTGTTCTGAAATAAAAAAATTGGTCTATGTTCAATGCATTATAAATAAATTCATTTGAATTATTAATGACAAATAATCTAATTCTGGCATTAACATCCATGACATCTGTTCCATGGATATTGGACTCAGTATTTTAACTGATGCTAGAGCAAACGTGAAGATAGTTTAATGGGTCTGAATTGAATTTGTTTACCTCAGTTTAATTTTGTTTCTCAGTTGTTTAAAGAAGTATAAAAGTATTTTTGTGAAATGGCTGTCAGTGTTTTTGATACATTCTACTTAACACACTAGTATTAATACATCATATATGATTTCAAGTAGTATTTTAAAAAAGTAAAGATTACTGAGGAAATGATAACTAGGACTCTTGTTAAGAAATATTAAGTATATTTAGAAGCATAACTTAAATACAATTTACAAGCAAAGGATGAGTAAAATTTACTTGAACCCGTACTTGGGAAAGTATAGGTAAAACTACTAATTCTAGTGTTTAGCCTTTACTTGGACAGTTCTGATAAATTTACTAACATTTCCTGAGTGAAAAAACCTTCCCTAGCTTTTTTTGAAGTAATTTTCTTTATCAAATTTATGACATGACATATGGAAAATTGTCTATAGGAATATACATTTTATATCAGTTATCCATAACTTTGTTTGATTAAAAAAGGGCAAAAATTGATCAACAATGACAAAGAAACCATAAATGTGTTGTTTTTTAAGTAGAAGAGGAATGTCAGTTTGACCTCATATAACTTAAACTCACTTGAAGGGATAGTTCACCCAAAATGTATAATTCTACCATCTTTTCGTCATCCTCTTGTTATTTCAAACCTGTATGACTTTCTTTCTTTTGCAGACCACAAAGGAAGATATTTTGAAGCATGCTGGTAACCGAACAACGGCGGTACTCAGTCACTTCTATTGTATAGACAAAAAACTATGCAAATCAATGGGTGCTGCCGTTGTTTGGTTACCAACATTCTTCAAAATATCTACTTTGTGAATTTTCATTTTTGGGTGAACTATCCCTTTAGAGGTGTGTGTAAAAATGTACCTGCTGGTCAACGTTTCCAACTGAGATGGAGATATAGAGGCAAAAGTTACATATATCAGCTCATTAGCAATAAAGTTTGAGAATTTTCAATATGTTGTGAATATATTTTCGTTTCATGCTTGGCTTATATGCCATGTTGTTTTCCACAAAAAGGATGTTATTTATTATTTGCTTATTTACTGATTGATGTTGTTTTAATAAAACACCTCTATTAGAAGGTACTATACTATAAAATAAATGTAAAACCTAATTTACATATATTGTGTAAGCGAGATGTATTTATTTTGTCTCACGCTCCCAGTGTGAATACTGTGAACCCATAGGTGCCGAAAAGAAAATGGCTTGTTAAGCTTCCTTCACTCAATCCATCGTAGTGGAGCTTTGCTATGCAACAACCACCTCATTCTTTAAATGCAAAGTAACATTTTGAAGAATCTTTTTAAAGCTCTTCGCACACAATTTAAATTGCACAACTAATCTTTTGATGCCTTCCTGGTAACAAATGGTATTTTAGAAGGTGAGAGTAAAGAAGAAGATGCTTTATCTCGGTCAACAAGAACCTATTTAGTCATTTTATTTGTGCTTGGACGTGTGGATTAAAGGGGTGATACGACGGGGCTAAAACGAATGTTATCGTTTTTTATAGATGTAATGCAATGTGTATACACGATTTAAGGTTACCTTACTCGCGAATACATTTGGGCGGTCTTAGTCAAATCATACCATGAACTTGCGTAGATATGTGGGGGTGTGGTTACACGAGGCGTTTCAGGCAGGTCTAGGTGAGCATTCGCTTTTAGATAGAATCTTTTCTTCCGACACTTAATTTTGGCAATTTTACGTGTCTAATACATGCGTGGGGAACTTATAACACCAAAAACATGTATTAGCGCCATATGACCCCTTTAAAATGTTGTACAATATGGTATTAATCATATACATTGAGTCTTTTAAATTATGCCTAACATGTAAGTTTGTACCATCTTGTAAATTCTTAAACTATACGTTTAATAAACTTTTCTGTATGTAACAGGCATACTAATAGCCATGCAAATTACGAAAATGCATTTTGGAAACCGAAATTCTTAAACAGAATGTAATAGGTTTAATCTCATTTATATGTTAAAGAAGAAAGATTAGATTTGTTTTCTGTGCATTTGTGTTATTGGAGACAGCGTTCAGTAGTGTTTGTAGCCACCCTCAAGGTTTTTTCCCGGAAAAAAAGAACATTAAGATTGAATGGTACATGCACCTCCGGCTTATCTCAGAAATTCTTGCAGCCTTGGCCACAATGCAATCATGTGAGCCTTTGCTCAGACCTTTGGGAGCTCACAGCTTTATTGTTTCTCATGCCATTTGCTTCAGACTGCAGCTTCCAGTCAGCCCATTTCAGCCACTCCCATTCCAGACCCTTCGGCCAGTCTAATCAGTTTTCTCATTTGCACTAATGTTTGTAAATGAGAATCTCTTCAGTCCGCAAAATGGAGAGAGTATTTTTAGAAGCGCTCCCACTTTCCGGACTTCATATAATAAACCATAAGTGGTGAATAGATTAGTCAGTTTCACCGCCCGTTTGTAAAGAAATTGTGTTGTTCGGAGTCAGAAGGCCAAATTGAACAACATCTCTTAACCTTTAGACATCTCGTCTGTTTCTATAATGGCCCTGTGAAAACTCCAAGGCCGCTGGTCTGTCAGCAGTGAAGGTGCTGCGTTCGGTCGCCTCATAAATTGTGCGTTTTATATTTCATTCACTCTTTTTATTACTCCTTCGTGCCACATACACTGCAATGGTTTGCAACGTGCACCTGTCTCTTCAAGGTCATCCATTTTTTATTGCTTTTACACTTGCTTGTTCTTTTACGTACTTGCTCGTTCTCTGTGTTGTAGTTGCCTAGTCCTTGTGTCAGGCCTCCACCTTTTGCAGGATTTACTCTTTCAGCTTTCAGCAAGTCTTTAAATCTTTCAGGTGTCTTCTCTTTACATCCTTGCATCTGCCAGTCCAAATATCCAATGCTGAATCTTGTAAATGTTATTCGCAGAGACTATCGCAATGCATTCTGGGATTGCCTTTTGGCAAAGCTTGATTAAATCTTTGCACTGTATCTCTGTTACTTAAAGGTCCAGTGTATGAAATTTAGTGTTGAGGTTGTGAATTGCAAGCAACGACTCATTCCACCCCCTGCTTTTTGAAGCACAACGAGGGCTGACACAGAACTAAGATGTCGTCACATTTTCATTTCTTTGCTGAAGGAGATAACATATTTACGAAACGCGCTTTGTAGAGCAGTTTGTCCGTTTAGGGCTACTGTAGAAACAACATGGAGAATTTCACGCAAGGGGACCCGCTGTGTGTATATAGAAATAGCTCATTCTAAGATAATTAAATCATTACACTTCATTATGTAAGTTCTTTATACACCTCTGAAGACATAGTTATGTGTATGTAGAAAGGTTCAATTAAAGGAAGGAAAGAGACGGGAACCGGCAAACATTTAAACATTTAATTAAAATAATAACAAAGTAAAAAGACAGCAGGCAGCCCCTCACGGACGACTGCCATCGAATAAAACATAAATACAAACATAAACATGTTCGGGCCCGGTCCTCTCTCCTCGACGGTCCGGTTGCTCGTTCTCTTATATGCTCCCGATCTCCTACGTGACACGAGGCCGGTGCGCGCACAGCTGCCGCTCATTTACAATTACTCATCTGTCTCGAACCACGGTCTCGCCCCGCCTACTCCACTACAGTGTATTATATTGCATTTCTGTCAATAGATACCCCGAAAAATTACACACAGCAAGTGTTGCTACAGTTACTTTGAAAATGTAATCTGATTACTGATTACTTCTTTAAAAAGTAACTGTTACTTTACAGATTACTTGATTTTAAAAGTAAACGAAGTTAGATTTCAAGTTACTTTATCAGTTACATTCAGCAGCTGCCGACAACTCCACCAACGCCTTAACATAAAAATGACAAGCGGTTTTGCCAACACTCACTTTATTGGAAGTGTATTTTTAACAGTTACGTCAACAATGTATCTCCTGACATTTTAAGTTGAATTTAATTTCCTGAAAAAAACAATTTATTGACTTCACTTAACGTAAACACTTGTTTTTATAAAATTTAAAATAAAGACAGTCTTTCTTGACCCGACATATTCAACTGTAATAATGGAAAATTACGTACTATTTATAATCTACATTATTATATCATAAATGTAACTATTTAATTCTTTTTATCATGTTTTATGAACATTGAACCTGTTGTTAACAGCATTAGAGGAGCAAGCAGTGGTTTTACAAACAAAACCAGTGTATAACACCCCATGTAGGCTGATATCATTTCTACTTTTGTTATTTTGGCCTAATCTTATGTTGTAATCGCATGTTATGAGTGAAACAGTGGAGTGGGCGAGTTAACCAGTGCTTCGTTTTATGTTTTAAAACTCTGCTTCGGATCACCTGGTGGACTTGCTAAGTAAGTCCAAATGTTTCTTTAAATTTGACGTATTGTTTTGTAGCGCATCTCTCTCCTCCCTCCATTGTTGTTAACGTTAGTGTCGCTCTGTGGTAGGGGCTATTACACGTGAATTGTCCTCATGCTGAAATCGTGACTTACATACGCGACTTCACTCCCTGAGCTGCAAGAAGAAAGCAAAAAATTTAGTAAGGAAAATGACAAAAATAGTTACCCACAGTGACTTGGATAAGTAACTTTAATCTGATTACTGGTTTGGAAATTGTAATGCGTTAGATTCCTCGTTAAATGGTCAGATTAGAGTAACTTGCATCACTGCACACAGCACTATTGATACATAATAGATTTTGTTTTCTTCAAAGATTGTGTGCAAAACACTGTAGTGTATAACATCAAAATTTATGATGAAGGGTTCTAATGTTGTTATAAAAGTATACTCAGTTTAATTCTGTAATTTCCAGATATTTTAAAAGAAATCGGTCCGTTTTAAATGTTAACATTCATCCTGCATAAATGCATATTTAAGCCTTGGCACGACTCACTGAATTTCATTAGTCAGTGTTGCTTAACGCGAACCCGCAATGTCAAACCAATGACACCCAGTGTCCTCTGCGGCTGGTTGGGGGCATGTGTTTTTAAATACACATAAACCCAGAGTAAACAACTATTCAAAGAGCTGGTATAGTGCAAAACCATATCTATATCCCTTTTACACATTATTCATTGTGCTTTCCATATACTTCTTACAAATTCAGATAATCCCTTGAAGGACCAGTCAGTGAAATCTAGCGGCAATGTTGCGAATTGCAACCAACCGCTCACTCCACCCCTACACTACAACAGCTGACAGAACATGGCAAATTATATGCAAGGTGCCCCGCGGTGTATGTAAATAGAAATAATGCATACTAAGGTAATAAAAACATAACTCTTCATCGAGTAATCTCTTTATACACCTCTGAAGACATAGTTATGTATATTATATTGCATTATATTGCATTTCCTAGTGGTTGAAGTAGTAACTTTTTTCTGTCCAAGCAGGAAATTATGGTGGACTGTTTGACTTTGGGATTCATAACATTCAAGACATTTATTGCTGTGATTATATCTTAATTGATGGTTCATCTCAAGTTAATTCTTTTAGTTGTAGGATCTTGACCTTTTCCCACTGTGTGATAGCTGAACATCTGTTTTCTCTCTCTCGTAGTGTGTTCAGACAGCATGTGGTCTGTGTAACTGCCCTCATTTCCATTCTCCTATAGATTGCTCGCAGCTTGAACTGCAATACACTGATGTCATTTTTCATTCTGAAGATGTCATGAATGAGATTAGATGGAAAACCAATGAGGGAAAATGTACTGTTTTTTCTTTAAAAATGCAAATGTACAAACATATCTAATTCTATTTATTTTTGGTTAGATTTTTTTCTCTTTATAGAATCTATATATTTCTCACATACAGGAGAAGTCTGGATTAAGATTTTCTACACTTAATTTACATACATAGCACATAAAAACTTCAAAGGTCCAGTGTATGAAATTAAGCGACATCTAGCTGCGAGGTTGCGAATTGCAACCAATGGCTCACTTCACCGCTCACCCCCCCTATTTGAAGAACTGTGGTGGCCGACACATGACAAAGATGTTGTCACGTTTTTGCTTCTTGGCCGAATGTATATTATGTTAGGCATTTTACTTTGCATTTCCATCAATAGATCTTCATTAATCTGCCACATTGCACCTTTAATTAACAGCTTTAGGGAAACCACGATTTTTTCTCAGACTGCTGGTTTGATGTTTTGGCTACTTTTTATGTCAAGGCTTTAGTATTAGAAACATCTAATTTGAAATATGAGTTCAGTGAAACCGCAGAAAGCTTTTTAAAATGATGACTGTACGTAGTGTTGCTTTTGTCAACGAAAATCATGACGAAATATGGTCGTCAACGAACCTTTATCACATGACAAAAAACGAGACGAGACGCAACGTAAATCCTGGTCATATGACGATGACTATAATTAAATGTATAATGCAATATTGTTGACGAATAAAAACGAGACTAAATGTGGTTAACAAAATATGCACTTCATCTCCAGAGTTACTCGGAGAGTTTATTTTACGTGCGTTTACTGTTTGAGTGAAGCTATCGACTAACAGAAAAATGTACTGTCTTCCCAAAGACCCATCAAAATAAATGTCCCCTTAAATTGAACATTCAGACAAAAAATACTTTAGTGAACCATAGTATTGGCTATTGAAAATTGTAGTGCCCTTGTAGTAAATTGATAAACACTGTGTACTATAGTCAATTTCAAAAACACGATAGTATCTAAGAATTTTTATTGCAGTTAACTATCAACCTGATCGCACCCAATTGCGTATAAAAAACACGCTGTTGCATTATCGTCTAATACGTACGCCAAATTGTGATTTTGCGTGCATATGATACGCCAATGTTTGCAATGTACATTTTAAAACGTACATGAAGAGTAAACACTGAAATAATTAAAATAATAATGTTAGGTTTAGGGTTTGGGTAGGGTAGAGGTTATAATATGCACGGACGCTAACATTAGGTTTAGGGTTTGGTTGAGGGGACAGGGTAATGAGACAAATTGCTGTTTAATATGCAAACACGCTAATTGGCGTATCATATGCACGCAAAAAAAGGCGTATTTATACTCGCAAAATCGCAATTTGGCGTCCGTATTATACGGTAATGCACAGCGCGTGTTATTTATACGCAATTGGTGCGTATTTATCCAACATGAATGTCTTTTGTCAGTTACCTGCCTTTTCATGATGAACTGCACTTTCATCGTTTTTTTTTAATAATGACAATTTACTTACAATTTATACTTGTGCTTCTACTGTTTTGCCTGTGCTAACAAACTTTAAACATCTCTATGTTTTAAATATCACTAAAAACAGACTAAAATACAATTATCATAAAAACTAGACTAAAATGTCATCAGTTTTCATCGACTAAAACAAGACATAGTCATGGATAATTCTGACTAAAATAAGACTAAAATGCTCACACTTTTGGTCGACTGAAACTTGATTAACTAGAAAGTGTACGAACGTGACTAAAACTAATTCAAACTAAAATGACAGCTTGACACAAAGAATAGAGCAAAACTTAAATTAAAACAGGCCGCCAGAAACAACACTAACTGTACGTCACCCAGGTCAGCAGTTGATGCACAATTGCGTTGCAGCCCAGGAAGAATGGAACCATTTGATGATTCAGCACAAAAAGGTTGTATTTTATACTTAAAATATTTTGAATCAAATATAGTTTTCAGGAAAGGAGTCCAGTAAGACCACGAGTACTGAAGACATCAGGCGTCTGTAATAGTCAAGAAGAGAGTTGGTCAGACGACGACTGGATCGAAAACTAATGCGTGTTTCAGATTCAATTTAAATGCAAAGTAATGCCGATAATGGATGTAGACAGTCTATGTGCATTAGAGACTAATGAGCTCAAGGCCTGTGGACTGGAGAGTTATCTTCCTAAAGAGCGATGAAACACTAAAGCATGGCACCAGTGCGGATCCTACACAGGTCTTAAAGTGACGAATCACCTCTGAACCGCGACACTAATGTATTTCTCGCCTGTTGTTTGTCTTTTGCATATGCTGCTGATTTTAGGGTTTATTGAATCCATAATTAATTTCCTTATCAAGTGTATCGATTATCTTGGCTTATTTCATGTTAGCCTTTGTTTCTGCATATGTCAAGTTAAGCGGCGATAACAAGTCTCTTTTAGAGCTGCTGGATTATTTGATTACACGTGACAAGCCGTTTTTGACAGTCAATGAATCTGGCACACGGGTGATGAGTTTTCTCACGCATCCATGTTCACGCTGATTTTAACAAGGATATAGATACATTACAAACAGCGACGCTAGGAGATCGATGGGTGAAACCTCATTACGTGAGGACGAATTGCTGATTACATTTTTGACATTGATGTGCCACCCTTGGTCACCGTGTTTTGTGGCCGATATATCTCCACGGTGACTTTCCAGAGCCGCACATGCTAGCTAGGAATCCGCAGCGCTGCTTGACTGCTTAATAATGAGAATTACATCCATAGATCTTTAAGACAGATGCATTGCAGTGTAAGATTGTCGGAACCAAATCTCTCTCCTCCATCTTTTTTATGCCATCCTCTTCGAATAGCCGTGCAGTCGTAGTAAAACACAGGAGGACGAGGATCTAAGCATCTGGTGTACCTTTGAGGCTTGTGGTTGCTGTGCTTATAGAGTAATTTACCGCAATAGGTCCATAACTCATAATAATTAAATGACAGCTGTACACTATGAACATGTGCCGTATTGTGACGCACAATCACATTGTAGTGTTTGCATAACAGTGGAAGCTTGTATATTCAACAGATTAACTGTAAACGTATTGCAACTTTGTAGCCGGCAGGTCCCTCAAGGCAAATATAAACTCCCACTTGTGGATTCGGCAATGGTACAAAGGTGTGTGTATGCGAGATGTTCCAAATATATGGTATATGGTTATAGTGTTGTGAATAGAAAGTAATTATTAGATTGATGGCAACAAGATGTGCTCATTTGCTGTGAATTTGCATCTGTGTGCAGAAAGCTTATTCAAATTAAACAGAGATACCCAAAGGAAGGACTAATCACTGTTATGGTGATTTGAAATTCACAACTAAACTATTTACAACAAAGTTACATTAACAATTTGGACTCATAACATACATTTATTCTAAATAACATATGTTTGGGATCTTAAGCTCTCACGGTTTACCCCACACATACTGTACATAAATACTTTTTTGAAAGGTGTTCCAGCCTTGTGAGGATCTGGTTGTTTTAATACTCTATAGACATTTTGTGCCATGGGAAAAAAATTGCATACATCGATTTATCAGTAAAATTCTTAAGTTTACCAATAATTTTCCTTTAAGGTTATACCATCTAAACTTGCACTATAGGGTGAGTGAAAGGTTGACATGTCAGGCCACCAAACAAATGTTGAAAAAAGAATGTCACACTTTGTATATTTATCAAAAACCTAGATGTGACCCTGGACAACAAAACCAGTCTTAAGTAGATCAGGAACATTTTTAGTAATTGGAAAAAAATTCATTGTAGGGGGAAAATTACCGATTTTTCTTCGATTTTTCATAAGGATATGAAATAAAGACCATGTTCCATGAAGACACTTTATACATTTTCTACTTCAAATGTATAAAAAACTTACTTTTTGTGAGTGGATGGCCTGCTAGAGTGCCTCAGTTGAATAACTTCAAAGGCGATTATTTCTTCAGCCTTGAGATGATGTAAAAATCTCAATTTCGAAAAATTTACGCTTTTGTGGTCCAGGCTCACATATATGTCTCAATGTATACAGTAATGGCCAGAAGTGATGTCCGGGTGGGATATGTCACATTTTGCATATGAAGAGTTCATTAGCAAAAACTTCAAAATTGTTTTTTTATTGCACCTTCCAAATAATATCAATCAAAAATGCATAGAATTAATAAATGCATAGTACATTAACTGCAATTTTATCCATTATTTAAATGGACTCCTCACTACAGCAGTCATTTACCTGTGTCTTGATTTAACAGGCTTTGTGCGTGTTATTTTTTGCCAAACCTCCATAAATTCTTCTCAAAGTTTATCTTCAGTTTAAACTCAAAGCACAATAAAGGGGGAAGTATACATCGGACATCAGTTTTGGCCACTGCAAAAGTTGTCTCCTACTAAAGTATTATGGTAGAAATAATTCCTCAGACTAAAATTCATCTATTTAGACAAAACTCATGCTGTGAGAGGACTACGGAAAGGCTTTTGTCAGTCTTAATGACTTTTTACTACCCTATACATCTCAACGGGCTCGGCGGCGTCTACATTACTATTCGCACACTACCCCCCTGCTTCTTTTCCAATTACTGCACTTTTATTCTATCAGTGGTAATGATAAGCGTGTATTTCTATGCCCCGTGAAGAAACAAAGCACAATTGTGACCTAATCAAGGTTTCCGTCAATCGTGGCTTTTTTTAGTTGTCTGACACGGCTTGTTACAAAGATTCAAAACAGCAAGTGTCTTGCTGCAAGAAATACATCTATACATGCTCATCCTGTGTTGATTGCTATCCAAATAATATCCTGTGTGAGATTTCTGCATGCCAAAACAACAGTAACACAAAAGAACAGACACGGTGAGAATCTTCTATTAAAGTAAATTAGTATTTCAGAAATAACAGTTTGCCGAACCTACTGTTCACGGAAGTGTGGGTCCACATTGGATTTTCCTTCACGGATTTGTCAATGTTATGGCTAAAAATATGACTCGCTTTGACCTCCGTGGATGTTCTTTCAAGTGATCACAATGATCACATACGCACTGTAAAATGTACTTGCTTATAACCTTTCACTTTAGTTTGCCTCAAACACTCTTTACATTTGTCCATCAAGCTGTTGCGTAAGTCTCCGCATTCATCTTTCTCATTTAACTCAGAATGTTTTTACATATATTCACGTTCACCTCAATGAGTGGTCAACCTCTCAGCGCATCTTTCCAAGGGTCAATTTTCCCTCTACATGCTGATGAAGCTACTGACCTTGTCGAGGTGTCTTTTGTTAAAAATGTGTATCTGTGAGGTGGCTGCGAGTTTACACTCTTCTAAGCTTTGCTCCACGAGGTTGTAAGATTTGTTCTTTGTGGATGGAGGTCCTCGCTTCATGCTTAATTTAGGGAGCTATTGGAATTGAGAAATGGGCTTGTGATCTAAGAAGCCAGCCAGTGTCTCGCAGCATGGCTATAAAAACACCATCAAGTGGCAAAAAATTGCATTAGGAGAAAGGATGATGGGAATAATCATGTAAGCCATTTACCCATGAGGAGCAGTATTGAGAGATCTTTCAATCGCTTCAAGTATAGAACAGCAGGAAATGCATTAACAAACTGACAATTCTGACAAGTGATTCAAGTAGCATGAGATCAGTGCTTACTACATGACTATGCAGATTCATTTCTGTTGTTTACTTCCGAACGCTGTGTGTGTCCTGAAAAGACACATTTAAAGAAATGATACGAGGCTGTTATACTAACAACAAGAATTTCCCCTAGCTGTATATTTATAATGTGGAAATTTGACTGAAATCACTCTTGAATATTCTGTAAAAAGTATATATGTTAAAACTAATTATGTATTTGTATTATGTTTCATAATCCAGAGGAATAAAATATATTTATATATATATTTTTAAGATTTATTTTTGCCTTAATTTGAACAGAACAGTAAGAGGTAGTGACGGGAAGCGAGTTGATAGTGAGAAGGGGGTGGGATCAGTAAAGGACCCCGAGACTGGAATGGATCCCGGGTCGCCCGAAGCGCAGTTACGCCACGACTGCAACATGCGCACATGTTGGAGCACTGCCAACGAGGCTATCCGAATATTTTTATAGCTCATAGGCCTCTCTATCATAGTTCAGGAGATTGTAAGGAGTTGTCGGTTGTATTTTATTTAAGGATCAACTTTGTCTCAAATATTTATTTTTAGTAAATAATAAAGCAATAATGAATGGAAAGAAATGAGACGATTGTTAAAATACATTAGGAGTATGGAGCTTAAATGTAAGATTAACATTTTAAGATTTGATAAATATTTCAGGTTCTGATAAAATCTTGAATAATATTGACTGCAGATTTGACATTTGTACGCCTCATTTGTGAGAATTTATTTTTTCTCAGGAGACAGATTCAATTTTTTCTCCTTTTAATCTTATTGATATCTAGGAGAAATAATTAGATATGAAAGGCCACATGCACACAAAGCCAGAGCTTTGCTATCGGATCTTATTTATTTCCCTTTCATTTTGTTTTGTGTCGTGTCCCCTTCCCATAGATTCAGAAGATATAGGGATCGGCTGTACACACGATAACGCAAGGGTAGCGATTTCAGATTTATCCACCCTGGGACCCGGTTTTAAAAATAGCCTCGATTCGCCTGGATGAAACGCCCATACGATACGAAAACTTTACATATACAGCTAAACGCGTCTTAGATTTTTTTTGTGGAAAGTTATCAGTTTTATACAGTTTTATACCAATATGAGAGAATAAACATTAAATGAACAGCAACGTAAACACCATTAATACAAATTATACATAAAAGACACACAACTGTAAACTCCTTTAGTTCTACTGAGATATGAATGATGGAAACTGTACATTTGCATGTTTTTTTTTCATTTTATAGTATTGGCTCCCTAATCATGCATATTTAACTGAACAATGGCAGCAGAAAATGTTAAATATTTTAATAATCGTGCTTCAGTTCTCAAAAAGTGTAATATTTTTTGCTCGCCGGAATTGGTCTATACATTTATACAGTGTTCTCTGATCTGTCTTGTAACCAGAGCAGGTCCTCCACTTAGATTTATATCCGATCAAAAATGTCTTTTACAGTAAGTGAGATTGTATTTCCATCATTTTATCCCAAAGACATCACGCATTTAAAAAGGCTTTCATCAACAGATTTGGATGGTGTCTTTGCTTAGAACAAGCAGTGTGGCGGCTCTCGGCATCTCTTGAGTGATCACATTTCCTTTGGGCTGCTTAAGCCTCGGGCAGAGGGACCCTGGTACAAATTGTACTTGAAGAAGCCTCTGGGCAATTTGAGAGTCTGAGTCACCTACAATTATGTGTTCTTATAACAAGTAATCAATGCGCTCGGCCAGGGACGAAGAGATGTAGCACAGTTGACAGAACAACAGTACACATATGGACTTTGTGGACAAATGATCACTCTTACTAAGGCCGCATTTACACTGCAGTTCTTGATACTCAATTCAGTTTTTGTGACTATATCCGATTTTTTGACGACCTGCTTACATCTTCTTCTTAAAGTGACGCATATCCGATATCTGCGTTTACACTGCACATGACGAAACAACCCGAGGTAGAGGTACTGACCAAAAAAAGTCAAAACTTCATTCGCCACCGCCGCTTATTTATTAGCCTTCCGAGATCTTGGAAAATTAACGCATAATGTGTCCTAGGATTTGTGTCCTAAATATTTTACCATTTAGATTTTTGAACAAGCTCACGCAGACCGAATGAAAAAACGCTTAATAAAGCTCACTGCATTTAATATTACAAAGACAATATAAACACTAAGGTCTGTGTATCATCATAATGTTCATGTTGTTTATTATATTTTTATTGAGGAAAAAATCATAAAGCAAACAACGCTATTCTTCTCGCTCTGTACAACTCATGATGGGTAAATATCCGATCTGTCTGCTTACATGGCAGACATAATTGCACATATCCGATTCATATCAGATTTATTTCCACATATGATTGAGGCCTGAAACCGATCTGAAAATATCGGAATCAATGTGCTTTTTTCATGCTTACACAGTCATGGGTCATATCTGATCTGTGACACATTGGAGAAAAAAATCAGAATTGGGTCACTCGATACAGGCCGTTTAAATTTGGCCTAAGGGATCTTTTAGAGTGAGAGAGTGGGAGAGGGGAGAGTGATTTTCTAAGCAACAATTCAGTTTTACAAAGTTGACAAAGATTTTCCTGAGACATTTTCTTCTAATGTCTGAGACCTGTCTGGCTGGGGATGTACAGTAGTTTCTTTATCAAGTCTTACCACCCTCAAAATCATTATCTCTCCATTCTGCTTCCATTTCTCTGCTTTGCGCGAACAGATTCTGATGTCCATTTACAGGGGCTATTAATGATCGAGTCAGAATAAGATGTTTGCTATTATTTAGAAACGTACTTTAGTTTTCTCATGTTTTCATAGCCTACCTTAGTCACGTGTCGTCACCTAGCGCACCTGAGTATGCACTGCGCAGCTGCGTGCCGCAGTTTTTGAAAGAAAACACACAGACATGCGCAGACACAGATTTCTGTGCGAAAGTACGGCACAAGTTTGTGTTTTTAGACCGGTTAAAATAAGCAGCTTCGTTGATTTTACAAGCATGAATTAGGTTACTACTAGAGTATTTAATCTGCAGTCGTTTTATGGGTCTGATATTAAGTCAATGGGTGTCTGTGGGTTTCTGAAGAACACAGAAGGATGGCTCTCTGTGGGCTCTCACCTGATGACCTGCTATCAATCCACTTCTTCTATAACCGACAGTAAAGGTGCCAGTCTAGTGTTCAGGAGGTCGATTGAACCATATGATGTGAAGTGAAAAGCAGTGATGAGTCATTGTGACAGTTTCCATAACAGATGGCCAATGCACTTATAAGCATTACAACAGCATTAAAAAGAAAAGAGTAGAGGATTATGAGGACGTTCAAAACCTGAAGATGGTTGTAATTATTATGGCTCTTTTGTAATGTAATTCCATTCTATGCATAATGATTTATCAAATAATCACAATAACACATAGGTCTGTGTTTACTGTCAAACTCCTTAAATCAAGAATTGTGTCAGAGGAAACAATGAGATATTACAAAAATAAGCTTTTTTGGCATTATAAGTCGGCATGAAACGGAAGTAGCGATTGTCGTTTCCCCAAGTGAATTGACTTATGAAATGGAAAACGCCTTATCTTTTTTTATAATTTAGTATAATAAACACATGGTGTGTCGGGACTTAATCAGTTAACGTTTGAGTTTGTCGGTTGGTGTAAGGTAGATTTAGCGCCGTCATACAGAAATATTGTTGTGTTTAATCTGAAATATTGTTAATGTGTGTGTGTGAAAATACAGAGTAAAGCCTTTTGTTTTTCAATGTCTTTCAAAATAATTTCATTTGATTCAATGTAATTAAACACATCAAATTGACACATTTACAGCCCTCGTTACTTTATTCGGTGTGTTTAGATAAGGTGCGTCTTTTGACCTGCTGAATAGGTTTGCATACAAAGGTAATTTTTTGCTTCTTATGAATTATAAATGGGGTTTGACAGCTTTTCAATTTTACTATCAACTGCTTAACATTTAAACGACTGTTTATTCAATAATTAATTTAAGACAGAATAGTGCTATTAGCCATCATCATATTCAGTTGGAAAGTCATGCATTATATGCACAATCGTTATATAATCTAATCATGGTAATTATAAATTAATTGTATCAATATTACTAGATTTTTTTAAACATCTTCGCTTTAGAATAAGAATATGTGAATAACACATTTTTGACAAAAATGTAAGATAATTTCGTGACATTTTAACACCATGTTAAGTTTTTTCATTATGTTAGGTACATTTGGGGATTTTTTTATTAAAAAAAGTTTTCATCTACAAAGTCAAATGGAAAGCAAAAAACGTGAAGTTTGTTCAAAAAAACTGTTATAAGAACCTTAAAATTAGAATAGATTGAGTTTTGCAATGCAGAATTTACATGTTAAAATTACTCAGACAATGATTATTTTCAAACTGTTGGATTTAAAATTGTTTTGAGTGGTTTTCAATATATTACTAGTTAGGGTATTCTAAGTGGTTGCTTTTCATTAATCATTTTTTCTGGTTTTTAAACCCCAGAAGCAGTAAATGGACTCTATGGGTTTGAAGTTGATCTGGTCATGGGATGCCAAAAAAAAGAGTCTGATTAGAGTTTGATTATGCCTTCCCTATTTGACATCTTTTGTTGGAGTGATATACAACCTCTCACATGTACTTGCACGGTAAATATATTTAGTTGTTTTTATTTATATAATATTTTTACTCGTGTTCTTGGGAAGCTACAGATACTGTATACTGTGAAAATGATCAATGAACTGTGCTTCACTACCAGCACCATCAATGTCTTTTTCTGTTTTGTCTACTTGAACAGTTGGAACATGGCGGTGAAGTACTTTATTTTGGTCTAATAGTTGGCAGTTTAACACCCTTTATCACCCTTTCAACACCCAACGTGTTTCCCTACCTCTTTGTTTTCACATCATTCCAGACACCCAAGGGCTCAGGCTGTATGACTTCCATTGAACAGCAACAAGATATATTACAATTCCTATCACTCGAGGTCCAGAGGGATCCAGATTTAAAAAGCTCAAGCTTAAGCTGAACTACATAGTGGTACATTTTTCATTCTTCAGAGGCTTTTCCTTTGGATCCACATTTTGTAGGACAGGTCATTTCATTATCCCATTCCTAATCCCGAAGCAAGTCAGGAGGAGTTTTAACTTCATTTTTATTGAACCGACAAGAATGAATTATCGAATTCCCATTGAAACACTACACTACCTACCTAGTACATAGACCGATCAGGAAAATCGCTGTTACTATGGAAACGGGAATCTTCTACATTTATGCATCGTAACGCATTTGGAAGAAGAGTTTGGATACAAAATGAAATAGCTCAGTTTATAAAAAAAATAAATCCTGTTTTTTTTACGGTGCATTCCAATTAATATAAATCAAACTGCACTTGGATTGTTTTGATTTAAGCCATGATAACAAAAAATACAGCTAACTGACACAATAAAACACAATAAATACATCATAACTTTAAAAAAACATGATTATTTCATTTTGGAACCAAACTCTTGAGTTTTCTAATAAAAGTTGACTTTTATGTAAAGTTACGGTTAAAAAATGAAACCTTTAAGACCACAGATCTGACTCAACATATTTGTATATGCATAATTGTATATCGATTTATATGCGATGAACGTATTGACCTGTTGGCTTTGATGTCATGTGCGTACTACCCGAATCTCACATTAGCATCTCATTTCCCCCCAAAATATTCAAGTTTCAACACGTGTAACGTTGAGTGAACTCACCCTCTCTGGGTGCTAAAATGTAACACGGCATCGGTTGATATCAATATTAATAAACTTGATGCATAATTCAGGTTTACATTTCTGCCAGCCAGGTTAAGCTCATGAATAATTCACATATGTCTTTAGATACATACACGTCGTCCACAACTTTGCTGTCTGTCATTGGCACGGGCACTGCATACATTCCCTGGGTTTGGGTTTTGTGTTGAACAGATACCACGCAGTACTTTCTTCACCTCTCAGATCTGTTTGCGCCATTAATCATCAAAACGTGTCAACACGTCCATCACAGGCGCTCGTAAATAAATTAAGGTGGTGTCCTGCCGGAGCGTATTGTTGGTGCCGTCAGGGCTGAAAACACTTTGTTGTCCCTGTCATCTTTTGAATGGGTCTTACGAAAGAAAAAGCACAGAACACGACTTGCATCAACGATCTGTGCTGGATGATTAATTTAGCGGACCAAGGTTTGCCCACGGGAGTCCAGTAGATGTTTGTTTATAATTAGGGAACAGAATATATTAATAATATGAATAGAATGGGGAATAATCAAAGAGTATATCAGAGGACATTGGGGTTATAAATGTGCCTGAAGATGTTTTAATATAAGCAAATAGAATGAGTTAAGAACAAGAAAAAATGTTGATAGTTAAGAAAATCAGAACACACTTGTTGCCATATGTTTTTGTTATATTGTAATGATCCTTTTTTCATATTTGTCACGTTTGATAGGACAGGGACAGTATAGACAGACAGGAAGTGATGGGGAGGAGAGAGGGCAGGATCGGGGAAGGACCACGAGCCTGGACTTGATCTAGGGTGACCCAAAGTGCAGTTACATGTCTGGAACAGTGTCTACACTGCCACAGGCTCCGACACTGTAATGTTCATTTTATATTTTTAACAAACAGAATGGTACAATGTTACAATATAACAAATGGATTCAGATTCATGTGTTTAAATAAGCTGAACCCAAGGGTACACACATACCCCTGCTGACAAAAATAGAATAGAAACCCAATAGAAACCATCATAAAATACCATTATGAACCATTGGCTTTTCCCAATAAAACCATTACAGAATTCCTTGTCATTGTCATTGTGGTTGTGCTTCTAATATTTTATATTCTAATAGGATCTGCCAGATAACAACCCACCAATAGCATCCATCTTATACCAGCAGACACCATAATAGTTTCCATTAGAACCAATACAACTCCCATTATAACCATTAAAACCTTTACATTTGGGCAGGGTACTTTTTTCAGCAGGGACTGACAAAAATACAAAAATGTATAGATTAAATGCACAGAAAGTGTCAGCCAAATGCATAATTGTAATGCAAATTACCTCCAAATAAGTGTCTATTAATATAACACACCTAGACATGTTGCTTTTTTAACTTTGTGATGTCTAGACGAAATATTCTCAAGAGATCTCATCCGTGTCTTTTCTTTCTTACAACATATACTGTAGCTTCATCAATGCAACTGCTTCTGCAAGCAAGTGTCTAAATCTTAACAATTTTAAAATAACACTCTTGAGAATGTTGCTTATGAACTTTGTGACATAGTTTAAATCATGCTTTCTGGAGAAAAAAATGAGCTGTCTCTTCAACACCTGGGTAAAATGAGTGAAAATGTAACACTTGTTTTTTTAACTTCAGACAATTTTAGCACTGGTGTACCGCGCTGAGTTGTGTTGAGTCTTTCATAGAGAATGTTAAAACTGCTTTGAATAATTCGAGAAATTAACATTCTGGTTTTGATCCCAGACATAACACAAAGCACTTTCAGTCCACGATTTGACACTTCGGCAAGCTCTACTTCCTTGGTTACTGTTGCTAGGTCTGAATAGCATTTCTACATCATATTTTACGTTTATGTATTTGGCTGATGCGTTTTGCCACTTCCAATGAATTTCGTCCTTTACCAGTATTTGCATTTGTGCTTTCATACAGTAGTTTTATACATTCTATGTTCATGCAATTGACATTTACATGTTTCACAGAATCACACAAATACGCATTAGACAGAGCAACACATTGACAGAACATAAATCATTGAGCGCGGCGGTGGCATTACTTTGCTGTGGTGGTGATGTGGAAAAGGAGCTTTGCGGGAGGTGGCAAGCACGCTCACCAAAGTGCTGCGTTACAGGGTTGAGCTACATGACGGGATATCGGTTTCAGCCGGTAAGTCATCTTGAAAGGAAAGACTTTCCCAAGTGAGCTTGAATTGCACACGGGCTATAAATAGGTAAAACGGTTACTGTACCCGTCCCTATGAGGTCTAAATGAACCTGTGAAATACACCTTTCTGCCTGATGGCTGTTGTTACCCTTTTACTGAGGCCTTTTAGTGTCCATCCGTCTTGTGTGATAAATGCCTCTAATGACCTTAAATATTTCGACCGGATCTTGATTATCCGAGAGATATAACACACACAGAGGTAATGAGTTGTGTCCGATGATAGCATGGTTTATTTTCACACACTGTCTGCGATGTTTACCACCTAAATCATTTAAAGAATTATGCAAATAGACTCAGATTTGACTCAAACGCAATTTGCTCAATGAGGTTTGTGGGACGCAATTCCCCATCCTCAGATTTTTAGACTGCTAAATTGTGGAGGATGAGAGATTTACCAGGAGAAATTACAGATATAACATCTGACCCATTAGGACAGTCTTCAACTTCTTTTCTACTTTCCATTCCCGTTGCCCCAAAACAAACGTATATCTTAGCTTCGTATACTGTGATAGGCTGACTGAGTCCGAGACTGCACCTATGCATTGTTCTTTTGTTGAACAAATTGCTTCTATTGTTTTAACCTACTTTGTACGTCGCTTTGGATAAACGCGTCTGCTAAATGACTAAATGTTAACGATTGAGTTAATTGTCCATTCTTCAATAATATTGGAGATGGTGGTCTAGTGGGTTAAACCACTGAACTGGTAAATCAAAGGTTGCTGGTTCGATCCCAGCATCCACCACCAGTGTGTCCTTGAGCAAGACACTTTACTCCATGTTGCTCCAGGGGGATCGTCCCTGAAATAAATGCACTATAAGTCGCTTTGGATAAAAGCGTCTGCCAAATGACTAAATGTAAATGTAAATGTAATATTGACCTTTGATTGCAGACTTTTTAAATCTTAGCTCACTTTGTAACATTGTTGAGATCACTTCTCAAACTGAAATGGAAACATCTTAGAAGAAATATCTGAGACACTGGAGACCCAAGCAAACTTCCAAATACTTTTCATTTAATCTCACTGTTGTCTAGGAGCAATATTTGAGATTAATTTTAAGTAATTTCACGTTTAGCATCAACAATGCATCTTCTAGTTAACCTGTATTGCGGTCGGTTAGTGAAAACGAAGCTTTGGAATATCAAGCTTAAGAGTGTCTCAACTGTTTACGAATTCACTCCAGAATCTCTCGTGCGCACACATGCATGCGACTCTCTCACTGCAGATGCTATGTATCATCACAGCTCTGCCTTGTGACAGCTCACAATCTTTAAGGGCTTACAGCCACTTACCGTCATGCTCGGTGAATTACACACACGCAGGATCTGTCAACGGCGTCACTGGGACACGTATACCAGGAGCCGTCGCCGATGTGTTATTAAAATAAAGAAACATACACCATCGCATCTGTGTTGCACGCATTGTATTTTTATTGTGAACAAAATTAAACCGTATATTGGGGCCTTGATCCTGGAGTACACTTGTTTGGTTCTATTGATGTTTTGATTTTCAAATAAGATCAAATGTGATGAAATCTTTTTGCAGGTTCGCTGTTTTTCGAAGAAAATGTCTGATTCCATAGTTTTATTAGAAGGGAGAAAGGGAATTGCGAAATGTTCAGGGTGATGTCATAGAATTGGACGGAAAGGTGTTACATGTTTTGCGTGAAGAGATGGGAATAGAGATTTGCATTTATTGCATAGGGTGAAGCTTATTGTGCAAAATGTACTCATTGAATATTATTGCTGTCGATCCTTTAGTTGCTTTTGCCCAAGAGAGCGACATAATCATAAACATCCATTCGGTGTTCGCTGTGGACCCTCAAGCTTTCAACAGTTATTGTCGTAATATAGCAGAACCTTCAGTGTTAAACTCGTTGTCATACTCCATGTATTTTCAATGGTGTGGTTTTAGGAGCTTGACTAGGTCATATCATGACAAATTGAGTTCAATGTAGCATGAAAACATGCTGCAGGATTCACAACTCGAAGCATCCTCTCCAGCCTAGAAAGTAAGGAACCAAAAAAAAAAGCAACTTGATGATGTCAGACAGAGTAATACGTAATACATTATCGCTCATTTATATATTTAAGTTTAGTAGCTTGATCACTTGGTCCTGATGAAGTAGGTAAGATAGTTCCGGATACAGAAGATGTTGTTATTTCAGATGACATCTAATAATTGTTTTGCTGTGCTGTTCTTAGCCCCAGTCTTAAAAAAACATGTTTAACCATATCCCTCATATTTTCAATTTGACTTTTCCTGAATTTGAAGGATTGTTTTGTAATACTAAGTGTAACAACTTTTAATGATGCATGAAGCTTCACTAGGCATTATGTCATAAAAAGGGTCAGTCAAATTGTAATGTAAGAGTAATTTATGACCGTATATAGTGTAGGAAACGTTCAGTGGATATCTTGGGAAATTAAAAAAATGATCAAAAATGCATGAAATGACCCCTTTAGGAAGCAGTCGTCAACAGAAGTATATTTAGTAATCAAATGAAAGCGTATTTGAATGTCAATTATTTATAGCACATGAAATCTTGTGCGCAGAGGCTATTCATGTTCTAGCATAGCGGGACAGATGTCTGAATGCATGTTGTGAAGAGCTTCCTGTGCACCTGCATCACGAGACCTCCAGCCGTCCTGCGTCAGATGCAGGGGGCAGTCGCTGACTTTCGTGGACAGCAGGCAGTTCTTTATACAAACAGAATCAAAATTTGAATTTGATTTATTTGTTAGTTAACTAGGAACATGGAATTTTATTGTTACACATTGTAGGGAATTGGGGTGAAATTCACTAAGTGATCCTGGGTTTGCTGTCTGTTTTTGCACTCGCTTACTAGAGGAATCTTTAAGATATTTAAAGTATCTTTAACATTCTTCTACACCATCAGGTAATCATTTGAAAGCCATAAAACTGCTGCCCTAAACAATAGACAAAAGTGCAAATGTATGATGCGATGTGAGACTGAGCGCTGATATGATGCAGAGTTCTTTGAATTGTATCATATCTAGGGACGTCGCGATATCAGATTTTTTGTATAAACTGTTGTGAATCTGTTAAATATTGCAATGCTACGTTAAATTTCCATGTTTCCAATTGAGTCAAACACGGTACATTCATTGCACTGGAAGCCGATTTGGATCTGGCTAATGAATGCACGTAAATTTACTCTTATTCACTACGTGCAATGTAATAATGAGCCGTTTTGAACCTCAGCAAAAGATGCTACCTAAAGCACCTGTAAGGTCCCTCGATGTCCTTTGAAGGCCAGTGTCTTAATTTGGCAGTAATTAGAAACAGCAGGTCATTATTGTCATAACAGAAGAGGCATGTGTGTGGGGTGGCATAACAGAGCGTGTCTGCTCAGGGCACCTGCTGCCACCACTGCTGCTGCTGAGAACAGTTGGCAGCAAACACAAGCAGCGCCGACTCGAAGTGCCAATGTTAGTGGTGTCTTTTCTAGGCTTGAGCCTGCCCCGCACTAGCATCTCCTGTAAGGCAGGCCTGCCTTTGCCAATTCTGTTTTGTTGAAGCCTCGTATGCTAATGTGTGTTGGGTGGGAGTTGAGTGTCACGAAGTCAAAACTTTGAACAATTTTAAGATTCACAGAGTGAAGTTAGATGCTTACTGTGGTGAAAAGATCATGAATCATCTCATTTTTGGATCACTGTTTTCATCAGAAAATGATGGTTACGGTTCTATTCAGTTCGATCTTTATCATTTTAAGTTTAGTTGACGCATTAGATTACGGCCCGCAATGTACCGCATAATTAAACAGAATTTACATCGTAACTAATTGTAGCAATAATGTATCTCCAGAGAACATATTTGTAGGTAAAGGGGAACAATATACAAAGTTTGGGGAATATAGAAGTCAGGAAATTTAAAACAATATTTAGGCTATACTGTAAGAAGCCTATTTTAAAACTAAGGGTTAACTATTTTAATATAACGTGGTGCGCATGACCTGCAGTTTGCTGTACAAGAACCTTAGTGTGAACATACGCTACATTTTTGTAATCACAATGTACCCATAAATAGATATTGTGGTACGGGGTTCTTATTTTATTAAACATGAAATAAGGGGAAATGATATGTTCAGTTTTGTTCAGCATAGTCTAAACGGGTTGAGTAATGAGTAATGGGTGTTTTTCGAGCGTAACGTGCAGTAAACCAATCAGTCATTTCTCTCATATCCTTTAAGAGCCAGTTGCGCTCGTGCCATGGCAGATTCACTATTTACAATTTCCGTAAGAGCAAAGACTGGACACTCGTGCTTGAGGTTAAAGCGCGCGAGCAGATCATCTACATGACAAGCTGGATTTTATCTTTATGTACACAATAATAATCCTTTACATTGTAATCCATTTATTTTTTATATTTCGCATGTTTGTGTGCTGCTGCGCTTTCCTCTATTTAATAAGTAAAGCGAAAGCATGTTTTGGACCCACCCCGAGGCGCATTTTCTTCGGCATTGACTTTAGACAAGGTTTGAGTTGGTCTATAGCGCAGTTTATTTTTGTTCCTCATAATAGCAATGCGACAACAATGCGCCTGAAAACACCTCTTTTTTATCATCACGCCCGTGGGAGCACAAATGAGCACAAATGCATTTGTTATTTAAACCACGCGGCACAGGATGGGAAAATTAGAAATGCGTGGGCCTAAAACTAGCAAAACACTTGCGCTTCACCACACTCCGCATTGTGCCGGGTGAACGATAGGGCCCCTTAATGTGTAAAATTTGCAAAATCAATGTTGATCTTTCTTTACTCTTACCCCTTTATTCCCCAAACTTCCCCAAAATACATATTGTTCCCCTTTATCTACAGATGTAGAGGTACATTATAGCTGGTCCAGCTGTGGCCATGTTACGGCAGCAAACTTCCTAGACTATTGCGCCGGAAATGGAGTACAGTTCCTAATCAAATCGGCCTAGAAAATCGCAACTTTTCATTTTTCCGCCTGTCTGCGTACACGATATAACTACAGAAGAGTCAAGTTTTAAATTTGGTCATTTTTGAATGCGATGCTATTGGTCTGATTGGATTCAATGATCTGTGCTAAGCTATGCTATAAGTGTTATTGCCAGACTCGGAGATCTGCAGAATACATTCCAAAATGGTAAACTCAACTTGAGGAGTTGGAAAATGAGCATATTTCCAAAAAAAGTGGAATGTTCCTTTAAGGTCAAAAAGTTTAGGAGTTGCGAGGAGGACTTTTAAGAGACTTAAGAGTTTCTTTAGCAGCATAGAGAATGGACGAAACGCGAAATGTGAGAAGTAACGTGTTGCAATGCATGACAATTTCCATATTAACTTAAAGGTTTTTCTGATTTTTGAAGTGTTTTTTGTTTGTGTACAACTTTTGGTTCTTGGTTTTGGTTTTCTTGTACAGCTGCTTTGATGCAATGCAAATGGTTAAAGTGCCGTATTAAATTGAATGACAGTAATAAGACACAATACATAAGATTGTGCAGGGTTCATGTTTATGACAGATCCTAGTAGACACATGCTAACTTCTCCAAGACAACTGAAAAACGTATTTATGCAACTGCAAACTAATGACCCCATACTTAACAGCGCCCTTTTTTCCTTCTTGGCCAACTAACCAATCACAGTCTTTAAAAGACTGTGTCATACATAGCAACGGGGTCAGCCCCGCCTCCTCACTAAGATACAAGTTTTTTTAGATTTTAATATCCATGTGTGCTGTCCTAAGCTTTATAAATCTTGTTATTTAACTCAGTTTGTGGCAAGTCACTCACATAATTGCGGACACATTTCTAAAGGACTGCTCTGACCCATCGCTGTCTTATGATAAACCCTTAAACTGCTCAGTTGTTTTCTAATGCCTTTAATGGCACTGATGAGGAATACTCAATGTCCTCATATGGTCTTAACACTGATTATTTAACAGCATTGTTCTTTTCAAGCTGCCAAAGTATTTTGGATACAGCAGCCCCTCTTAGGACCGTTTGAGAAAAACCTAAGGCTCAGCCGTGGCTGAATGCTACCACCACTCCAGCTGTCATGCTTGAGTGCAGGAGAAGTTGGAAGAAGGATAAATTGCAGATTTCTTTCAGCATTCTAAAGAAGAATTAGTTTAAATGACTTTTCTATTGAGAAGATTGAGTCTGTTAGAGCTAAAATTACTGTCCCACAGAGTGCTGGCTGTTTTTAATCAGTTTGAGCTGGCGTCTCTGGCCTCATTGAGAGGGATTATGGTTAAAATAAGATCATTCTCAGGTGGCATGGATTTAGTTTCTCCTGTTTCTTTAAAGAATCTTTTGAAACTATTGGGCCAGAAATTCTTGAAATTTTCATAGGAGCCTGGCCTCTGGAGTTGTACCGAATGGCTGGAATACACTACAAGACTTTTAAAATCTGAACAGATTTTTTTTAACTAGACATCATACACTTGCAGACTTTTTGAAAGTTTCAGATAGAAACCCACTAACTAACTGATCAAATCTGCAGACCGGCACAGACTTTCTGCCACAAGTCCAGACTGAAAATCTGAGCAAAAGTCTTGTAGTGTATGTTTGCCTTAAGTGGCCATGCAATGATGTGTCATATATTCTGACTTCTTTACAATGTTAAACGTGCTGTCTTCACATGCTTAACATGGTCATCTTGTCGAAAAACATGGGCGTATATTTATGTGCTCAATACACTCCCCCAGCTATCGTACACGTTTTGGAAAGTTTTTTTCGAACATATAAAACTTTTTTGTAACAATTTTTTTTAGTCCTTTATTGGACAATTCTCCCGGAAAGCACGCTGCACGCCCACAGGAGAGCAGGAGAAGGGGCATGTGCAGACGTCACTTTTACTTGTGTGCAGGAAAAAGAGAGAGCGCTTACGTTGGCGAAGTTCAGGTGTTTGTTTGTTCACTGCATTTGGGTGATGAATGTAATATAAACGGTGGATATAACGCTGGATTTGGAGATCGTTTGAGACTGATATATGTAGCCGTCCCAGCGCTAAAAGATGCCGGACATGAACCGCATGGGGTAAATGAAACTGATGTCTGTGTTTTGTTGACAATGTGCTTTAGTTCAGCCTACCCCTCCCCCCCGCATGCGGCGTATGTTTTCGGAAACAGTCGTAAAGCTGTATCTACAGTATGGTTTATAAATGTGATCAAACTAAATGCTCTTCGAAGATACGAAGTATACAATACTACTATATAGGTACTCAAGATTAATATGAGATTTGCAGAAACCCTGTGTGTTACGCCCACTTTAAACATGCAGTGGTGGAACCAGTAATCAAACAATCTAATCAGTATGCATCAATTTCAGGCCCATCTCGGAACTTCCATTTCTTTAGAAACTACTGGAGAAGGTTGTGCTTGGACAATTTGAGTCATTTGTACAGTATTTTTGGTAGTTATGGTATTCATGAAATATTTCTGTCCGGGTTTAAATCTTTTCATAGTACAGAAACTGCATTGTTAAAGGTTTTTAATGACTTGTTATTTGCTACTGCTTCAGGGAACTATGAGGTTTTTATCTTATTAGCAAAACAGTTCTGGGGCACTTTTGACTAGATTGTAATTTCTCCTACAATGGTGGCCAAGAACTGTATGGTTACAAGCATCCTTCCAAATATATTTCTGTGTTCATCAGAACAAAGACATTTATACAGATTTGGAACTACTCGAGGGTGAGTAAATGACCGATTTGTTTCTTTTTGGGTGAAATTTTCCTTTTAGAGTGATCATATGCTTTTAAAAATGAGAATTTGGATTAAGTTTTACACACAGTCTTACAGGTAGAAATCCCGTTTTAAAATCTTTAAACGTTACAATGTCGCCCTCTGTTGTCTGAATTAAAGTTTGCATCTGTAGTCAGGGTGATGAGAGCCATATATGTACTAAAGAGGAATGTTGAACAATATCTGTACGTGAGTTACTGTATTTCTGAATTTGTTTTCGAGATGATTGTATCAAAAGTATGTTTTTGGCACATCTGATCCCATTTATGTTTTATTTGAGGAAATATCAGATTTTAATATCAAATAGTAGACTAACGTTTGTGTGTGCTAGATTAAAGTGAGTACAGATTTTTTGTTCATCAGTCTTGTAATTTATTAAATCAAAGTTGAGGACAAATTTATGCAACCAGTTGTGAAATATTATTATTATCATCACTCTTGTTGTTTATATTTATTGTTCGTTTTGTATTTGTGTAAAATACACTAGATTTACAGTTTACAGTACACTCACTTGTGACATTATGAATCTGTACTGATATCTTGTCCTTTCCCAGGATTTTGTAATATTATTTAAGTCCTAAAGACAAATAGTTGTTAACTTAATCTATGAAAACATGTCACTGATGATATATAAGCCTAACTTTTATTATTGATCAAGAATGTGGTATATGGCAGATATTGAATGATTTTAAAATAATAAATTATAATCTTTTCAGAGTTACAGGTTAGGCTATTGTCAGACTTTAAAATCTGGTCTCATACTGCCCCTGTGTGGTTTTGCTGGGATAGTTTTTTCATGCGATGACTCTGAATGTAACTGTGTTAAAAGGCATGATTAGCATTGACAAATGAGACACATCAGCTTTTAAATTTAATACTATTCACAGATCCTGAGATGATGCTTTTTTCTCTGTTTGTTTAGTTGTGAGATATGGCACATGTTATGGTACCGATAGGAATTAGCAAATATGATACGGCGTCCTATGGCTTTTTAATGCATCTTTAAAGGTCCAGTGTGTCATTTTTCAGAGGATCTATTGACAGCAATCCAGTTTACAATATAGGCTCCATAACAATGTCTTCAGAGGTGAATAAAGACCTTACATAATGAAGCGTTATGCTTTTATTTCATCAAAATTAGCAATTACCATCTACACACACCGCGGGTCCCCTTACATGGAATTCTCCATGTTGTTTCTACAGTAGCCCTAAACGAACAAACTACTCTACAGAGCGCGTTTTATAAATATGTTATCTCCTTCGGCAAAGAAGTGGAAACGTGACGACATCTTAGAGGTGGAGTGAGTCGTTGGTTGCAACGCTAGATGCTGTGAAAATCTCCACATTGCTCCTTTAACGCTTTTTTATTTGAAAATACAAGTTTTATTAAATATTGGTTTAACGCGGCTCATGGATTTTGTGGTGCCATGTTCTATTTTATCCAAACAACTCACAGTGCATTCAAGTTATTTGCAACGTGGCATTGTCGTCGCAACACATAACCATGGCAGCATTGGCATTTGTGGTGTCCAGTATGATACTGTACACTGGGACTGATTTTATCTCTGCTCTCAGGATTGAACATGATGATTGTTGGTTTTTCACCTCAAGCGGCCTGTTCGTTTGCTGCTGTCCGTGGTGCTGAATCTCTAAGAACAGCCCAGCTGCACACACGTACAGACACGGCATACAAATCATCTCCAAGCACAGCAAACATTCAGCTGATGGAAAAAAATCTGCAGATAGACTCACCTGGGAGTAAAGTAGTGACATCATTTCCAAAGAAAGATAAAATAATATGAACTCTATTCAACACATTTTATCCCGTATTTCAATTTTTGATATTTGAGATTCAGAAAAACATTGCAGAAGAAACCTGTGTGTTTATACTCTTGTGACAGTGGTGTTTGAAGAATGTCAACTGCAGCAGATTTATCTGATCTTTGTCTGAGGTCTGCAAATAAGTGGGCGTGGCTACCTCCTGCACATTAGAATGAGAGATAAACAGACAAACCAAACCCGAGGATGAACTTATTCTTAAAAGAGGTGAGACATCTGCGGCGTTGACATGGTTTGGGTTTCTCTTTATACAGATATAACTAAACTGTGGGATATCTTGTGGGATATAAAATTACTTAGAACTTGAAACAGGTTTTAGGTCATACCGCCCACCCCTATGCAAACATTTTGAAGATGAGTTATTGAAGTTAATTTCTTTAATTCTTTTCTGATTATTTTTACTTGTAAGTTTTAAAGACCCTTTATCAGAAAGATAATTTCAGTATCACCGTAGACACTGTATCACAATTCTTTCTTAAATCTTCACTATTTTCAAACACGTGTATGAAGGGCGATCAAAGAAAGCAGAAGGTTAGAGATGAGTCTCTGTTGGAGGTACTCCGGTGGCTCTCTTCCTCTGTATGTGCCTTCATTGTGTTTTTGTTGAGGATCTTAAGTTCATTTCCACAAGCTTACATGCTGTGGAAACTGGCCTTTGATGATGGTTTTTTTTATGGTGAATTGGCACAGGGTCACAGAGATCGTAGATGTACTGTAGTGTGGGTGGGAGGGAAAGAAAATGAGCGCACTGTGCAAAGTACACGTGTGTGACTAACAGCGTTCGGAGGCTTTACCGAGGCTTTGTTTGACCTCTCTAGATGCTGCAGGTGAAGCTTTTGTGCTTGTGCTCTATGTGTGGGAGTAGCAGCATCACAGCTGTACAATCTCTGTGTGCGTTAGATGAAGTTTGTCAGGCTTTATGAGGAGTTTTATTGCACTTTTGTGACCTTTGATGATCACCTGAGGTCTTGCCTCACAAAGCAAGGGGAGGTCAACTGGTGAGTGTCGACACTGATGGATTTGTCATGCAAACAAGTTGAAATCAGCCATATTTTGCAAGCTATGTTTGAAAC